>NW_024470383.1:0-302500 GCF_900496995.4 Aquila chrysaetos chrysaetos | reverse complement strand
GGTTGGGCCTCCCTAAAAGTGATTTGAGCTCATTGCAAGGAGCCACCTGGCCAAGCTCTCAAAATGCTAATATTGATTGCTCTGTACTTATTTAATTATCACCTGTGTTTAAATGCTTTAAGCTAGTGCAAGTCTTTGCCTCTGCAATGCCTGGTGGAAATCTGCTGGGTGTAATTAGGTCCAGTCCTTCCCTGTAGGTAATGGTGTCCACCAGTTCTGTCCCTGCTCCCTCTAGCAAGGGCTGAACCTCTGTTTCTTGGGCTGGAGACAACCATGAGCCATTCCCCTCCAGCTATGTGGAGTCAGAGGTTGAGAAGCAGGTTTGTGTTTTATGGGGAGAGAGATGAATTTTATGCAAAGCAGCTAAGTGACTGCAGCAAAGTCTGGCCTGATGTACTTAGCAGCCGGTCTTGCTTTTCCTTTTGCTTATTTATCAATATCCTTTCAATAATCTGAAAAGACACCTGCAGCATAGATTGAGTTTCCAAGACTATGAAATTTGGGACAACAGTTACTGGTGAGAGGAGAAAGAGTCCAGTAAAAGCCATAAACGTCTCTGTGCACAGGCTATATTGCTTCTGGGTTTGCTTCTTATATTCATGATGTTAAATCTATCTCTAACTTGGTGTTGGCCATGCTTTGAGCTCCATTAGATGGGACATGGGTAGAGGAGACCACGGAGGTTAGGGATCAGGATTGCATCCTGACTGGTACCTGTGGGGGTTAGGAGTGGTTGTGTTGGACTATGCAAAGGAGAGGATGACTCAGAAGCAATGAGTTATCTCAAATTCTGGAAGGGGAGGAAGACCTAGCTGACAGGTCATGAGTTTCTAAATGGCTGAAGTGAGGCGAGATGATTTATATGTGGTGACACTTCTCTCTGCAGAGACACAGAGACACCTCAGATACAAGGAACTGAGAAATACCTAACTTTATTCTATCTTAGTAATTTCCCAAATTACTTTGTACATTAATAAATCAGAAATTGCTGCAGTGTTTCTGAGCCAGCATAATATTAGAGTTGTGAAACCTACTTAGACATTACTTTGTTTAGTACTCCCTCCTATCCTCATGAAGTGTTTAACCAGGTAGCTATTAGTCCTGTCTGATGACAGTCAGTGCTCTTTCAGTGTTTTCTTTAATGCCTTAGCTGCTGAGGTCCTTCTGCTGACTTTGCTTGGAAAGAAACAGATTAATACCACCAGAAGTGCCTTCAAACCATGCTGGTGGCATCCAGCAAGCTCAGCCCAGGAGTCCTGCTCAGAGATCTTCCTTCTGCAAGAAACTCCCTGGCTGCTCCCACTCCCCCTCCTTTTTCAGCATTGGGGCTTCACTGCTGTCATGATGGATGTTGCTTGCAGCCCTGACGGCTGATTTCATGGCGGTGTCAATCCAGGCATGGGGCTGAGCTGCGTGTTCTCCTGCAAAATGCACCCTGCCCTCGTGATTGAAGAGAGCCTGCGAGTAGTCAACAAACTGGTAAGGCGTGAAGGCAGCAAATGCCCCCAGGGAGTGTTTGTCCAGCTGCCACTTCTGTATCACGTACTGGTCGCAGGTGTACTGCAGGTACTCCTTGCTCACTTGGTGGATATCTGACAGGTCTTGGAGGACCACATCCAGGTACTTCTCATCTGTGAGAGGCAGGAAAAACTCAGCATCATCGTTCCAGGTGTAGGAAGCCAGGATCACGCCCAAGCCACTGGAGAAGTTGTGGCTGGGGTAGTAGATAAAGCGGGAAGGGCGGTCGGTGATAGACTGCCCTCCTTGGATGCCGTCCTTCTCCCAGAACTTCTCGGTGCAAGCCAAGGCTATTTTGGAGGAGCTTGCATAGTGGATGGAGCGCAGGGCGTGGGTCTTTGCAGAAGAGAGTGGTGGCAGGAACTGGATGTGCCTGGTGGCTTTGGCGGTGGATGTGACAAGGACGTAATCTGCAGTTACTATGGTTGGGGTCAGAGTGTCCGGAGCACGGTAAAACACACGGACTTTGTTTCCCTTGGTCATGATTTTCTCCACTGTGCAATTGAACTGAATGACATTGGGCAATGCTTTATGGAAGGCTTTGGGCAGTTGGTCAAATCCCCCTGTGATTTCATCAAAACTGAAAGGAAGAAGAAGCAGGAGGTGAAGGAAGCACATTGGGGTTTAGGAACTGTAAAACCTGACCTCTCTGAGAGATGCTAACAGAGCTTGGTGGCCCTTTGAGTTGGAAGGGATTCCCATTCAGACATCTAAATACCACTGAAATTTCCTCTTCTGGTGGATTGCTGTGGACCAACACAAAATGGGGTTAGCCATAAGAGCCATCATCTTACCTCTCGTTAGAGAAGATATCAAAATCCCACAGTGAGGCAAGGAAGGAGAGATAAAATCCAGAGTCCTCGTTCAACAGGTCACCAATCATCTGAACTGCTCCTCGGCTTAGATTTCCTACTTTAATCAAATACTCCTTGAAAAGCCAGGAAGAAGACATAGCCTGATGTTATTATCTCAGTTAGTGCACGTATCCCCTTTATATCCCAAGCCAAAACTCATGCCCTGCTGCCTTGTTCCTGCTCCTGATCTGCTTAAAGCCTGGACCAGAAGCTTTTTTTTTGTGCAGCTCTAGCTTCTTGCAGGAGATCAACATTTCCTCTGGTTTAGCACAACAGAAGTTCTGGAGATGAATGAATAAGGGATTTGTGGCTTGATGGACCCACTCTGAGAAGCTGGATCACATGAAAATGTAGTGGATTACTCAGTAAATCCTCCCCAGTGCTTGATGGAGGAACACAGCTAATCTGTATAAATTTCTGGAGCATTTCCAACAGCCCCTGCTTCTCATTTACTTCCAAACGATGAGACTGCTCAAACTCCTGCATCAGAGGAGTCATGCTTGGTCCTTTCTCAGCATTTTAAGTAGAAGGCAGCATTGATTAGGGAAAAGGCATCCAGAAGTGTTGACAGGGGAAGGAACTAGAGTGATTCAGATCCCTTCTCAAAGCAGGGATGGCAGGTTAATAATCAGCAGGGGGGATTAAATTTACCCTCAAGTCCCAGACCTTTACCTTGGTGGAGAAGGAGTCATATTTAGCTAGATATTTCTTGCAGTCTGCAGTCTGGAAATTCTTGAAAGCCTGGAGAGGAAACATTGACATATTCATGAGAAAAAGCACATTTCCCAAAGTGTTGCCCCAAATTCTGTTAGGATTCATCTGGGGTATTCAGTCTTGGGGTTTGGTAACCCCTGGAGATGAACTAGAGCTACTGGTTCTTGCTGCTTGGACTTCAAGTTTGGGGAAGTTATGCCTTGGTGTGGCATTTCCTGCTTCATCCAAGTCTTGGTGAATCTGTTCCAGAGAAAGGAAGCCTTGTGTATAAAGAGGGGTTTGCAATCAGCAGCCCTCGTTTCTGAATAAGCCTTTCTGCTTTTCATTCTGAAAGGACCCTACTCTTCCTCAACTCATCATTGAGCCTTCCTCAGCCCATCATGCAGGTGAGGGTCCACCACAGCTCAGAGGAAATAGCTGCAATGTCTCTTGGATGAGCAACATTGCTGGAAGGTAGCATCCCTTCCCCATGGGCACGTACCTTGTTTAGTGCTTCTCTATAAAGCTGGCTGGCACTCTTGCCTCTCTCTGATGGTTCCACTGTATAGTTTAGGATCTTGGGGTTTCTGTTAACTTCCTCAGCTCTTATCCGAGTGCCGTTCACAAAGTACCAGGTGTTGTCGTCTGTCTGGATGAATGGGTTTAGCTTCAGGTCAAACTGCCTAATGAATTCACGGACAAGCCTAGAAAAGAGAAGAGCACATGGAGACAAGTGCTTGCAAACAACCAAACCCAAAAACCCTGCCACCAAAACATTAGAAGCATAAAAGCATGCTTTCCCATAGACTATGTTGGTGTAGCCATGTATCATTTTGGCTTGTGAGTGGAGGCTGTGGCTATTTAAGGCACTGCCATCTCTAGTTTTTATTGCTTGACGTTGTCCTGCCTGCTCCCAGCTCAGCTCAGTGCAGCAACCACGTGGCTATGGAGAAAGGTGCCCTTTGGCTTATGTTTTTTCCAGCTACAGGTTGCAGAAGGATGTAATCAAGAGTAAGAGCAATGCCCTGCTGAAGTAGGAGGCTGGGGTTCCCTACGGCTCCAACCCTTCTCCTTGGCACATGGTGTAGTTGGTGACACCTACAGCCTCTTCCCACAGCATTTTGGCTAATGTCTGAACCTTGTTTGACTGAACCCTCTTGGAGGACCCAGGCTGGGTGCCCTCTCCATCAGACCCAATGGAAATTCACCCATCTTCTGATGTTGTGGCTTCCAAAACAGAGGTCTGACTATGCATTGGCATGATACTGAGATGAGAGGTCTTTCATTCTCCCAACTCAAATGCAGGTGATCATCTGGTTTTTGTCCCTTCTAAGCAGATGCTAAGCTCTGGGGGAGAGATGGGGCAGCCAGCTACTTCCTCCTGCTGTGCTACACCCACATCCAAGCCCTCAGCCCCTTCTCAAAGCACAGCCTTGCTCCTCAAGACAGGCTGGTTCCTCATCTGATCATGGTTATGAAGTAGGACACTGCCTTACCTGTGCTTGCCTGGCAGGCGCATGGCTCCCAGCTCCACGTACCAGTCCTGCCCCTCTGGTCGGTACGTCCTGATCCGTCCACCAACCTGATTGCTCATTTCCAGAACAGTAACCTAAAAACAGGGACGTGGTAAAGTTTGCAGATGTTCAGGCAATGACTATTTTAAGCAAACCACCTACAAAGCAAGTTCACAGGCACTTTGGCAGTCGGCATTTATGGCCCATGGGGTGGTACAGGTCCCCTCCAGGTGGCAAACAAACCATCTGTAGATCCAAACCTTTCTCTATGTTGGCCAAGATCCCTCTACCTACAGAGCAGTTTCTCTCAGTTCCTAACTTGTGTCATGTTTGGGCACCTACTTTCTGATGAGAGGGTCCAAGTGTTGGTTCAGATGCTCCCTGTGCTGGAAGTGTAAAACAAGGTTTTGAAAACAGCCAGAGGAAGGCACCAACCTGTCCCTCCATGCCTTTGAAACCTTCTTTGCAACTCATGGATTTGAATTTTGTCTAGCACCTTGGGATGGTCAACACAGTTTTGAAACCCCCAGACTACTTGCCACCTGAACAAGGCTGGATTTGAAGGGCTCGTGAGTCTTGTGCGGGTTGATCTACAGCAACGAATGTCACTGTTGGGCTGCAAGTTGCAACAGGTTGGAGAACTGTAGAAGTTGAGGGTGGAGGTGCCTCAGGAGGGTTCTAGTCCAACCTCCCACTTGCAGCAGCGCTGTCTCCAAGGCTGTCGCAGGGCAGCTGTAGCTCTGTCTGACCTCAAAAACCCTCAGGGACAGAGAAGGAAGGCTGCCTCTTTTTACTTTTGCTGCTTGCATTCATTTGGGGAGCATCTAAATGAGTTGCTTTGTGTACAGCTTCCCATTATCCTCCCCTGTCGCTGCCTGTGGTTTTGAAAATCAGATTAAATTACTGGGGCCCAATTGCTTTTCCTTCCTTCTCCTACCACTATGGCCCACTCCCTTGCATTTCCTTTTCCCTCTCCAGGCTGGAAAATCCTTAGTGTAGGAAAACAAGACCCAACGGCACTCATGGCTCCCATGCAACTACATACCCTGTGGCCAGCATCTCGGAGCAACTTTGCTGCTGTAAGCCCGCTTATTCCTGCACCGACAATGACCACTTTTGCTGGATGAGTTGCAGGTTCTAGCCCATCTTTGACAATCTTCAGCAGTTCCTTGTAGTCTTTGTCATGAAGGCAATATTCAGGGAAAGATTGAAACCTCTTTGCACTTAGGAGACCTACTAGCAGGAGTATTTGGAAGAGGACTAGGGAGAGAAAAAAGAAGAAAATAATGCAACGAAGGCACTTGGCAATAAGCATGCAAGTTCATTCCTGACAGCCCGGGCGGGAGGTGACAGCACAAACTGTCTCTGACTATGTTGGTGTCCAAACCCCAAAGAGGAACATCTAGCAAATCTGTTTTCAAATTAACTGGCATGATTATGAAATCCATGGCATCAGCATGTCTTTTGTGATCGCAGATAGATGTCAAGTGGTGTCAGTGAATGTGATTTTTTTTTTTTTTTTTTTAAGGACAAATCAAGCCCATAGATGATTATTTTCATATTCATATTCTGCTTTTGCAGCTGCTGTGGCGAGTTCCCCAAATGAGTTTGACCACTTTGAATAGCTCAAAAGACTCCATAATGAAGAGTGGTAATTAATGACATTCATATGCAAAGAATCAAGGCAATCTTGTTGTCCCAACTGCCCTTTCCTATACCTTAGTAATTCAGGGCATTTTTGACGCAGTGGATAGAAGGGTGGAGGGAGGAGACAATATTATATAGAAAGATGGATAGACTAGATGGGCACTATTGCATAGGTGGGCAGAATAGATGAAGACATTACATAGAAAAATGGACAGATTAGATAGATGAAGATAGGTGATGGGACTTCTCTGTTTATTTAAAATGGTTTCATTTCTGAGATACCCTACAGGGAACAGAGATACCTATAGGGAACAGCAGGCAGAGTGCAGCCATTCAGAATAACCATTTCTACCAGAACAGACACAACAACATTATTATAATGTTTTCACAGGGAAAGGAAGTTTGAACGGAAACCACCTTGGGATTTTTTTAGTTTTGGTTTCTGTTCTCCAAACTAACTACAGGATAAGCTTAATTTTCTCTTCCTTCCCCCAAATACTGTCAGTTTTCTTCCAGGGAGCAATAAAAAAAAAAAGCTTTTACAACCACACCCTGGGTCATTCTTACTCCTTGGAAAACCCTGGGGAATCACTGCTTTTGCTGGAACAGCCCCAGATCTGCAGACAACCTGGGTTGAAGTGCCCCTGCTGTGAATAAATCAAATCATTAAGTTTGGAAAAGACCTCTAAGATCATCAAGTCCAACCATCAACCCAACACCACCATGCCCACTAAACCATGTCATGAAGTGCCAAGTCTACATGGTTTTTTGAACACCTCCAGGGATGGTGACTCCACCACTTCCCTGGGCAGCTTGTTCCCATGCCTGACAACCATTTCAGCAAAGGAATTTTTCCTAATATCCAATCTAAACCTCCCCTGGTGCAACTTGAGGCCATTTCCTCTTGTCTTATATAAACCTCAGAGCTGTTATCCTACAGGTGGTTTTCTGAGAGACCCAAGTCCAACTCCTGAAAGCAGGTCTTTCTACAGCTTGTAGAGCTGATCCAGCTTCCTGAAGACACTGACTGTGGCAGTAAAAAAAAAAAAAAAAAAAAAAAAAAAAAAAAATTGGAAAGAATCTGCTACAATTAGCCTGTTAACAGCAGGGTTGCCTTCTTCCAAGCATGGCAGAAAGTGATATTGTGTTGATAAAGCTGCATCAACCTTCCTGACCTGACACTGCTGCTGCCCTGATCTTCCTTGAGGACCAGGGATGCTGCCTTGAGTTGTGTTTTTGGTGTGTGTGTGGTTCATAGTGGTGTAGAGCCACCAGCCAGTCTTGCTGCCCTCATCTCACCCAGTGTGGCAACCCCAAAGACCTAAGGACCTTATGGAAGACAAAGGAGATCCTTTTTGGAGATCCGGCTTTCTGTGGGAGGAGAGCAAATACATTGGGACCAGTTCTTGGAAACGTCTGATGGATCTTCATCTTCCATCCAACCTTCCTGTGTTGTGGGTAGATGTGGTAAAACCACAAACCTGATGTGAGGAGGAGGTGTCCTCCAGGAAGGTGCCTGGAGATTCTGAGCTTGTGCCTATGTTTCCATCTCTCCCTGCACAGCTGGGAACATCCCACTCCCCAGACTTGCAAGGGAATTCTCCTGCTGCCCACAGTGCTGCAAAGTTGAGCTCCAGGTGATCGTGAAATACCTTAGCTGAAGAAAGGGAGGTTTGTGGTTATGCTGTCAGGAGGTGACACAAAAGGCAGATGTTCTACCAGATGGAAGAAAAAACCCTCCAAAAACCCAAGCACTGAAGATGAAAGAAAACCAGAAAAAAACAGCCAGAAGAGCTCAAGATTCAGGGGAGAGTCACTCACCGATCCTAGACATCGTTCCAGTAGGAAGACAAGTCCCCTGCTGAGATTTGATTTCATTTTATACCCTGGCTTAAAAAAAAAGCAACCTAGCTCTGGTAGTTTGAGAAAAGTCCCCCAATCAGTACACCCCGGAAGAGGGCCAAGTGTGATTCGTCATAAGAAGGAAGAAGGTGAACCAGCAATTGAACATGTAGTTTGTTCCTCTGCGGTAGTTTGGTTTTGTGTTTTTTTTTTTTACTCACTGGTCTTACCAGCTTTGGAAACGAGCCATCAGTCTATGGCATGTTTCCGGGAGTGTTATAATTATCAGAAAAGTCAAGAGTGACCGCACCCTTCCCTGTGAAGGACAGAGAGCTTCACAGCAGTGAAATATCAGGTTTGGGTTTTTTTTTTTAACTTGTACTGCACAAAGGGGCATCCATTTAAATCTATCTAAATATCATGGGTTTCACTCTGCATCCCAGGGAGACCTCTGAGCTAGCATCCAAAATATCCTTTCTGGCGATGGAAATGGGTATTTCCAAACAACAGTTCATCTATTGGACACTTTTGTGTTAAGTGTTGTGCAATTTTGGTTTGATCCTGTCTTCGTTATTGTAGAGGAAACTCAGAGCTCAGATGCCTTCACTGAAATGGCAAAAACTCCGTGATTTGTACCAGCATTTTCCAAGAATGGAGAACTTTGACCTACCAAAGAACCACAAACCATCCATTGGCTGGTTGACCACATCTTACCCACCATATGGACATACTCTACTCTGTGTAGGCACCTTGGCTGGTCTGTTCCTAGAAAAAACAAAACAAAACAAAACCCCCCCCCAAAAAACCCCAACACAAACTACCCTTTCCCTCCAAACTTTCTCATCCCTTCTATACTTTGCCTTATGCCTAAAGACTGTATTTTTCAGTGTCCTGGGTTCGGCTGGGATAGAGTTAATTTTCATCCTAGTAGCTGGTATAGTGTTATGTTTTGGGTTCAGTATGAGAAGAATGTTGATAACACACTGATGTTTTCTGTTGTTGCTGAGTAATGTTTAGAGCAAGACAGGGATTTTTCAGCTTCTCCTGCCCAGCCAGCAAGAAGGCTGGAGGGGCACAAGAAGTTGGGAGGGGACACAGCCAGGACAGCTGAGCCAAATTGGCCAAAGGGGTATTCCATACCGTGTGAAGTCATGCCCAGTATGTAAACTGGGGGGAGTTGACCCGGGGGGATCACTGCTCAGGAACTAACTGGGCATCGGTCGGCTAGCGGTGAGCAATTGCTAGCGGTGAGCAATTGCATTGTGCATCACTTGTTTTGTATATTCCAATTCTTTTATTATTATTATTGTAATTTCATTATTGTTATTATTTTCTTCCTTTCTGCCCTATTAAACTGTTCTTATCATGAGCTTTACTTTTTTTTCCCCCTGATTCTGTCCCCCATCCCCCTGGGGGGGTGGAGTGAGTGAGCAGCTGTGTGGTGCTGAGTTCCTGGCTGTGGTTAAACCATGACATTCAGTTAATCAGACTGTGTGCTGATTTGATTGAGGAAATGAAACTCAATACTTCCCAGCCTTCTGGTGCTGAGATCACCAGTCAGCGTTCAAGGTAGATACCAGTGTCACGGAAGGGGCTTCCCCTGAAAAGTGTTTTGCTGGAAATGGTTTTGCAAACCTCCCTAGTGATTGACTTTTCTTAATACTACTTTCTTACTGAAATCCTCCCCACCCCCCCACTGCTCCCCCCCCCCCCCCCCCCGCTTTTTTTTTACTGCAATGCTTTCTGTTCTCCTTGTGTTGGGGCCCAGAGCTACGTGCACCAAAGCAGAAGCAAACTCATTCCCTTGTGCTATTAAAAGTTTGGTCTTTAGATGTCTGGGTGTCTTCCCTAGCCATCCAGACAGCAAGGTTGAGAGCACAGTGCAGCTTTGGTATTGTTATAGGATCGCTGGATCCTAGGGTGGTGATACCTTTTACCTCTGTCTCTCTTTCTCTCTCTCTTTTCTACTTTGTTCTTCCTTTTCTCTTGGCAGCCAGCCCCTTATTTTGCTCTTTCTCTTTCTTGCCGTATTTATCTTGCTTTGTGTACATAGTTTGATGATGTTAGTCATCTGAATAGTTCATCCATAGAATTTAAGTTTCATGTTGAATCATTTTGGTAAAATCGGGTAAACTTCTCCCCTCCTCTTTCCCTTCGATTTTGTGACTTGCTTGGCAGACAGCAATTTCTTGAGTTATCGCATGATTGTTTCAGTTTTGTTTATGTTTGTGCTGAATAAACAATTTGATTGGTTGTTTGGTGTCGTTTTGCCTTAATCTACTCCGACGGATTTCGAGCTTTCCACGACTTCCTGCGCTACCCAGGGTAGCGTGCTGGTTGGGTCGTGACAAAGGGACATGGGCCTTTGGAAATATCAGGTGGTGGTGCCCGCCCATGATGCTACATTGGTCTACTGTTTTAAATAATGCCCAGGAAGAGTGGATTGCAGAACCATGGCAAGGTCAGGACTGAGAGCATTGCACGGACATCCCATGTGTTACCCCTTCCATGAAGTCATGCTCTCAGGAAGTTACAAATTAAGTTCCCTCTGGGTGACTCTAGTCTTTTGGGCATGGTGCTTACAAATTGTTTAAGCCTCTGGTGACCAGTTTGATTCAGGCTTAACATTTGGAAAAGGAAAAGGCATTATTTTTTCTGCAAAAAACCCCTTGTTTTGTGTCTGATTTTTTAGTAGCTTGTGATTACCAGGCTGTTTTCCTGATACCTGTGGGTGTCTATGCTGAAAACCCAGCAATATGTATTATGTCTTCATAAGAAGCAATGACACTTCTTGGGGGATTTGGGGATTACATGATGAAACCAGTATGTACACATATTCCCAGGACTGCTGGAGATTTTGGAGTGACAGCAGTTTCATCTTGTTTTATAAGAGCTAGATTAACGCATGTCCTAACAAGTTGCTCTAGGATCAACCTCAAATTATGGGGTTTATTGTCTGAGTATAAGCAATGCATATCACCAATTGCAAAAGGAGTTCCTCCCATGTTCCTGTCTGCTGCTTCACTGCAGATTACTGGAAACTGAGTTTCCACTTGAAACCAATTACAACATGAAGCTTGCAGAAGGCCAGTGGGAGGGATGAAAACCAGATTGAATCAGTTGATGTCAGATGAGGGAAGAAGGGACAATTCCAAATAATTCCTTCTGGTTTTGTGGGTTGGTTTTTTTGGTATTTCTTCCAAATAATTGTCTTCTGGTAATGAAGGGAAGAGAGAAAAAGTCAGGGTTTGGTCCTCCAGAATCAGAGCAGGTAGATGTTGGTGTGGGACATCAACTGCGTTTTTGACAGTGGATGGAGGAACTTAAAAGAAACATGGGAGGTGTGTGCATGAGCATTTACATGTGGATCTGAAAAATGAGCTATGTATGTAAAGCATGAGGAAGGAAAAACCTAGGGTGTATCTGCGTGGACTTAACTAAGTAATTAGCTATGATGAGTCTTCAAGCTGGAAGACACATGTCTAAGGTGTGCAGGCACCTCTGTTGAGGAAAGATGCTCTTTCAAAAGATTTTCTTGTCATTCGTTTCCTGCTCACCCAGAAGATTCCCAGGACACGTGTTGCACGTACTCAGCTCAGTTGTGCGTTGTGCGACTCTGAGACAAAACTTTTGAGACTGGGGCGATACTCTGAGAAATAAATGCTAGTTTTTTAGGTTGGGTGGAAGATTTCCACTGGGAGGGTGAGCATGCCAGAGGGGTGGGGTGTCCTGGAGGTCTTCAAACCTCACAGGCACCCATCACGCCTAATTGCCCTGGCCAAGAGGGACCCCAGTGCCCCACACTGGCCAGGATTCTACCCATTATGAATTTGGGAGTGGGAATTGTTGACTTGGCCAATGGTAGGGCTTAGAGCTGCCCCTCATTTGCGTGCTCACTTGCATAAAATGGGGAAGGTGGGGGTGTTTGTAGGACTGAGGGGTCCGGGCAGTGCAGGGACAAGGCTGAGCCATGGTGTCTGCTACGGGGAGAAGGAGGACCCAGCAGGGAAGGAGATCCCAGAAGGAAAGGGGACCCCAGCATGGAAGAAGACAGAAGAGCCATGGCAGGAGGTCTCCGGCCAAGAAGAGGAAGCATCGGGGCCAGGTGAAGCGTTAGAGGAAAAGGGCTTCGAAACGCTTCTTCCACACCATCAACACCAAGATGCTCAACAAGATCAAGTGAGACAGGTTTGTCTCCCACCAGGCAGAGAGGCTCATGATCAGCTTCATGGAGGACAACTATGAGCAGGGGTCGAGCGAGGCTGAGCAGCTGCGGAGGGAGAGCCGCCGATCCTCTCGTCAGCCCTGCGCATGTGCAAGCTGCCCTGCAGCGCGTGGTGCCAAAGAGGGGGAGGCACGTGCCCACCATGGTCTCGAGAAACAGGCACTAGAGGAAACATCCTCCTCCCCTTGAAGTTTGGATGTGTGGAAAGACCACCAGTTAGGGAAGAACTGAGCAATGTACCAGGTGGAGTGGGGAGTTTGTTGAATGAAATAGTCAACATGGTATTGCAATAAAGCCCAAATGCACCAGCTTTTGCTGGTGTCAGGGGTTTCCTTTGCAGGAAAGGATGATGAAGGGTCGGGCTGTGGCTTAGTGTTTCATTAGTGAGGATCTGTAAGTGGCTTTTACCTTAGAAAAGTACAGGCTTTCATGGCCTCCTTGCTGCAAGTAGATGGTTATATTTGAATATATGGACTTTAATTACCAGCAGATGATGGGAATTGCTGTGAGCAGGGGGAAAAATCCCACCAGTCTAAATTACCCTAAGATAGTGATGGTGATATCCCAGTTCTGCTAAACCCGTCCCTCATCAAGTTGTTACCCATGACAACTAAAGCAGTGATTCTTAAAAAGAACCAAGAACAGCCTGGCCACATGCTGTGCAGCAAGGGTGCCAACCGGCTTTTAGACTAACAGGTGGTGTTTGCCACTGCTGTGTGTGGCTTCGAGGGTTGAATTTGCTGCGGAAAAGCCTATTATTGATATCATCAGAGGCAAAAAAAAAAAAAAAAAAAAAAAAAGTAGTTCTTTTATTGAAGGGCCGGGGGAGAAAAGGAATTTCCCTGACCGGGAATCGAACCGTCGTCCCGGTCGTGAGCGCGCCGAATCCTGACCACCGGAGAAGTGGTGACAACTTTTTGGCGCCGCGAACCCACGCGTGTCCGCGTCACGACAGACCCCGGGGAGGGGGCGGCTGCGCTGCCCCAGCCTCCCCCTGCAGCCCAGAGACCCACGGAGCAGCATGCACCCCGCTGCCACCTCCTTTCCCTCCTCATCCTCGTGTTTTTTTCTCCACGGGTTGGTGCAGTTTGCAAGTAGAGTTTGGTACAGGACCAAGGAGGGGGAGTGGGGGGGAGGAAGGAGAATCGGCGTTTTCCTTAACTCGGGTGTGGGAGTGATAGGGGAATTATTTTAAAATAATATTAAAAATTGTAGTTGTTAGAAGGAAAAGGTGTGTCAGAAGTGGGATTTGAACCCACGCCTCCATTCGGAGACCAGAAATCCCCGGGCAGGGAAAGCAATGCCTTGAGTCTGGCGCCTTAGACCACTCGGCCATCCTGACACTGCCAAAAACCTTCTTCACTCTCCTCATCCTCAAGAATTAATCCCACCACAGCTTGATCTTTCCTGCCTCCCATGTACACCCACCCCTACCCCCAAATTTGCAGCAAGTTTATTTTTTGCAGCAGTAAAGCCCTCTGCCAGAGGAGGTAACACCAGGGGTCCTTCATTGATACCTTGGAGTTACAGGCTGCTGTGGATAAGGTTATGAAAGGTGAAGGTGGAGTGTGTTTTGCCTTCTCCATCCCCAGCAGATCCTCTTGCATGAACTGAATAACAAGGGCCTGTCCTCTCGCCATGGATATCTTTCCTTGTCTCCCTCATTGCATGCCTGGGAGAAGAAGAAAAGAGGAGAAAAAAAAAAGAATAAACTCAGAGTCTTTCTCACCTGCCTGATTAAATATCATTCCTTTAAAGATGACCACAAAACCTGGCATCCCACCAGTAGCCCTGCACCCTGCAGGAGGTAATTTGGAGGGCAGCTCCTGGATGGGAGCATCTTCAGCATCCTGCCCACATAAGACTACATTAATCAGCCCCCCGTGATGCTGGTGGGAGACCACCAAAGTCCATCTTGACCTCTTTGAAGACTGTCTCCATGCAGCTGTGAGCTGAGACCTTGGCACCTGCAGGGAAAGACTGCTCCCCATCAGGAGATGCCATCCTTATCTCAGACTACACCAAACGTCTGGGGAGGTTGGAGATCCACCGGGGAGGTTTGCCATGGTTGGAAACAGGGCCATGGCCTCTGAGCCGTACCTGAAGTTACACTCATCTTGGCTTGGTACTGAGGAGGAGGGAGAAATGGTGGTTTTTGCCACTGATTATCTTTATTTGGGGTAGGGGAAATCTGTGCTTATGGGTTTGGTGTGTTACAATGTTCAAGGAGGTGGGAGATGGGTGGGTACCACACCAAAGCCCGGTGTTGTCTGGAGCTCCCTAGCCATGTTCTCCAGACAAAGCCCAATGGCCTTACAGCTCAAATGCAAAAAACCCCAACATTAAAACAGGAGTAGGTAAGGTTGCAAGGACAGCCTGCAGCTCAGCAGGGCAGTGAAATGGCTGCTTACCTTGCTGTGGCCAGAGCTCAAATAGCTCCAGGTGTCTGTGCAGCTCTGGGATACCCGAGTACATGAGTTCAGCCAACAAGGGCAACACTTTGGGCCCATCTGGAAGGATCAGTGACCTCCCCTGGCGTTTTTACTCTCCCAGCTCAGGATTCCCCACCATGGGATCCAAAGTGATGTGGAGTGGTAGGAGGAGACCAACCCTCGTGGCCTCTTGCCCCTGGGCTTGCTACTTGCTGGCTGCTGGAGCCCCTTTGGGGCCCCTGAGGCTCTGGGGAGTTCCTCCTGTGCAAGCCTGGAGGTAAAAGGGGGCTGTGGGGCTCATGGGTCTCGACTCCCTGTGGGTGCACACCCATATGCGCACAGAGATCACAACTGGTATTTATCACACCACCTTTTATTCCTGAAGCTGTTATCACTACTAGCAGATCACTGGAGGAGAGGAGAATGCCAGATGGGAGATGAAACAGCCCTTGGGCCCATTGTATCAAATGTCATGATGTGGGGAGAGTTTGGAGCAGCGAGGAAAAACAAAGGTCCTTTTTTTGTTGTGTTTGGGCAGGGTGAGAGCAGGAGATGCCCTGGACTAATTTGGCTGGGAGGAACAGAAGCAAAGCAGGAGGAACCTCACCCAGAGTTGGTGTTTTCTGCTGATGGTGGCCATGCTTGGTTCCTATTCTTCCCTTCATACCCCCCGACACACAGGTCTTTCTTCCCTCTCCCGCATGTGCCAAGATAACCAAAGTCCTGGCTGACTTCCAGTCTCTGGAGAAGACCTCCTGGCTGGGCTGGCATCACTAGGCTTCACCAGCATGGTGTGGGAGCTGGAGCCACTCATGCACAGAGCTGGTGCACCCCGTGGCTGTGGTGGAGCCGCCGGTGTGTGATGACATTGGAGCTCTGGCTGAAGCTCTTCCCACACTCAGGGCAGTGGTAGGGCTTCTCCCCGGTGTGCACCCGCCGGTGCTTGGTGAGGGACGAATTGACATTGAAGCCTTTCCCGCAATCCCCACAGACATAGGGTCGCTCGCCGGTGTGGACCCGCTGGTGGGTGGTGAGATGAGCCCGTTGGCTGTACTGCCGTCCGCACTCCCCGCACCGAAACGGCTTCTCCCCAGTGTGCACACGCCGGTGCCGCGCCAGGTTGGAGACCACCGCAAAGCTCTTGCCGCACACACTGCAGAGGAATGGCGTCTCCCCAGTGTGGCTGCGCTGGTGGGTGAGGAGGTAGGAGCTGGTGGTGAAGCCCTTGCCACACTCGGAGCACTTGTAGCGCTTCTCCCGCCAGCTGGCACTGCGGTGCCGGACGAGGTGGGGTTGGTCGCTGAAGCCCTTGCCGCAGTCAGCACAGCTGTAGGGTCGCTCGCCACTGTGCGTCCGTTGGTGGGCGATGAGCTTGGAGCTGATGGTGAAGCCCTTGCCACAGTCGGCGCAGGTGTAAGGCCGCTCGCCGCTGTGCAGCCGCTGGTGGGTGATGAGGTTGGAACTGCCGCTGAAACGCTTCCCGCAGTCGCGGCACTCATAGGGCTTCTCCCCAGTGTGGGTGCGGCGATGTTTGATGAGATCAGAGCTGACATTGAAGCTCTTCCCGCACTCCCGGCACGGGTACGGGCGCTCGCCTGTGTGCAACCGGCGATGGGTCACCAGGTGGGAACGTTGACTGCAACGCCGGCCACAGTCGGGGCATTTGTAGGGCTTCTCCCCAGTGTGGCTCCGCCGGTGGCGCACTAAGTTGGAAACCACGTTGAAGCTTTTGCCACAATCAGCACACTGGTAGGGCTTCTCACCCGTATGGATGCGACGGTGCGTCACCAGCGCCGAGCTGTGCCCGAAACCCTTCCCGCAGTCAGGGCATTTGTAGGGTTTGTCCCCACCGTGGCTCCGCTGGTGACGGAGCAAGTTGGAGAAGACCCCGAAGCTTTTCCCACAGTCAGGGCAGGGGTGCTGGGACCCCCGTCTCTGGGGATAGAAGCTCTTCTCACTGGTGGGATGAGGGATGGGTCTATCCCTGGGGTGAAGGCTATGGGGGAACAGCAATTCCCTGCATGTCCCTGGAGTTTCCCTCCCAGGATGACTCTGGACCTCCTCTTGGCCTTTCTCTCTGGAGGTCTGGTGGATGTTGGTTGGCTCGTGGTGCTGGGAGATGTCCTCCAGGCAGGTCTTGGTGTCTGGGTCTGCATGTGCAGTGCTGTCGCTCCTCCCACTCACCATCCCATCCTCTGCAGAGGAAAGAGAAAAAGACCATGAGAAGTCAGTCCCTGGCTGGGGTGGAAAAGGGAACCCACTGATGAAGCAGGGTGGGGAAAAAATGGAAGGGGGAAAGCCTAGAAAGAAGAAAGATCATGTGAGCTCCACCTTTAGCTCAGGCCCAAACACTGACCATTGGACAGCTGGTGAAGCTTGGGCTGAAGTTCAGCTTCAAACCCCAGCTCTCAAAAACCTCTGGAACCCAAAACATCTCCCAAGGGAACAGGAGAGGTTCTGGGACCCCTCTCCTAGAAGATACTAAGCTCAGGCTGGCTGTCTTAGGGCCTGAGTAGAAGTCCCAGGTGTTTTGCTTTTCTCCCAGAGGCTTTCCAGGTTATTTAAGCCAGTTCCTCACTTGTGGAAGAGCTGTTAGAGAAGGGCCTTGCATCTGAGTCCTGGGGAGCTGGGGTCCACGTCTCCTCCTCCAACTCCAGCCCAGAGGAGTTCCTGTCAGGTTGGGGGTCAGCAGAGCTGGTTCCTGAGACAGAGCAGGGGTCTGAATGCATTTGAGGAGCTACTACAAGAAGATTTGGGGGGTCTGCTGGAGAAAGGATGATGCAAGGGCTGGGCACAGCTGAGGAAGGTCTCTCTCCTTGTTCTCTGACATAGCATCTCCTTCCACCATGGCCGGAGAGAACATGGGGCCAGATGGACCATTGGTCTGACGTGGTAGAGCATGTGCTCCTCTGAAGAGGGTGGGGACGGAGGGTGCTATGGGTCCCCAATATGTGTCCCCAGGGGGAAACACAACTGCCAGAAGCAATGGGGAAAGACACCTTCACCTCCAAAGTCTAGAGAAGCATCCCCTGTGCCCACCCAACCCCAAGACGTAGGCCAGGAAGGAGGGAAGGTGCGTCCTTACCCAAAGAGGAGTCATTTCCAGCACTCTCCTGCATGGCTTCCTGGTACTGGGCCCGCTGGCCAGGATCGGTGAAGTACTGAGCCACCTCCTTGAAGGTCACTGGACACTGGAACAAGAAGGATTTCCCAGCTCAGCACCTGCTGCCATGGGTCAGCTCAAGCCAGCAGGGAGAGGAGCCAAGGCTACATTCAGCAGAGCTGCAGGAGAGCCAGAAAGGATGCTGGCAAGGATCAGCGATATCAAGGTATTGTTCCGCATAGGGTGTAGTTAAGCTGTGGAAAGCCTTGCTGCAGGACATCACGGATGCTAAAGGGCCACACGGGTTCAGAAAGCAGCTGGCTAAGCTTATGGGGAAGGAAAAATAGGAACTGGAAAACACTGAGGGTTGTTAAACACCCAGCAATACCTGATGGGGATGATGGAGCTGAAGGAGCTCAACCAGGCTGGGCTCAACTTCTCCACCCTGTTCTCTGTGCCTTTTCCTGTCACGTGGAGACGCAAAAGCCCACGCCCTGCTGTGACTTTCCACCTTCCTTGTGTTTCTGAGGTGGGCATCTTGCATCCAAGGCTCAGCCTTGTAGCACGCCCACCACAGGCTCCACCTTCTGCTCCTCACCACCTCTCCTGCACCCTGACCATCTGTGCTGGTATATGGGGACCTGTTGGTCCAAAAGGAGTTGCAGGAAGGCGATAACCCACAGCTATGGTCACAGACCAGCTTGTGCAGCCCCACTGGACCAGGCAGAAGGTACCTGGCACTGATGTTTCAGGTCAGCTGAAATGCAATTGCCCACCCAAAGGAGAGACTCTCCCTCACCTGTGCCGGCTCTGCTGTGGCCATGTCCCTCTCCATCCCCCTTGGCAGCGACAGGGACGCTCTGCTGGAGCCTATGGGGGGAAAAGTTGGTGCTGAGCTGTTCCCTGGGGGGGAAAAGCTGGGATAAACCCTGGAAAAACCGAGGCAGTGCCCTTTGCACAGGCATCTGTGCAAGAGAAGAAGCAGCCTCCTTCATTCCTGCGGGGCTTTTTCCCCTCGGGACACAAGAGGGCTCAGCCAGCCCTTGCCCAACAAAGCTCAGCTTTTTCCACCTTCTTGGGAGCAGATCTGCTCGGATCACCAGGGACGAGCCAGCTCCTGGGAGCAGCTCTGGTCTCCCCACGCCCTCTCGTGGCGCAGCCCCAAGGGCAGGGACTGGTTCTCCATCTCGCTGCTCCTTGCACTGGTCCCAGTAAAGGGACTGGGGCTGGACTGTGAGACAGGGTATCCCGTGTGGGTCTCTCCCTCCCTCCCCGTGCCCATCACCTGGAGCCTCTGGCTCAGGATTTGGTGTGGACAGACCCCCAGAGCAGAGGGCTGTGGCATGCCTCCATGGGCCAGGGGATGCAGGCAGGGCTCTGCCTGCCCCACGCCACCACCCGCTGCCACAGCCCCTGCCCGGAGCACAACCAGGATCCCTGGAGGGTCCCTGTCTCCCCTCTGCCTTCAGCATCCAGCAGATCCAGCCCCTTCCTCTGTTCTCCCATACCCAGCCGAGCTGCAATACTCCCAGAGCCACCCGGGTTGCTTGGTGTCCCCCAGCACCAGGACTTGGTCCCACAGCATCCCTCGGGGACATTCGCCTACTGCCACCAGCCGAGGAGTGATGGAGAAGGGAGAGAGGATCAGGCAAGCTGCAGAAATCAGCTCTGCTCCCTCCTTCGCTGGGGAGGCAGGGGTTAAACACCTGTGCATTAGGGAAGGCAGGATTTAGGGATAATTCCCCATCCTTGCGCTCCTTCCAAAGCAAGTTGAAAGAAAATTATTGCTTCCCCTCCACTCCCGGCTTTTCCCAGCCAGGGAGGGATTAAACCACCACCCAAACGCCTGCACCCACCGTAGAGAAGAGCGTCTGTGTGGCTTCAAATCTCATGGGCTTTCTCGGAGGCAGAAATCCAGGCTCCTCTCATTCCCCTGCTGCAATTCTTTATCTTCTTGTTTGCAGGGCTCTGTTTTCCTTGGCTTTCATGATCTCCTCCTCCAGCAACAAGAAGAGATAACTTGGTAAGTGGAAATTCCCCCTTCTTCCCACCCGCAAGCGCATGACTCCTGAGGCTGGAGCTTTTGGGGAAAAACAACCCGTTTTCACCAACCACGTGACTAAAACATGGTTTGGACCACTTTTCCAGGTGGAAAACCTAATTTCTTGCTTGCACAGCTCCCATCACTGATGCTGATCGGGCAACCAGCCTGGTGTCCCCCTCTCCCACCTGGGGGAAGCCCTGTTGCCCCAGAGAGACCCCCATCACCTTCCCACGCTTCCCCATGGCTGCAATACTCAAAATATCCCTGCTGCTGCTGTCACAATCCCCCCCGGCAGAGTTCCTAGCAAGGCTGGGGCTCTCCCAAAACCGCTGGGTAAAAGAGAAGAGCATGGGGGCAATGTGGGTGATGGGGCAGGACTGTAGTGGGGTCCCCTGTGCCCCCCACGGGTGCTGGGTAGCCTGCGGGGAGGGTCGGGATGGGGGGGAAGCCAGGGTTGGGTTACCTCTAGAGGGCTCTGGGTAAACGCTGCCGCTGAGGAGCCTGTTCTTGGCGTCTCCTCTCTCCCGGATACCGGCTTGGGCTTCCGGAGCAAACCCATGCCCGGCATCGCCTCCATTGTGCCCTGCTGTCGGGAGGCTTGGCGGTCCTTGGGATGCAAAGGGGGGTCTGCGGATCCCGCCCCCCCTTGCAGCCTCAGCCTGGGAAGGGAGGACGTTTCACCCAGGGAAAGGTCTACGGAGGCAGCTCCAGGCTCAGCCGACAGCAAGTCCTGAGCCAGGGACTCCAGGTAATGGGGAAAAACCCTGAGCAGGGATGTGCTCCTGCTCTGCAGCAGGTCCTGATCTGCGTCAGGGCTGGAGCTTGCAGGATCCAGACCTTGGGGATGTTCCCAGGAGTGGCAGCTCCTTCGGGAAAAGGACAGTGCATCCAGGGCTCCCCAGGGATGGGGCGTGCTGCCCAGTTCCTGGGACACGTCTCCCAATAACCCATCACCCTGGGAGGGCTGATTCCCAGTAAGATGAGGACCAGGGGAACTGGGATGCTGAGGGAGGAAGGCAGAGATTGCTGTGAGATGCAGTCTGCCAGAAAGATGAGGGGAAAACAGGGAACCTCCTGCCCCCTCGTCACCAAGCTGCTCCATGCAGGCTCAGGCTTAGTCCTGAATGGAGGGACCATCTGTGTGTTGCAGCCAGGGGAGAAAAACCCCCAATATTTGTCACGGCATCCCCAGAAAAAGCATAAAAAACCAAGCAAGAAGCACTACCCAGGGGATTTTCCCCATTTCAAGGGATTTTTCTTCCCCACAGGGGATTTTCAGGAGCCCTGAGCGAGGAACGGAGGGAGAAACCCTCATTCTCCCGACCGCCAGTGACTCTCCCTGTCATGGAGCCGTGGGTGATGCTGGACCCACGGCAGAAAGCCCTGTACCGGGATGTGATGCAGGAGAGCTACGAAACTCTGATGTCTCTTGGTAAACAAACACCCCAAATCCTCTTTCCTTCTCCTTGAACATTCCCCCCCGTTTCTCCTTGCTCTTTTTTTTCCTGTCTCTGGCAGGGAAGCAAAGGGATCCTGAGTGGGATCAGAAGGGGGGAGGAGGAATCTAGGCAGGTTTTGAGGGGGATTTCCCCAAACACCAGCCCTCCTCTTAATTTTTTTCTGCAGGAAAATGTTATTGATCTCTCTGCATTTTTTTTTTTTTAAATTGGAAATACAGGCAATGGGGTTTGCTTAGCAACTCCACGTTCCTGGTTCAAACTGGAATCAGATCTCCCATCACATCCCTCTTCTTCCTTTCTGGGAGACCAATTTTTTTAGGGAATCCTGTTCCTGCTCTGTCGATTTAAATGCCCCCCCCCTGCTTCGGTCAAGGCCACACTCTGCCCTTTTTCTCCTTTTCCCATCTCCCCAGCAGCACAGGGGCTGGTGAGTGAAAAAGCAGCGGAGGAAGGAGCAGCGGAGGAGAGCTGCAAGGAGCTCGAAGAGCACTCATCCCGCAGCCCAGAGAGGGAGAAGACCCTCGGCTCAAACAGGCGGAAAACAAAGCGCCCGGATAAAGCCATGCCGCATGGCGCAGCCAAGATGTCCAAAGCCACAGCGGTCCCCAAACTGGAATGTGCCAAACCCTTACATGGGGCAGCCAGCAAGGGACCGGCAAGGGACCGGCCGTTCAGCTGCACCGACTGCGGCAAGAGCTTCCCATGGGCTTCGCACTTGGAGCGTCACCGACGGGTGCACACTGGTGAGCGGCCTTTTGGGTGCCCCGAGTGCGGCGAGACTTACAGCCAGAGCTCCCACCTCCTCCAGCATCGCCGTACCCACGCCAGTGACCGACCACACAAGTGCGGCGACTGTGGCAAGCGCTTCGCCGGCGCCGCCGAGCTGGCGGCTCACGGCCGAGGCCACGCCGCCGAGAAACCTCACAAATGCGGTGACTGCGGCAAGGGCTTCGTCTGGGCATCCCACCTTGCCCGGCACCAACGGGTGCACACCGGCGAAAAGCCCTACCGCTGTGCCGAGTGTGGTGAAGCCTTCAGCCAAGGCTCACACCTCGCCAAGCACCGCCGTAGCCACACCGGCGAGCGGCCCCACCGCTGCCCAGCTTGTGGCAAGACCTTCTGCCAGAGCTCCGACCTGGCCCGCCACCGCCGCACCCACCTGGGCAAGAAAGCCCTCCGCTGCGGTGACTGTGGCAAGCTCTTCCGAGCCGGGCCAGCGCTGGCACGGCATCAGCGGTGTCACCGGCGGGAGCGCACCCACCGTTGTGCCGATTGCGGGAAGGGTTTTGTCTGGGCATCCCACCTGGAGCGGCACCGGCGGGTGCATACGGGTGAACGCCCCTTTCCCTGTGGCAGCTGTGGCGAACGCTTCGCCCAAAAAGCTCACCTGCTCCAGCACCGCAAAACCCACTCCCCCGACCGGCCCTACAAATGCGGTGACTGTGGCAAGCGTTTCGGTGAGGCTCCTCCCTTCCTTGCCCACCAGCGGGGCCACGCCGCCCAGAAGAGCTACACTTGCAGCGAGTGCGGCAAAGGCTTCGCCTGGGCGTCCCACCTCGAGCGGCACCGCCGCGTCCACACCGGTGAGAAGCCCTACGAGTGCCCTGAGTGTGGCGAAGCCTTCAGCCAGAGCTCCCACCTCACCAAACACCGCCGTAGCCACCTCCCCAAGGCTGCTTTCCCCCTTGCCCCCCAACCGCTGCCCCTCTCCAGGACACGGCTGGTGGGGGAGAAGACCCACGGTGCCACAGGGCTGGTGAAGCCACCCGGAGCCTGCAATGGTGAGGAGCCCTGAAGGACAGAGACTCCCCCATTGGTGTGATAGATGGGGAGGAAGGATCGTTCCCAAGGGAAAACTCATCTTGGGGACAAATCAAAGGACACCAAGTGACATTTAAGGGGCAGAGGGTGGCACTGGGGTGGGTGATGTGGCTGCTCCAGCAAGGTATCAGGGTGGGATTTATCCTTCCTGATGTCTCCCAGCAGCAATGGGTGAGCGGTGCCTGCGCCCTACTGCAAAGCAGACCCTGGAAAATGGACATCTTGGGTGACAGAGAGCCTCTTCCCCAGGGAAATGGTGCTCTTCTGCACCGGGAAACAATGGGGGTAACCTGGAGCTGGTTCTTGTGCCAAAATACGGTGTCATTTGTACCTGCTCCTTGCTGCCGCGGGCAGGAGAAGGGGATGCCGCATTGCACTGATGGAGAGGGCGAGATGCTGAGGGTGCAGAGGGCTCGGCAGTGGAAGGTGCCGGCATGGGGCGAGGAATAAAAAGGGAGCCCGGTACCTGGCAGCCACCTGTGTCTGGCTTTCCTTGTGCACCGACCCTGGGCTCTGTCGCTTTTCCCTGCTTCTTGGTAGGAAACACCGCGAGCATCTTCTCCCTCTCCAAAGACAAAAACACGCTGAGACATGTGAAGAGGTTTTTCTTTTTTTGCTGAACTACCTTCTACTTTATTACCTACTAACCCGAGCCGAGGCAACCCAGCCTCTCCACACTTGCCAAATTCCCGGCTCGATGCATCCCAAACCGCCCTCAGCACAACCCAAGCAGCATTTGGGAGGGGTCCCAGCAAGGACGCAGCAGAGCTGGTGACTCATGCAGGTCCCCATGGCTCTTTTCTGAGCCGTTTGCCCCCAAAAGCCCCCTGTGGAAGGGGGTTCCCTGGGTGATTTTTACCGATGGGTCCCCTCCCATACGCCCAAGCTGTGTCACCCCCCCCCTTCTGCCTCACCACAGCAGTGGGGCAGAGGATGAGGAGGGTTATAGGGAGAAGTGTCGTCTCCCCACCATCCTAAATTATCACCCAGCCCCCCCCTAAATCCACCCCCAGCCTCCCTTGTCCCTCCTTTCCCAGTCTCCCCCCAAAGCACCTATGCTGGTTGCTAACCCCTGGCACACACCACTCACCCTCCCTGTGCCCCCTCCCCACCACTTCACCCCCCCCTTCCCCATCCTGACCCCCACCCCAGTGTATTCTGGGGCCCCCCAGCTGCTGCAACAGCCCTTTCCTACCCTGTGCTGGGGAGGGAGTGGGACAGGCCAGCCTCCCACCTCAGCCTTGGGGCGTCCCCAAAGGCGGAGGGTGGCTCTGAGCCCCCCCACCGGTCCCCATGGCCCCATCTCAGGAGCTGGGCGGAGGCAGGGAAGCCCAGGGCTCCTGGGGGGCAGAGGCATCGCTTTGCAGGGTGTCCCCCTCCCCAGGCCTCCATGCCATGGTGGGGGGCAGGAGAGCCTTGGCAGCCCAGCCCCTGGGGGCTGGGGAGGAGGAAGAGGAAGAGGAGGAGGAAGGCACGGGGTGCTGCTGGAAAACAGAGCTGGACTCTTCGGGCCAGAGCTCGGATGGGGTGGGCGTCCCCCCTCGCCTCTCGCCCTCCCACCAGGCAGGCGGCAGCAAGGAGAGGGGGCTGCGGCCCCCGGTGCCAGCGGCAGTGGCGTGCAGTCGCTGGTGAGCCGCCAGGGCCGTGCCGAGGCCGAAGGCTTTGCCACATTCGGGACAGACGTGCCGCTTCTCTGGGCCGCCCTGCGTGTGGGCACGCTGGTGCCGGTTGCGGTGGGAGCTGCGGCCGAAGCATTTGCCGCAGTGGGCGCAGGAGAAGGGTTTCTCGCCAGTGTGGGTGAGCCGATGCCGGTCGTAGTGGGAGCTCCAGGCAAAGCCTTTGCCGCAGACACCACACTGGTAGGGTTTCTCGCCCCGGTGAAGCCGCCGGTGCCGCTCCAAGCTGGCTGGTGTGCTAAAACACTTACCACACTCGGGGCAGGCGTGGGGCCGGCCTGGCTGGGCAGCATGGGTGCGGCGATGAGCCAGCAAGGTGGAGCTGACAGCGAAGCTCTTCCCACACTCGCCACAACGGTAGGGCCGCTCGCCGGTGTGTACCCGGCGGTGCCGTTCCAGGTGGGAGCTGACAGCGAACGCCCGCCCGCACTCCCCGCAGCGGAAGGGCTTCTCTCCAGTGTGGATGCGGCGATGACGCTCCAGGTGCGAGACCCAGCCGAAACTCTTCCCACACGCCCCGCACGGGTAGGGTTTGCCACCTCCTCCAGCACTGGCTTCCTCAGCGGCTGCCGGCACGGCTTTGGTGGCGTCGCTGGCTTGCTGCTGCCGGGCGTGGGTGCGCTGGTGCTTGGCCAGGGCTGAGCCCCAGCGGAAGCACCGTTTGCAATCCGGGCAGGGGTATGGCCGCTCGCCGGTGTGGACACGTTGGTGCTTGAGGAGGTTAGAGCTCTGGCCGAAGCATTTGCCGCACTGTTCACAGCGGAAGGGCCGTGGGGGGCTGCCAGCAGGTTCGGCACCGGCCGGCAGTGTCTGAGTGCCCTTGTGCTTGAAGCGCTGGGGGTCCGTCTGGTGGTTGAGGCGCTTGCCGCAGTCGGCGCATTTCTGGGGGGGTGGAGGGGGCTCTTCCTCTGCCTCCCCATCCTCCTCGTCCTCGGAGGCGGCGGCAGCAGCGTGGGTGCGCATGTGGCGGTCGAGGTGAGAGCTCCAGGCGAAGGCTCGCCCGCATTCAGCACACTGGAAGGGCTTCTCGCCGGTGTGGATGCGCCGATGCCGCTCGAGGTGGGAGCTCCAGGCGAAGGCTTTCCCACACACGCCACACTCATAGGGTTTCCCGCCCAGGTGGCTCTTCTGGTGCCGGTCGAGGGCTCCCGGATCAGCAAAGCTGCGGCCGCACTGGGGGCAACGGTTGGGTTTCTCCCCGCCGGGCGCGTGGGTACGCTGGTGGGTGAGCAAGGAGGAGCTGACGCTGAAGCGGCGCCCGCAGTCGGGGCAGGCATAGGGCCGCTCGCCCGTATGGACCCGCTGGTGGATGGTGAGGTCTGAGCGCTGGATGAAGCACTTGCCGCAGTCAGGACATTCATGCGGGCGGTCGCCAGTGTGGATCTTCTGGTGCTTCACCAGGGCTGACTTGTGGCTGAAGCTCTTCCCGCACTCGCTACACGTGTTGCTGGGTTGGCTCTCACCCGGGCGCGTGGCCGTCTCCCCCAGTTCCCCACTCCTGCTCGCCTTCGCCCCAGCCTCGGTGGGGCTCGAAGGATGCTCCTCACCTGCAGGTTTCACTACTTCAGGCTCTTTCTCAACAGCTTCTTCTTGAGGGGGTTCCTGCTCCTCTCCTGCTCCATCCTCTGTGGGGCACAAAGACAGACAGACACAACCCAGGCAGGAGACATCATCTCTCCCAGGGCTGGGAAGATGGGAAGGTGGTAGAAAAAGGAAAGCAAGGAGGGATTCCTCCTCCTTTTTTATTTCACACACTCTTCCAGGCAAGCACCTCTAGCAGAGGCATCTCCAATCCCCATCGCTCCTCTCTGCCACCAACATGGACATGGTAATTAATCCACCACCACCTCCACTGCACCTCCAGAAATGTGGCTCTCTAGGAAGGGGGTCCGGCATTTCCATTTTGGCCAGGATAACCCTCTGGCCTTACAGTCTCTCCTCCCCAGCAACCTTCTTCCATGCCATGGCCAAACCAGGGCTTGCAGCCAGTGGCAGCCGCTACAGTGGGGGTTTGCCCATTTTGCGGAGAGGTTGGAAGTGGGGAAAGCCCTTGACACTTGCAGGAGCTGAACCCAGGCTTTTTCCCTGCTGTGGTTGAGGCGCAATCAGAGGCTCACCTGTGGCCAAGGTGTCCCTGGGCATGTGGAGATCCAGGGCTGTAGGTTCATTCCCGTGGTCCAGGCGGGACAGCAGATCGGGCTTGGAAACAGGGAATTCTGGAAGACAGGGGGGATGAACAACATGGGTCAGGAGGGTCTGCCCTCCCCAGCAGCCCCCCAACCCCAGCACCCCTTGCACGATGACGTGAGGATCCAGCAAGCTAGATCCTCCATCCACTCCAAATTTCCTGCTGCGGGATGGGTAGGCTCCTCACCCAGTGCCATCAGCGTCTCATAGCTCTCCTGCATCACGTCACGATACAGTGCTCTCTGTCGCGGGTCGAGCAGCACGTACGGCTCCATGGCTGGTGCCACCAGACCCCCTGAAAGAAGGAGGTAACCCCCCGTAAGCAGAGACCAGCTAACCCCCCATAAGCAGAGCCCAGCGTGCAACCCACTGCCAGCCATCATCCTACGGATTTGTATGCAAATTTTTTATGCAAAACCCTCTATTTTATTAACCTGTGGATTCTCTAATAATCTAATAGATTATTATTCTCTAATAAGCTAATATAAAGGCTTAGCTGAATCACAAAATGAGGGTAAGGCATGGGGACAGGCAGCTAATAAAAAACTCCATCCTTTACGTATTTTCTCAAATCTTGCAGGAACTTTATACCCTCTGCCTCCATCAAATCTGGCTAAACAATTTTTTTTTCCAAAAGTTAATGGGGAGGAGGAGGAAGCAGAAGGGGAAAACAGAAATACAGAGAGCATGATTCCTTAAAAAAAATAGAAAAAGAGGTAAACCCCAGCCCATTGACAACAAACATGTTTCTGTAACCTGCAGACAACGCTCTGCTGAGAGATCCTTACCCTAAAATTCATCTTCACCCAGATTTTACCTAACAGCTAAGTCCTACTGCACCAAACCCTGGGTGCTCCTCCTCTTCCTGGAGACTCCTGTCCCAAATCTTCCAGAACCCCTCCCCCAAAAAAACCCATAGCAATCGCTCCTCCTTCTCAAAGAGGATAAATCACCCAGTTATTTCTCTACGCAAATCTCGGGTGCTTGGAGCCCGTGCTGGAGGAGGAAAAATGAGTTTTCCCAGCTGCAGGAACTGGGTTTGGTGCTCTCCTTTGCAAAAATCATTTAAAAGCAAATTACCACCACTCCCCCGACCCCTTCCTCACCCTCCTCTGTGAGCAGCAGGCGGATTAGGATTCTCAATGCGTGGGTTGTTTTATTTTTTTTTTCTAGCAGCAGAGCTGTTACAGCTGCGGAGGACGGAGGAGGTAGGCTGGGAAAAGGTGGATTTGCAGAAGGTTGTTGCTGACTTACTGATGCCAGGAATAAAAGGGTGATTTCAAGCACGGACCGCAGATTCGTCCTGCGATTTTTGCCTTTTTTTTAAATTTTTTTTTTGAAGCCCCCACCAGGATCTCAGCCCACTTCATTTATTCTCTGGTACTTTGCCATCCTGCTAAAAAAAAAAAAATAAAGGGGTCAATACCGCATGCCCTCACAAACGCCTCTGCTCCCACCCCCACCCCCACCCTGACAGCCCATCCAAAAAAGAAACCCACCCACCCGAATGAAGCGAGGGGGGAAGGACGGACGCGTGCAGAAAGACAACGGGGCTGGGGTTTTGGTTTGTTTTTTTTTTAAATTATCTTTCCCCCCTCCCCGGGGATGGAGAGCATCCGGGCACCGAGTTTAAGGCTGGTGTGTGTGCAGGCAGCCTGGGGAGGCAAGCCGGAGGGGATGGGAGGAGAGGGAAAGGGAAGGATGGAGGGGGGAAGGAACGGAATTAAAAAAAAAAAAAAAAAAAAAAAAAAAGAAAGAAAAAGGAGCCATTTTCTGCTCCCTCTCCACATCCAAAGACCGAACCTCCTCATTACCTGCAGTCTCCAGCTCGGGAGGTGCTGTCGGCAAAGCCCGGAGATGCCCCCTCCCCTCCCTCCCAACACTTTTTCCCTCCAGAAAACCCCTTTTCTCCCCCCAAAAATGGAGCGGGGGGGGGGGGGGGCAGCGAGGGGCTGTGTGTGGGGTGTGTGTGTGTCCCCGGGGATGCGAGGGCCACGGGGAGCTGGTCAGCACGGTGCAGTGGCCGCGGCTTGACCGGGGAAGCCCGGTTCCTCTGATATCCCGAGCAATAAGAGTTAAAAAAAAAAAAAAAAAGAAAAGAAAAAAAAAAAGAGGAAGGAAGGAAGGAATTAAAAAAAAAGGGGGGGGGGGGGAAGAGAGGGGAGAAAAGAGCTCTACACAACTGCCAGGGCCCTCTGGCGGCAATACCGACGGCGTCCCTCGGCGGAAATTAAAAAAAACCAAAAACTAAAAAACCAAAAAAAAAACCCCACATACCCAACCCCCCCAACTTGCAAAGTGAAAAATGCTCACCGGTGTCCCGGTGAGGTGGTTTTTTTCCTCAAAATGTGGCAAGAAAGGACAGCTTGGGGGTTCACCTGCCCCTCTGTGGGGACATTTTCCTCACGGAGGGCTGTGGAGCTCCTTGCTGCTGGCTGGAAGCGTGACCCCATAAATTTATTGGTGATAAACCCATTAAGGACCACTTTGGCACGAAAAAAAACTAAACTTGGAGCCGGGTGAGGTTACTGGGGGATGTTTTAGCAATTGTGGACTGAGGGGACTGGGCTTGCCTGTCTGCAGAAATCCTCCCATTGCGGCAGCGATCCCAATTCTTTACAGCAAGGAAAAAGGTCTGGGTTTGGGGGTAAAAGGCGGGTTTTCTGTTAACGAGGGGTGGCTGCCTGCATGTCAGGGATGTCATGCCAGCAAGGAGCACGGCCAGGACGTATTTAAGAGCCCCGTGAGGGGTTTGGGGGTCACAGATGCCTCAAAAATGGCCCCTGGGCCACAGTGGCCCTTTTGGGGGGGCTTTGCCCCCTGACAGGGCCCGTCGCCGTGGCAACGCCGGCTGGCTGCCCTCACCCAAGATGGACTCCCAGGGCTTCTTTCCCCAGGGGCCATCTTGAGCAAGGCCCTCCTAGGGGCAAGGGGAAGGCCGCGGCCATCTCGCCCCGCTTGCCCCGACCGCCCTACGCTGAGGAGGAGGCCGCAGCCATCTTCCCTTTCGCCTTGCCTGAGGGCGAGGCTGCCATTTTGGAAGAGGGCAGGGGGCCGCCATTTTGGAAGCGGGCGCGGGCCGCCATTTTGGAAGCGGGCGACTCCCCTCTGAGGCCATCCCGACCCGCAGGCCCTGAATCAACGGTTTTTCCACTCCAATTTCTGCTCCCCCCCACAACCCAATAGCAATGTCTCCTGCAAATATTTCATCCCCAATGCAAATTTTAGCAGAGACAGTAAGGAAAATTTAAAGAAAAGCAGAGAAATCGGGGCGTTGTGTTCTCCATCTGCCTTGCGCTTCTCCCACAGCAAGAGGGATGCTCCTGGTAGGGATTATAAATCTGGGGAAGGGCTTTTGCATGGTTGCAGGGAGGTTTTGGGTTATTTTTGCCTGAATTCAGGTCCACTGAGCCGTTACAAGACACCCGTGGTGATGCAGAAGAAAGGCCAATCCTGTGAAAACCACCCACAAAAAATCCTCCCGCCTTCATGCTGGAAACCCCCAGTTCAGTGACCGCCACCCCCTGAAAATGCATTTCTGAAGGAAAAAAGTCCACAGGGAGCTCCTCCAACTTATTTCTCACAGTATTTAATCCTCTTTGCTGGAAAACCCAGCTGCTGGGTGACAGGTGAGAAAGCCCAGGCCAAAAATGTGCCCCTTTCCACAAAAAGCATGAATTTTGAGGCAAAACGGGCTGCCCTGAAGGTCGTCTGTTGCCCAGGGCAGCTCCTCGTGTTTCCTTTCATTAGCAAAAAACTGGTTGAAAAATGATAAAAAGCAAAGCCAGGCAAACCACCCACTGGCTGATAGCACCATTAAAGCTTAATTATGACCGTGAAGCTGCAATTTAAATTAATTAAACCCTGCAGGGGTTGTTGGGGTGGGTTTTGAGGACCCACAACCACCCCCTGGGATGCTCCCTGCGCCCTGGTGCCTTTGGCACCCCAACCCCGGTGCCTTACTGGCGCTGGGGTGAATTAACCTGATTTAGGGGCACCCCCAGAAACATCCCTTTGCTCCGGCCTGGTGGTGAAAACCAAGGGGAAAAGCAAGAAAAATGGGAGGATGTTTCAGCAGGGTAGGGGGACAGCCCTGACTATTAGAGGAGTAATTAAGAAAAATTAAAATAGGAGATTGCCCTTGTTCAGCCTAACAAAGACGCTTCGTTGTCGAAACTTGAGACATTAAGACGACCATTTTTAGCAATTATTAATATGCGATTTAATAGTTTAATAGAGGCAGGATGAGGAGATGTGGGTAAATTCATGTGTATTTAAAGTTTATTTTCAGGGAAGTCTTGGGATTACGGAGCACCATGGATGTAGGGATGCTCCGTGGGGCTGCTGCCTGCCGTGGGGCACCCCAGGGATGCTCTGTGGGGCTGGTACCCCAATACTGGGGGGGGTCCCAAGATAAGGGGGGGGGAGTGCCTGGCTCTGATCCCCCCCCTCTTTGACAAGGCAGGCGGGGGAACCCAGGGCATCTGGCTGTGCCCCCCCCATCCTATAGGCACTGATGCATCCCCCAACATCCTATAAGGACCCAGATATCCAGGCCTCCCCCCACCCTGAGCAACCTATAGGGAGGCAAACCTCCCTGCTGGCACCCTATAGGGACCTACACGCGTTCTCTCCTCACCCCACCAAGCTATAAGGACCCCCCCCAGCACCCTATAGGCACCTATGCATCCACCTCCCCAACATCTTATAAGGACCCAGACATCCAAGCTCCCCCAGCACCCTATAGGGACTCACCCCACCCCACAACACCCTATAGGGACTCACACCCCCCCACAACACCCTATAGGGACTCACACCCCCCCACAACACCCTATAGACACCGATACATCCACCCCCCCAACATCCTATAGGGACCCAGGCATTCGGACTCCCCCAGCACCCCATACGGACCGCCCCCCCCCCCCCCGAGGTCTGCAGGCCCCGCCCCCCGCCTCCCCACGCATGCGCAGTCCGCCCCCCCCGCTGGGAAAGACGCAGGCGTCCTCGCTCTCCGCCTCTCACCGCGCAGGCGCGGCCACGCCCCCTCCGCACCGCGCAGGCGCGGCCCCACCCCTCCCGCCCGGCAGACGGGGCGGCGGAGCGGTGCGGAGCGGGGAGCCCAGCGTCAGGCCGGGGAACCGGGATGGAGGCGCCGCCCGCTCCCCCCGCCGTACCGCCCGCTCCCTGCAGCGCTGCCCGTAGCCTGCAGGACGAACTGACGTGTCCGGTGTGCCTGGAGTACTTTAACGACCCGGTTCTGGTGGCCGAGTGCGGTCATAACTTCTGCCGCGCCTGCGTGACCCAGTGCTGGGAGGACTCGGCGCGGCGGCTCTGCTGCCCGCAGTGCCGGGAGCCGGTGCCGCAGCGGCTTTTCCGTCCGAATCGTTCTCTCGGTAATATCGTCCACATCGTTCGCCAGCTGGGGTTGCCGCCGGGCCCCGCTGAACCGCCGCCGGGGCCTCCCGCCCCCGCCCCGCCTCTGCCCGCCGCCGCTCCTCCCGGCCCGCCGGGGCCGCCGCGTTGCCCCCGTCACGGCGAACCGCTGCGGCTCTATTGCGTGCAGGATCGCCGCGCCGTCTGCGTCGTCTGCCACCTTTCCCGCGAGCACCGCACCCACACCGTGTTGCCCGCCGAGGAGGCGGCACACGCCGCAGAGGTCAGTTTGGGGGGGGGATGCACCGGGACCACGTGGCAGGCGTGGCAGGGAGCTGGGGGGCACATACCGGGTGTGCTAAGGACCCCCGTCCCGGATTGGGGGGATGCAGTAGGGATCCCCCCCCTCCCGGCAGTGGCAAGGCACTGGGAGCCCACCTCGGGTGTGGTAGGGAACCCCCCCTCCCCCGGGAGGGAGAGTACTGGGAGTCCCTCCATGCCTGGCATGTTGGGGTGCAATGAGGACATCCCCCGGAGAGCCCTTCTTGGGTGCAGGATGCCCCCCCTCAGGAATGGGAGGTGCAATAAGGATCCTTCCTGCGATGGAAGAGTACCAGGCACACCCCCCACCCCCAATTGCAAGTGCAGTAAGGACACCCCGCGGGGTGGGATTGCACCAGGGGAGCCACTCCCCACGGGAGGCAATGCCCTTTGGCTGCAATAGGGACCCCCACCTTCCCGGGGGGTACAAATGTGAGCCTGCTTACCCCCCAGTGCGTAAGGTGCAGTAGGGACCCTCCCTGCTGTGTTCCTATTTCCATTCAGAGGTACCTGGGATGCAGTGAGGATAGTGGGGCTCCCCCAGGGTGTGGGGTGCAGAATGGGGCCCCACTGGGGACCCCCTTTCCAAGCTGCATGCCTGTCCATGTGGCGGGGCAGGATATGGGGTGCAATAGGGACTCAGAATTTCCCCCAAACAGGGACAGCCTGGGGTGGGGACTGACCAAATGCAGTAGGGCAGGATGGGGGAATGTCCCTGGTGCAAAATGGAGCTGGGTTTAACTGGGAAGATACTGGGAGGGAGGTGTTGGCCGGTTTGGTCTTCTGTGTGAAATAACACTGAACTGGTATGGGAATCTCTGGGCTTGCCTTTGTGCAGGTGTGAGCATGCAAAATATCATCAGGCACCCCAAAATCCTGAGCCCCCACTTCCCTGGGCAGAAATGCTCTGGAGTGAGCATGGAGCCTGGCTCCTTGGGATGAGGGGGGGGGCTTATTTTTTTAGCACCGAGCACAGTCTGGGGCTAAAGTGGAGCAGGAATCCCCCAGGAGTGACTTTTGCCCCTGCCCCCAAAAAAAAACCAGCACAGGGCGGTTGAGCAACGTGACGCAGAGCAAATACAGAGCCTGGCCTCTGGCGGCGTTCGATCTCTGCCGAAATGGCTGTGGTGACGAAGGGGAGACCCCCACGTCATGATAAGGGAGGCTTCCTGGTGGAAATAATTATTAATTACTAATTAAGAGGCATGTGAGCATGGTGGCCTGACACTGAGCAGCCAGGCCTCGTTTCTCTGATGGGGTGGAGGAAAACCAAGATGCCGGACAGGGAGCGGATGTTTACTGCGCAGTGGCGGCTGGAGGAGGAGGAGGAGGGTGGCACTGACGCTGCTGAGGCGATCACAGTGGATCAGGGAAGGGGACTGCGTGATCGTTAACTGCTGCGTATTAAGTCTTGCAATTATTGGTGTCGAGGCAGGTGGCACCAAAGGCTTTTATACTGAATTTTGTACTGAAATTGCTGCGGGTACCCGGTTGTGCTGTCCTTGCCATCTTTGGTGGCTGTGGTTGCTCTTAGGGGGAAGTTGGAGCTCGGGTTGGTATTGTCCCCTCCACCCCCAAATGTGGGATCTTACCCATTTTTAGGACCACGGCATCTTTAGGCAGGTCCACCACTGAACGCTGCTCAGGCTGTTGCTCTCTTGTTTGTTTTTTTTTCCTCGTTAATCTGCTTTTATGCATTTTTAACAACCAGTTGTTGCCCCTTGGCGGCTGCTTGGAAGCCATGCCCCTGTTTTTCCGATCTTTGCTTTTATCTCACACTTAAATTCTGCATTATTATGAGGTGCGTGGTAGGAAGCACTGGTTTGCACAGCCACTTAACAGCAGCAAAATCTCTGTAGCTTTGCGTTTTATTTCTAAAAGATCTGTTGTTGCTTGCTCCAAAAGCCCTGCTGCTTTTTGTTTAGTGTTGCTAGGTGCCTCTCCGTTTTTCTCAGAGGTCAAATGACTTAAACGAGGACAGGCGCAATGGTTTCCAGTACTAAGCCGTTAATAAACGTAACGAGCAGCCTGGAGGCGGCTGGCCCCTCCATGTCGGTGGGCTTCGGGCAGATGTCGGGGTGCCTCAGCTGGTCTCCCCAGCTCGTGCTGGGGCTGGGATGTGAAAGCTGATCCCAAGAGGCGCTGAGGCGGAAGGGGTTTTCACATGGGTGGGACTTGGTGGTTTGCGTTTGCAGCTGCGCTCTTACAGGGAGCTACAAATTGGCTCTAATTTTTTTTTTTTTTGCCTTGCTGCCCTTTTCTTCCTTCTCCTGTACCTGGCTCTGAACTGCTCAGGCTGTTTTGGGGGACAGTTTTTGGGCTGGCTGGGGAAAGTTCTTGGCTTTCTTGGCATGCCCAAAACTAAAGGTTGAAGATAACAGGGAAGGGGAGGACATGGTGTCGTGATGGCCTGACTTCAGTTTGGGTTCGTGGTATTCTTCAGCTTCAGAAAAACCACGTTTGATGAAATTTGACCAGTTTTAGCAGCAGAGCTGGAGGAAATCCCCCACCATTCCTTTCCTCCTTATTCTTGATCCTAAATAGGAAGAATTCCCAACAGATCTCCTCTTTCTCCTTCCAGGAGGTGCCACAGGAGCATTTGAGCTCCCTGAGGAAAGGACGTGAAGAAGCCAAGGCTGAGAGGGAGAGGCAGAGTGAAGACTTGCTGGTAAGTGCCTCAGGGTGGGGGTTTTGCTGAACACCCCTGGCCACGGGGATGTCGGTCTCACGTGGGTTTTCCCTCTGGGTTTTGCAGAAGCAGACAGAAGTGGAGAGGCAGAAGATTGTGGCTGAGTGCAAGGAGCTCCGGGGCTTCCTGGAGGAGAAGGAGCAGCTCCTGCTGTCTCGTTTAGAGGAGCTAGACAGAGACATCGTCAAGAGGAGAGATGAGAGCGTCTCCCGGCTCTCTGAGGAGATTGCCCAGCTTGATAAGCTCCTGGGTGAGCAAGGAGGAGAAAACTGCTCAGGAAACCAGTCTGGGCAGGTGAGACTCCTGGCATGTGTCCTCCCAGCCCAGAGGTTATGGTATATCAGGGTGTAAAATGCAGGACAGGTTGTGGTTGGGATCCCTGGGGACAAAAAATCCATTGACGTGCTCTGCTGGGGAGCAGCTCGGGTCCATTAACTCTGTGCTGGAGCTGGCCCATCTATTAGTCAGGGGGGTTGACTTGCTGCAGGACTGCTGTGCTGCTTTTTCAGGTGGGAATCCAAATTTTAGCACAGCTTTGGGGGGCCTAAATTGGCCCTTGTAGTAGTGAAGCTGCTTGGGCCCCCTGTGATGCCAAGAACTAAGAAATACCCAAACAAACCTCCCAAACATTTTTGGTTTGTGTCACTCCGTCGCTGTGAGCCCTGAATCCTCATGGTTTTGGCAGCTTGATGCCAATCATGATTTTTCTTAATTTCTTTAAAAAAGAAGCTTTTTTTTTTTTTCTTTTACCCACCCATGCTAAAAAAGAAAAAGGGGAAGGAAAAAAAAACATAATTATAAACTAATTCTGCCGTCTCCATGAGTCCAACTGTGCTCTGCTTTGGAAACAGCTGCTGAGAGCTGATCCCCTCAGCAGAGCAGCCATGGGGCCAGTTTTGGGGAGGATTTTGGAGGCTGTGAGGTAGAAGAGAGACTTTTACTGATTAGCTTCTTGTTTTTTCACTCTCTCTCCAGGGTGTTGCCCCAGCTGGAAGCAGGTGAGTGAACCTGAGCCCTTGCTGCATTAACTGGGAGGCTCACACCAGAGGCAGAGCTGGTGTTGTGAGGGCGTATGCCCTATCCAGCTTCACCCCACCTGCCTTAGGGTTCTCATCCACACTTGGGTGTTACCTTTGAGGCAAAACCAAACCTTCGTGAAGGGGTTTTGTGGCAGCTGGGTTGTAGGACAGTTTTGAGCGTCCTTCCCGAGGAAACTGCAGAGTAACTCGGTTGGTGCGGGACCAAACCCACACCAGCAGGACTGACATCAAAAGCCAAGGTGTAGAGATCCCCCCACATCTCAATCTCAGTGGCCTCCTGTGTGCCTCGTACTGGGCAGCACCAAACTGGACCAAGTCCTTAGGTGGGGCTTCACAAGCGCTGACAGAGGGAGAATAATCCAACACCAAAGCTCTCAGTACCAGGGCAGGTTTCTTCCCTGCCTCTAGTTTGGAGATTTTTTTTTTTTTTTTTTTTTCCAGAGGGGACCTAATATTTATTTCTCCTCCCCAGCTTTGAGAGCTGGATGTTTTGCAAGCCAGAGGCTGGCTTCACGGAGCTGGAGAAGAAGCTCAAGAGCTTTTCCCAGAAGAGTGCAGTGCTGAAAGAGGTCTTGCTGGAGTTCAAGGGTGAGTGCCGAAAAAGGTTTTCTTTAAAAGTTGGTGCCTCCTAACCCCTATGTTTAATTCAACCTGAAGGATGAAATTCAACTTAAAAGATTATTTGGTTTGAGCTGTACTCTTGTTTCTCCCTTGGGCTTGTTGGGAGAACTCTTTATTGTTTGAGCATCTGCTCATCAAAAATAAAAAGCCCTGCTTTCTTGAAAAGCAGCACATTTCCCTTGGATTTCTGCGTGGAAGTTTGATGTGGCTGTACACACTTGTTCCCAAGCGGCAGTGTTTGGTTGCTTGCCATAAGGCAGGGAGTGAGGTTGTGTGTGCATAGGCATTCCCCAGGGACTCCCTGTGGACAAAGGGATCTAAATTTTTTCTTCTCTTCCCTCAGAGAACCTCCGGTTCGAGCTGGAGAATGACACAGGTGAGCACAGTTTGGTTTTGGGAGTGTGACCTTCATTTTTGCAAGGCTTAATTTGGGAGTTTCAGCTTCCCCTGGGAGGTATCTTGGCAGTAAGACCTTCAAGCTAGCCTTAGAGGTCAGGAGAGGAGAAAATTATTGCTGGTGCTGCCAAGACAAGGGGGAAAAAAAAATTATTCAGCTGCTGGGACAGTCCATGAAAGGCACAGCCCTCGAATTTGTTAGGAAACTGTAGGGTTAAGAGGACTCTCCAGAAGCTGATCCACTCTACTCAGAGCGAGGAGACCTTTAGCCCTGTTGCTGGTTGTTGGAGTTGGCTCAGAGATGGACTTTGCAACCTTTGCATCTGCTGTTGGTAGTTCAGGGCTGTCGCTGGGCTCTGTCTTCTTGCCTGGGTGCAGGAGAGACCTGTCTTGCTTTTAGCAGTCTCTGATGTTCCCCTCTCACAGTCATTTTCAGGCTGTGCAGCCCTAGTTCCTGACAGTCCCCTGAGTACAACAAGAGCCCTTAAACACGAGGATATTTGTGCTCATTCCTCTCCGGCACTTGGCAGTGATTAAAAAAAATTTTACTTCTGCCCAGAAATTTCTATTCCAGAGCAAGGAGGTGTCTTGAATTGGGCAGGCTGGTGGGTTTGCAGCAGAGATCTGGCTGTTTCTCTGTTTTAATTAGAAAGTGGAGCTTGATCTTTGTTCCCCTGTGGCTCTTTGTGCTTTGGGTGCTTAAAGCTGTTGGAGGTGACTTGCCTGGTGTCATCCTCATCTGGTTTGGGGCAGAGATGATATATGCGCTTGTAGGGTGGCTCCGACAAGGGTGGGAGAAGTGTCCTTAGCTTGTAGATGCTCATGTCCATGTTTTCCTCTTCCCAGGTGATCTCTCTTTGGACCCGGACACGGCCAACCCCTACCTGGTGCTGTCGGAGGATAAGAGGAGCGTGCGGCTCAGGAGTGCTCCCCAGGAATTGCCAGCAAACCCCAAGAGATTCGATTACTCCTTCTGTGTGCTGGCGGCGGAGGGTTTCATAGCTGGGAGGCATTACTGGGAGGTGGAGGTGGGAGATGGAGAGAGCTGGGTCTTGGGCGCGGCCCGTGAGTCCGTGCGGAGGAAGGAGAAAATCGACTTTGCTCCAGAGGAGGGGATCTGGGCGGTGGGGTTGAACTGGAAGGGAAAGAATTGGGATCAGTATCAGGCTTTCACCTCCCCGGAGACACCCCTGTCCCTGTGTGAGAGGCCCAGGAAGATCGGGGTGTACCTGGACTACGAAGGCGGGTGGGTGGCGTTTTACAACGCTGATAACATGGCTCCCATCTTCACCTTCACGGCTGCTTTCACCGAAAAGATCTTTCCTTTCTTCTGGCTCTTCTATGTGGGCTCCTCGCTCTCCCTCTGCAATTGACCCGTCCAGTTTCTTTAACCCTCACCGAGGTGACCTGCAAGTAGTGCCCGATCCTGTCCCCTTTTTCCCCTTGCTTTCAGACAACGGACCCCGAAACTCATGATTGTCCCTTGTTCGGCTTTGGGGTTAACTTTTTCTTGTTGCATTTTAAAGTTTTGGGTCTCTTTTACCCTGAAAACCTTCCTCTGGGGCTTCAACCATTGAGGGCGGCTGCTTAAATAGCCTCTCTGTGGGGTTATTTCCCCTCACCTCTGGCCTGCTGTATAAGCAACCCTATATGTTTGTTTTGTTTTGTTCAAGTTGGCTGCCCCATGTAAACAGGGATGTAACCAGGGAGAAAAGCTACCTTAGGGGTTTATCGCATCCTGCATTGATCCGTAGACAAAGCTGCCTGCTTTTGTGCACCCCGGGAAGCTCTCGAGGGTTAGGAAACCTGCGTGAGGAGGAGAGGTACCATACCCAACCCCTGATTTCTGACACCGTTGCTCTGCAGGTCACCTTTTAGCTTTTCCCACCCCACCCCATCCTCGCTTTCCTTTCCTCCTTGGGAAAGGGCCGAGCCCGTCTTTCGCTGCTGCTAGTGCTAAGAGAGCAAAACCCCGCGATCTCCCTCGTCGCTTCCCCCCCGTTAACGCTGTGCATCCGTAGGGCCGCAGTAGAGCTGAGCGCTGGGAGCTGCAGCCCCGGGGATGGAGTAAAGGGGAGATGGATGCTTTTGGGTCAACCCAAAAGCTGGCAGGGGTGTAGCTGTCGGGAGAGCAATGGACATGTCGCAAACCTGGAGTCTCTCAGGCGCGCTCGGCGTTGCAGATTTTTGGGGTTGGCTTTGTGGGTGTGGGTAGCTTCCAATGGAAACCCAGGCAGTGTGGTGGGGAAAGAGGGGGAGGCCTTGTTTTAGGTGTGATCTCGCGCGTGCTTATAAACCCCTGCCCACCCTCGTGTGATCCCGCGATGCTGTTATGTCTCTTTACCCTGTCATTCTGTTTAGTGGGGAAATAAAAGTTGCTGTGCAGAAAAAAAAAAAAAAAAAAAAAAAAACCAAACCCTAAAAACCAACAATCTGGTGTCTTTCTGTGCTGGCTGCGGAAGGAAAAGCTGCTCTGGGGTCAGGCTTGGTCCTGCAGCAATGCTACTGCTGCTGAGCAAAGCTCTCCTCTGAGGTGAACAGAGCTGGGGACACCTCTTCTTGTCCCCAGCCAGCTCAGGGCTCTCAACAGAGTTTTGGGGTCTCTGTGGGGGGGGTCTAAGTGTGGGATGGGTGCAGCTGAGGAGTACTGAGCCATCCCCCTACCACCACCAGCCAAGAAACACCCCAAGCTTTGAGCCCCACAAAATGGCCCCTATTCAGAGCCTTGGGCTCCCTGTAATTTTAAATTAAAGTGACTTATTTAAATGCCCCCAAAGGCCCATTTTTGGAGGTTTAAGACCCTCCCCACTGTCTTCTTGCATATATCTATAGATACATTTTAAACTCTTTAGTCAGCATTGAGGCAACAGCTCTGTTTTCTTTCAGAGCTGCTAGAAAAGGGATATAAAGCCTTTAAAATAAACCCTGGGAGAGGCAGAATAAGGGGAGAGAGGGACCCTGGGTTGGGGGAGTGATGTTAGGAGCTTACATTGCAAAAGAGGGGGGGGGGGTCCCCATGGCCCTACCTTCACCTGGTAGCATCAAGCCCTTCTTTTGAGGGTGAAAAAAACCCTTTTTGGGGGTGGGTAGAAGCCCCCTGATGAGGGGATGCAGCCTTTCTGCAGGCAGTTGCCAACTGTGTGTGCACGGGGAAGGAGTGGGTGGATGAGGGGTGCTGCTGCCCTGTTTCATGCTGTGGGGAAAATTGGGGTGCCGATTTGCCCCCCACAGCCCAGGAAATCCCCCCGTTTCTGCTCTGAGAAGAAAAACATTAAGCAGCAGGAAAGCAGATGCCCCAGAGCCGGGGTATCACAGGGCATCTCTGCACCATCACTGACCCTGCTATTTATCCCTGGTCTGGGAGCTCTCATGGAGCCCTCGCAGCCCCGTTTTTGGGTCAATTACTTCATTATCAGCTTCTCTAATCGGATAGCCGACAGCACAGTTTGGATACAGGGCTGTGCTCTGGCTCATCCCTCTCCAGCAGCCAGAAACAAAAAGCTGTGGATGCTTAGAATTGCAGTGGAAAAACCCACCTTTAATGCCTGTCTTCTCCCTGGAAATGTGCTTTTTTTTTTTTTTCCTTTTCCTCCCTGCAAGTGCTGGTTGACTTGTAATTCCTACAGCCAGCCCTGTTTCAGGTCCCCGATTCCCACAGGCGCTCCAGTGAGCTCCGTCTTCCCTGCAGCCCCTTTATCTGTGTCAAAACCATCTTCTGGCCTATGCTTGCAGGGTTGGTTGGTTGTTTGGTTTTTTTTCCTGATAAAGCCTGTTGAGCTGGCAACCTTCAAGGCTGAGTAAATATTACAATCCTTTCCAAAAACATTCAATAAAAGGCAAGTGGCGTTTATAGGACATGAGGAACCATCACCAGATCAAATAACGCCCGTTTCCAAGGCCAAAACTGATACAGCCTCAGTTGCCTCCACCTACTGTTGACTTCCCAACCTAAATCACCCTTTTTTTATTGTGCTAAATACAGACAACCTTTGGACAGGGTGTCGAGGCGGGGCTGCACACATAGAAATCTCACTCTTCTACCTCTGCTTTCCATAGAGACTCAGCACTGAGGCGCAGAGGTGGCTGGCGCAAGCGGGGAAACCCACTTTTATACAAAATAAGTCTTTATTGAGGATCCTGTCGATGACTTTGGCAACCTTACGCTCCCTCCTCGCAGCGAGGGAGTCGAGCGAGAGGCTCTCCACCTGCGGCAACACCGCTGCGAGCTCAGGAGAAGCTGGGATTTCCCCCGGGAAGCGCCGGTCCTTGCCTGTCCCTTGTATTTTTGGCACCTGCACATGCTGCTGCCACACGCCGCGGGGTCCAGCATCGTTTCACCTTACCCCATCCTGCTCTCTGGTCGCTCTTTTGGCCAAGAACAAGATGATGAGTCCTGCTACGACCCAACGCTGTCCATCACCTGGCCTCGGGGCATGCCTGGATCCTGCCCGCTATATTCAGCTGAGGCTGCAATGGGAGGTGGGGTCTTCTCCAGTTCACCACCGCTCACCAGGGTGTCCCCAAGCCCTGGCATCTCCAGGGGTTCCACGGCCAACGTCCCAGGTGCCTCCGGGTGCTCCAGCCCTGCCTGCGTCCCTGCCTTGAAGTTGGGCGGTGGGGATGGCACCATCTGCCGCTGGCCCCCCTCGGCCTGGGGGGGTCCGCTGGGCACTTCAGGGTGACTTTTGCTTTTGTGGGCGGTGACGTTGTCTTTCTTCTCGAACTTCTTGCCGCAGATGTCGCAGGAGAACTGGTAGAAGGAGTCGGCGTCGTGTTTCTTCATGTGCCAGTTCAGGGAGGCTTTCTGGCGGCAGGTGAAGCCACAGATCTCACACCTGGGAGAAAACAGAACGAGATTCAAGGTAAAAGAATCAAAAAAAGGTATTACAAAGGATTAAGCCCGAGGGAGAACTGGCCCCGCCTCATCTTGATGCTGCAATTCCATGTGAGTTTAGCAAAGCCACCACTCTCCACTGCTGCGTTAGCTCCGTGTGGCTTCAGCACACCCTTGAGGCATGGAAATGCATCACATTTGTTAAGTCCCAGCTTATTAATCTTCTCCAAATCAAGCCCACACCCTGAAGCTGATCCTGAAGCTGCTGAATCAGAGCGCAGCCAGCCTCGGAGGCAGAAACCTTTAGGCAAAGCAAAAATAACAGCCAGTCCTCTGGCTACCCACGGCAAGGAACTTGGCTCTCCCATGGAGCCACGCACTGAGAAGCTAAATTTGGGTTGAAAAGCGATGGGGAGAAACCCTGATGCAAACCAGAGAGTCAGCGGTTGCATTGATGGGACCGGTACTTACTGCAGGGGTTTCTCGCCTGTGTGGATGCGTCTGTGGATGATCAAGTTGCTGCTGGTACGAAAGGAACGGGCGCAGAACTCGCAGATATAGTCCCGCTTGTCTGTAGGGCAGAAGAAAAAAGGATTAGGGGCTGTTCCACCCTAGAAGAGCAATCAGGGGGCTTTGGGGATGTATTTTAGGAGGCACGATGCTTTCCCAGCACAGAAATGGAGATGAGAAATGAGAGCTTGACAGTAGATCTCGGGAGCAAAAAGCAAATGGTTGTGGTAACATCTACCAGGGATGCAAATGTGAATGGTGAGGACGTGGGTATGGTCAGCTGTAGCCCAGCAGAGGTGGGACCAGTGCAGGAGAGGAGGTATAGGGAGATATATATCCATATAGGGGGTATGTGCCCACACTGAGGCGGGCGACTCACCGCTGTGCAGTTTCTCGTGCTCCTTGAGGTGCTTCTTGAAGTTGAAGGACTTGCCGCAGCTGGGCTCCGAGCAGGTGAAGGTCTTCTGGTGGACGTGCTGGTACTTCTTGTGGTGCTGTCGTTTTGGGGAGAAAAAAAGGGAGTAAGAAGCGAGGAGGTCAGCGCTGAGAAGCTGCACTTGGAGAAAGCCCAAGGGCACCTTCCAGTGACAACCTCCCCCCGCCCCGTTTTGCTCCCTGAAGCATGTGGTGGAACTTCAAGTGACCTCAGGCATGCTGAGCTGCTGCTGAACACATGGGGCTGACAAGTCCCGTATCTATTATCCAGCTTTGGAAAGCCACTGGCAGTTCAGGTTGCCCAATTCCACCTCTAGGCCAACAGCCAAAATGCCCAAAATGGAGCTTGGACAGGCAAAACCTGACCCATCAGGTGGGTCACCAAAGCTGCTGGTGGCCCCAGAAGAGACTGGGAGTGGGAGGGATGCTTGTGCCCAGCTCAGCTGCACCTCCTGGGGCGTGAGAGGTGGATTTAAGCCCAACGGCTCCCCCCAACCCTCACGTTCAGGTACTGGCGGTTGGAGAAGATCTTGCCACAGCCTTCAAAGTCACACAGGAGGATCTCGCGCTTCGCTGCCTTCCTGCAGGAGTGAAGGTGGAAAACCATCGTCAGTGAGGACATCAGGAAAGCCGAAAAAGCGGTGGCTTTTGGATTTGGCACCCCACTAGGTCTTCCTCACCCATCTTCCCCCTTACCCGCCCATCAAAAGCTTAATTTAAGCAAATAAAGCCCTTCAGGAGGCTCCTATCAGAGCAAGTGTTGCTTGCCAAGGGTGTCCCACCACGGAACAGCTGAGCTGCACCTTCTCGTCTTCCCAAGGGTCTGGGAAATGGCACAGCAGCTTCCCCTTCCCCACCGGCCCCAGGTACCTGATCCTCTTCGGGCCGATCTGGGCCACGTCCTCATCGCACGGCTGCGCTCGCCTCTTGCAGCTGCAATGAGAAAGAAACATCTTGAGTGAGGCTTTAGTCCCCAGGCACAGAGCTGAGAAGCTGTGGTCCTCCAACCTCACAGCTGATGGGTTTCCAAGCAAACAATACATTAAAACCATCCTCTGGGCGACCATTTCTCTTTTATTTCTTCCATTTTGGGAATTCAGTATTTCTTCCCATTGGAGCAGGAAACGACGTTAACAAATGCACCTTTCAGACATTATAAATAGGAATGTATTCTTTATTACTCATTACAAAAAGTCTTTCACATGGTTTTGGATATGTCCCAGGACATTTAAGATTGCTGTCAACCTCACACCAGCCTCGCTGTGTTCACATCAACACAGGTTTGATCTATAATTGATCCACAGCTCCTTGGAAACAGCAGCTATTTCTGGCTGACACCCTGAAATAAAGAAAGATGCGTTAAAAAAACAGGCGTGCTTTTGTGGGGAGGAGAGATAAAAAGATCATTAATAGATGATGATGCCAGACCACATCCTCAGCACTAAATAAAAATAGGGGCTGGGCATCTTTGTCCACAATCTCTTAAAAATGTTTAATCAGCTCATGATGGCATTAGCTTTGGGAAGCGAGAAGAGGATGAACACACTGAAGGCTGGAGGTGCTCTCTTTTGCTGATAAAATAGTATTTTATCTCCATTCTTCCAGTTGCTGTGACAAAAAGGGTGGGGAGGTGGGAATTAATCACACGCTGGTAAATAGGATCTCTGTAACCAAAAGCTGAGCCTTCAAAAGGGCACCACCAACTTAAAAAGTTTAGGCAGGGCTTTGGAGAGGCGGGTAAAAGCTCCAAGACTGCACTGGTTGCCCAGGAAAGTCAACAACCGCTTTTGTCAGCCACTTCTGTAAATCTCCAGGTGCATCTTTAGGCACTGGTGTACTTTCGGAGGTCTGAACACCAGGGTTTTGAGTGGAAAGCATGCAGCACCCAAAAAATGCCAGAGGGATGTGAAAGAAGTCCCTCTTTTAATTCACTTTTGGCCTTAACTAGGACTACCTTGACCTAACCCAAACCTTTCCACCCTCAAATTGAATTTGAGAGCCTGGTGTTCCCCCAGTGCTACATGTACAGCGGTGGGCAGGGAGAGGAGAAAAGCAAATGCCAGATTTACCATCACATTTTCCTTTGCTGGGACTGGGTCTCCAGGAGGGTGTTTGTTCTTCCAGCGAGCTGCGAGGCGGTTTCAGAGCTGCAAGGAGGCGGGAAGGGCGTTTAGCACCGAAAAGAAGTGGCAATACCATGTCAAAGTGAAAAAGCAAATCAATAAAAGCCTTAATGGAGCAGCATGATACTTACGTGATGAGTTTTGGGGCATGTGTTTTGCTGCCAGTCCCATCTTCCATAGGACACACGAAGGCAAGATGCATTAGAAGGTGGTGTTACGTGGTCACTCCAGCTAACTCCAATGAAAAAGGGGGTTTTAACACCCTTGTATTCAAAGTGTAAGAAAATCCAGCAAGGTGACATCTCCTTGTGTGTCAGACCCAAGAGGCAATGCGTGGACCATCCTCATGTTTCAGCACTGAGACCAACCTCTATTTAATACTCTTGCATAAAGACCCAGCAAATAATTGAGTGATGATTTGAGCTTATTTAGAACACAAAAATGAATTTTGAGCCCACATGGCTGGGAAGGAGAGATTAAAATCTACCCCTCAGCCTCAAACAGGCAGTGGTAAAGAGTGCTTACAAATTATTTAATCATGGTCATTACCAAGCTGTCCCTTGACCAACACTTGAGGTTGGCAGCGCTGCGGTCGCTACTCACCTCTCCCCATGGGCTTGAGCTGCTGGTCAATATAGCTGGGCTGTATAGAGCTGCTCTGGCTGCTGGAGAAGTCCCGTATCTATAGGTAGAGACAGGAGTCTCTGTGCTTATGCAGGGGGTGGAACATATGGATTTTTTGCTGCTGTAAACCTCCAGGCTGCTTGGAGGCTTTATATATGTGAAAGAAGGGCTTCAGCACCCACCACGGTGATGGCTTAAGGGGTCTTCAAGCCCTGCCCAAGCAGCATATCCTTGCTCCCCGGCCACCTGAGCATGGGGACCAGCTCCATGAGAGACACAGCAGATGAAATGGTGACTCATTAAGGCCCCCCCGTAGCAAGATCCACATGCCAGACCCCGCCTTTGCAAGCTCCAACACCCAACAAGGCCTGGCAACGCAGCTCTGCCCTGCAGACAGCGGCACCGCAAGGAGAAGGATTAAACCACCTCGGGTACATGTGCCTTCTGTCCTGTCCAGAGCTCAAACATCATTTATTGTTGGGTTGGATGGTTTCCATCTGGTTTCTCAGCATGGAAAGCAGCAGCATCTCCAACATGCCCCAAAACGCTCGTTCAGTGGCCATGGAGAGATGGATGCCCCAAGACAGGCAACCCCAATGCTCATCCCCAACATCACCACACCACTGCAGCCATCGTGACTCACTTGACTCGTCCACCCTTCTCCTCCGATGGGCTGGAGTTGGTCAGGTTTGGCTCATTTGGGGGCTGCTCCTCCTTTACGGATTTCTTACGAGCTTTGGTCTGGCTTTGTCGTCGCTGCAGCTCAGCGTCACTGGGGGAGAAGACAGACAAGGGATAGGCAAGGTGGTTTAGATGGTTGGATGTGGTAGGACATTGGTTGGATAAGGTTGGACATGGTAGGACATTGGTTGGATGCAGATGGACACGGTTGGACTAGGTCGGACATGGCAAAGACCCAGGCAAAGATACAGTGAAAGAAGGTGCCTCCCCAAAAGGCTGTGCCCTTCTGAGCTCAGAAGCACCTTATCTAGGTGATATGAGGACATTATTCCCATTTCCTCCCATCTCCGCTAGGGTCAGGCACAGCAAGACAAGGTGGTAGAGATGTAAGGTCTGAAACCCTTCCAGTGCGATACCTGTCTAGACTGGGACAGCATGACTGGGAGCCTGTGGACTGGCTCTCATGTGGTCCCAGTCTGTGGGCTCCTTCCCAGCAGCTCTAAATGCTCCTCACCTGTCCAGAGATGGGTGGTAATTCTCATCACGCAGATCATCGGTGTAGGCGAGGTCATCATCCTCAGCAAATTCCTCATCCTCCTCTTCCTCCTCTTCTTGGTGCTCAGCCCCCTGCTCCGCCTTCTCCTCCGGGACAAGTGCGCTGCAGGAATGCAACGGTCAAAGTCAACTCTGCCACAACGGGTTTTAATCATGGAAGGTCTTTGTTAAAACGTTGGCTGCCCATTGGAGAACACAAGGGATGAGATGGATGGGTCCAAACTTGACCTTCAGCTCCAGGGAGCCCAGTTATACACTGGGGTAAGACTCATGCACGCCACCACTCACCTCCCGTGATCTTTTGCCACGGTCCCCGTCTCCATTGGCACCTGGGGAGCTGCAAGGAGATGACAGGAGTTGCGGTAAGCTGAAGTGGGGCTGGTTGAGCTGGGATGTTGGGAGAGGCAGAGGAGAGAGGAGGAGGACGGGGAGTGGATCTGGCAGCAGGGTTGGGAAACCTTCAGGTGTTGGAAAGGACCTGCATGGTGCCATCCCACTGACCAGAAGAAATGAGGGCCAAGTTACTTCAAAATACTCTACTCAAGAAGCTCAACCTCTTCTCAAGTAGCTACTACAAGGCACTGTATGGAAAAAAAGAAGATTTTTCTTCTCGGTTTTCAGTCTGGGTAAACGACAGGAGTTGTGGCTCTTGGAAACTGCTGAGAGCTGCATCTGCATGGGCTCAGAAAGTCTTCTGCTCAATGCCTGTAATGAACCCGAGGCCCCCCAGCTCTGCTTTTCCAAGGGAAAGGAAGGAGAGAGAAGATACGGGCTTCTTTTGTGGTAGGAACAAGCCCAGTAGGAGACTCCTCTATCTGTTTTTCCAGCAAAGGCCCAGAGATTTGTTTTACGTGATGGTACTGTCAAATCTGGAGCAAGAGGGAAGCAACAGGGTTGGGGCAACATCTGATCCCAGTGGGAAGGCGGTTGATATGCCCCTGGCACTGGGAGAAGGGCTGAAGATGGGGAATCAAGAAGCCAATGGAGAAATGAGGGTGGAGAAGGGGACACAGAGGAGCTCACCTGCGTTGCCATCATCAGTGTCATCACTACGAGCTCCTGGCTCTTCTGTCTGGTCCCCGTCACCGACGGGCAATTGAGCTGCTCCCTCTGGTTCGGCTTCGCCCTTCCCAGAGCCGGACTCAGCAGCCACCCCTGCTTGCCGGAGCGAGCGCCGGCGGCCGGTGGCCAGTGGGGAGCTGCACCCCGAGTCCCCCTGTTGTTCCTCTCCATGGTGGCCGGTTGTGGAGGTACGGTCCCCTGCCACCCCGGGGACACCCCAGGAGAAGCTGTGCCCAGCCACGCACTCCCACACCAGCTGGGACGTGCTGCCTGGGGCCGGGGGCTTCACATCAGGGACGAAACCGCACTCTTGGCCATGACCGTGGGACAGGACGACCAGGCGCTGCAGGGCATCAGCATGGAGAAGGTTGGGCTCTGGCTCGCCTGGTGAAGATACAGAAAACAGACAAATTGGTGAGAAGTGGCTCCAAACTTTGGCTTTTCGGTTGTTCTCCATCGTGTAAAACCAGCGTAGGGTGGGTGAGATGTCTGCAAGGGTTTCCGTTCACCTTTCCCACCATCTCATGCACGCTCTGATGTTTCCACCATATTAAGAGCTCCCCTTTTTTAGCAACCCCCAAAACCTCAGATAGCTCCCCCCAAAAAAAAAGAGCTGGGGATGCCAACAACCCCAATGCAGCCAAACCCAGGGAGCGATTTAGGGGGGTGAGCATCTCCAGGTGCATCTCCAGCACCCAAGCGCTCAATGCAACAGGAATCTTCTCTCTTCACCGTAAACCTCTTTTGGACCCAAAATAATCAATGCCAACATGGATTTGGGGTGGGAGCACCAACCTGGGCTCCAGACGCAGCCGTGGGAGCTGTACCTGTGGTGGGAAGAAGGAGAGTGAGCAAGCTTAAACCATTCATTTCCCCATCCCAAGGGTTTTTAAGGGTTTTTTAAGAGTTTTGCAGCACACGCCACGCCCTCACTGACCTGTCGAGGAGGAACTGGGCCAACTGGGAGTGCAGGGCGAAGCCGAGCTGCTCCTTGAGGCGACACCAGCGCTCCAGGTGCCCCCCGATGCGGATGCGGCACTTGCTGCGGCGGGCGTCCAGCTCCCGTCGCTTCTGCCGTCGGATGCAATCGGGGGCCCGCTGCCGGCCCGGGCGGCCCGGCTCCATGGGGGGGGTCTGAGGATGGGGGGGGGACACACAACAACACACAGAGATGGTCACGAGGGATACGGGGGTGGCCAGGCTCCATGGGGTGGTCTGGGGTGGAGGGGGGAAGATGAGGACATGGGGACATGGGAGGGGTACGTGGAGATGGTCCAGCTTCCATGGGGGGGGGGGGGTCTGGGGGGATCAGGGAGAACACAGGGACATGGGGGATGGACACATGGGGACAGCGCAGCTCCAAGGCGGGGGGGGCGCGGGGGGGGCCATGGGGGTGGCCTGGCTCCATTGGGGGGGTGACAGGGGACGTGGGGATGGGGGACGACACGGGGATGACCCAGCACTGGGGGGCCACAGGGTGGGAGACCTGGGCGGGGGGGAAGCCCCGCCTCCCCTCTAGACCCCGCCCCCACACCTTAGCTCCACCCCTCCAAACCCCCAACAGCGTGCCTCGCCCGCTCAGCCACGCCCACCCCCGCCACGCCTCCGCTTGACCCTCCCCGCCCTTTCCGCTGGTTCCTCCCCCTCATCCTCAAGTCCCGCCCCCTCCTCCGTAAAACCCCGCCCCTCTCTCCATAAGCCCCGCCTCCCGCCTTCCCGCCATTTCTCCCCCGAGGACCCCCCCCCCCCCCCCCTCCCGCCCCCCCTTCCCCCCCCCCCCCCCGCCGCGGCCCCGTTCCCGCCGCCGGGCCTTCAAGCGGGCCCTGCGGCGGGGAAGAGAAACCCGACAGGAAGAGAAGGGCCGAGGCTCCGGCCCGCTACCGCCGCCCCCTCCGAAGCCAACCCGCCCCGCCGGCGAACCTCCTCCGCCGGGCCGCGCTCCATCTCAACCCGAGGTGGCCCCACCCCGGGACCGTGCCCCCTTTAAGAGCCAAAGGACCCCCCCCCCCCCCCAATGGCTCACTGCTCAGGGACCGGGACAAGATGGCGGCGGGCCCGCCTCCGCCTCCCCGAGGCGGCGCATGCGCGCTGCGCAGCCCTCACCCGCCAGAGGGCGCGGGGGTAGGCGGCCCTGGCGCGGGGGCTGACGGGAGCTGTAGTCCCGGGGCGCGGTGCATCATGGGAAACTGAGGCAGGGGCCTTCTCCGGTTTGGGGAGGGGGAGAGACGCGACGACCCTTGGGATCCCCTCGGTGTCACCCCCCCAGGCCCCTGAGAGAGCCATGACAGTGTGGCGACGTGGAAGGGTGGGCATCAGGGCTGCTGCAGACAGCCCCTTCCCAGTGCTCCCAGTCCAGCCATCCTCGAGGCGCCCAGTTCAGGCAGCTGGGTCCACGCAGCAGGGACGGGAGGCAGCGCCAGCCCACGGGGCAGTCCCACCGAGCTTTGCAGCTCGCTCTCAGCTGGGGAAACCCCCTTTTGGGGGGGTTTCTGAGACAGGGAGAGGCTCCTCCACCTCCCCCATCACCCCGGAGGTGGCAGCTGTCCCCCCAGCCCCCGGCCCCCTCCTCTGCTCGGCAAAACGGGCCCTCCGTGAGCTCCGGGCCGGGCACTGCCTGGCAGCGAGCTCCCTTGCTGGGGGTTTGGGATTTCTTTCTCATCCTCCTGCCGCTTGTTTTTTCCTTTTTAACCTGACACTCTCACCACTGTGCTTCCCCCCTGCCTTGGCAATGCTCCTTCGAGCACCGGGCCATGAGCATCCGCATCCGTCTCCTCTGCTGCCCCTCAGTCCCTTCCCGGCATGAGCCACTTCTTGGGTGAGTTCTGGTGTGCCTGGGGTGAAAGCACGACCGGAGGACGGGGATGGTCCGGGAGGAAGATCGAGGGGACGCTGGCACAGGCAGAAAGCCCACAGGCAGCTCCCCAGGGGGTTGGATGGTTACCGTAAGTCAGCACTTCAGAAACTCTCTGAGACTCAATGTTGGAGTTTAAGAAAGCAGGCGTTCTTTATTGCAGCGCTGGGTGCGCGGGGGATCGCTCCACCTATCGTGTACGCCAATTCTTTCAACAGTTGAGATTAGATACAAAATGGACATACATATTCATGATTATTCCTGGAAATAATCAACATAGTCATCTAAATACCGGCATTCATTGATATATGTAAATGTCCTTGGCGCAGGCGCACTCGAGATCTTTGGTGGTCTTCAGGGGCCCTCTGGTGGTCTTCGATAGTCTTCCTCACTGTCTGCTAGTTCACCCTCTTGTGGTGATTTTGTGCAGTGGGACACTTTACAAGTTTTCATACAAGTTATCCTAAAGAATGTTCCTTAGTAACTCTAACACTTTTCCTGATTTTTATTCTTTTAACACAAGCCACATGGACGCTTTTAAGCTGAATTATCTAAAAAGGCCTATGGTTCTCATCTTCCCAGGGAATTCCAAGGTCGACCAAAAGCAATTTCCTCTGCTATCTTACGCATTTTGCAACATACAGGTTTTCTTATCCACCACTACTCAGGATAACAAGGCCACTCTGTTCCTCTCGCAACAGAAGATGTAAAGCATCTTGTATCAGGATGGGGCCCTGTGTACCCCGGAGCCGTGGAAGGGTGAGGCAGGTCCAGGGGCAAGTGCTGCCGGGCAGAAAGGGACAGGTACAGCGTGCACGAGGGCGTGCACGCACATGCACGAAGGCGTGCACGCACACGCAGATGGGTCCGATACAGGAGGACGCTCCCTCCAGCCCTGCCTGTCAGCAAACCTGCTTGAAAACACCACAGGGAGCCCAGCTAGCGTCATTATTCACCTGCGCACAACAACGCCAGCGCTGCCTCCCGTGTTCCCCCCCTGAGGGCCTGATCCTGGCCCGTCCCTCCCGGCCACAGCCCAGCTCGGGGTCCCCGGCTCAGAGCTGTGTGGCTTCTTTCCGGCAGATCCACTGCAACCCCGCGCTGCAGCTGTCGGAGCTGATCCTGTCCTCCCTGACCACCCCGCAGCTTCTGCCTTCGTCCCAGGGGCTCAGCTGGAACCTGCGGGGGCAGGAGGGAGCCCGTGTCGGGGCACGAGGGTCCCTCGGGTGATGGTGGAGGTGCCCACCCCGACGCCCACCCCTCCCCACAGCGCTCACCGGCTCTGGTCCAGGCGGGAGCCGTTCAGCCAGGTCCAGCCCTTCCCGCCGGGGGGGATGGAGAGGCCGATCCAGAAGTAGCTGGTGGGTTTCTGCACAATTTCCTTTACGAAACCCTAGGTGGGGGAGAGGGCGGGGGGCGAGGCCAGCGTTGATAGCATATTTCCATACATTCTGTATGGTATGTCTAAATATTTTGATGGTTTTAATATTTTGTACCAGCTGTGGAAACTGGTTTGCTGCTAGGTGACTGTAAAAGTGAGATTTGGTAAATAATTATTAGAAATCTTATACTAACACGATGATTGAAACAATAGACAAAAGGATAGCCAAGCAATTAACTAGTAGAGGTAGGTACTCATAAGTTTTGCAGTTCTTTGCTCTTATGACAAGATGTTCCTGTACACTAGATGAGAAAAATGCTAAAACTGACCACATGTGATTGAAACTGCCTTAAGCTTCAAGATGAAAGAACAAGGACAAGAATAAAGTCTTCAAGGACAGCCAACAAGAACTTCAAATGGGTCGGTGGTCACAAAAGCAGCCCTTCGACTCAAATGGATCCTTCATTGCACGTGATCGGATGTAGGCAGTACTAAGATAATCACTTGCAATCATTTTTATGTATATGTATACTAATCTGATTAATATGCAATTAATTATTCTACACAACCTGTTAGTGCTACAGCTGTGGCATGCACGCTAGGTGGAAGTATCCCCCGTGCATCCAGCGCTGCAATAAAGAATGCCTGCTTTCTAAAACTCCAAAATGAGTCTTAGAGAGTTTCTTCGACCAGCTTTTCGGTATCAGCGTGCCACCCCATCCCAGGCTCCAGCCTGTCCCCGCGCAGCCCCCGACCGAGGACCGAGCCCCACCGTTGTCTCCCACCCTCCGACGCTGGCAAAGGCACCCCGGAGACTCGGGCACAGGGGCGGGTGCTGGCCCCAGACCCCCGGGGAAACCCTTGGCCCTTCCCCAGGTGCCACCAGCCCCTGGGGCGCAGTCATGGGACCCCTCCTGCGTCCCCGATGCCATCGGTCCCTTTACCAGCTCATCCTGGTCCTGTGGCATCAGCAGCTCGGCACCCCGCTTCACGCAGTCCTCCCGGCTCGCGCTCCAAGGCTTGATCCTCTCGGCCACCCAATAGCACTTGCTCCCGTGCAGCATCCAGCCCGTGGAGCAGAGCTTGCACCCCTCACCCTCTGCGGACGGACGGACGGACGGACAAACAGACACCGCCACGCTAAGGCACCCCGGGGGAGCCCTGCCTCAGCCAGGCTGGGGACGGCACCCTTTGGCCGGAGGGGTGCCTGTTGGGGAGGGGGGGTGTCCCGCCGAGGGGACCCCGCGGGGGGCGGGTTACCTCGCAGGGGACACAAGCTCTTCCTCAGCTCCAGGGAGATGCAGCCCAAGCCGGCACACTGGCATCCCCGCGACGCGTTCCCGCACCCCGCGGACCCCTCGTGCCGTCCCGTCTCCGCCACCAGCCAAGACACTGGGAGAGAGGGACGCTGAGCCGGGAGGGGGGCATCCTGTCTCGGGGATGGAGGGGGCACCCGGCCACTCCCACCCCCCAAAAAAAAAGCCCCTGGGGGCCAACTCACTGCACAGCACGAGGGACAGCACCAGGGAGGCCACCAGGGCCCCGAGGAGGCAGCGGGGATGGTGGGGGGCTCCTGCGAGGACACTCGCCCACCGTGGGGCAAAACCCCCCTGGGGGTCTTGCAGCCCAGATCCTGCGGTCAGGGGAAGGGCTAGGAAAAAAGTGGGGGGCCTCGAGAGCATCTGTCACCCCCCCCCAGTCCCAGAGAGCCCAAAGCAGGGTGTCCTGGGGCAAAGCACCCTGGCGAGACCCCCAAGCCCCTGCAGACTCCCCTGCACAAAGGTGCGACCCCAGGAAGGGACCAGCAGCAGGAGTGGGGCGTCCCCCAAATCCCTCTGCTCCCTCTTTTGGGGTCACAGCTGAGAGGCCCAGCTCGGTGGAGGCAGGACGGCACCAGCCCAGGGTGTCTGATGAGCTACAGCCTCGAGAAAAGCCCCCCCGACCCTCCTCTCCCAACCCGTGCCTCCGTTTCCCAGCTTGAGCAGCTCTTGGGGACCCGATGGGCAGCGTCACCCCGCTTCTCCCCGTTCTCAAGTCGCACTGGTCAGCATCACCCGTATTTCCTCTCCCCTCCACAAATTCGGGGGACACACACCCCCAGCAGACACGACCCCCAATACCTGCACCCGGGAGGTGAGCCGGGCTCCCCGCAGCACCCCACTTGCCCCGTCGGTCTAAGACCATGTAGCCGTCCTCGTCCTCCATGGCGTGGAAGAGCCGGGAGGGCTCGGGGCTGGGGACACGGAGGAGGGGACAGGAAACCAAAGCCCCGATGGCCGCTCGGGGTTGTGCCATCGACGTGCGAGCTGTCAACGGGGCCTGAGCTTCCTGCCACGGCCACAGCTACGCAGCCCCAAAGCTGCTGGGGACAGCAGCCCTGACGCCCAGGTGAGGGGCACTGGGGGAGTCCATGGGGTCGGAGTCTTCCTCTCCGCAGGAAGAAGAACTGGGGTACGGGGCTGCGCCCCGTGGGTTTAGAGCACAGGGAGCTGCAGCACAAGCTACTGCAAAAGAAAAGTAGGAAAATAGCTCTTTTCTTCCCCCTGGGAAAAAAACGGTGGAGGAGAAAATACATAAATATGTACGTTTTTGTGGAGGTCATTAACCAGCTTTCACCCTGACGAGCTAGCGGCTGCGACTGCACAAGCCCTGTGTGCAGGGAGGCACAGGCACATTGGGAAGCCCTGGGTCCCCAGTCTCCTGCCTCCTAATTAGCAGCTATTTCATTAGCCTAAGTGAGCACGATTTTATCTGCTCCTGGGCTTACCCATCTGCCATCCTTTGCCAAGCACAGGCAAGCGCCTCCGCTCAGCATGCCAATGCAACTATGAGGTGGGACTGCCCCAGCAGTGCTCCTCTCCCACCCCCGCTGCCACCTGAACCCCTAACTGGGACACTGGAGGACAGACGGACTGGGAGCACTGGGAACGGCCCTCCCACACAGCCACCACACCAGCACGGCCCTCACAGGGGCTGCGGCCAGGTTTGTTCACCCGCCGTCCTGGTCGGATTCCTCCCCAGCGCCCACGGCTGCTCTCAGCTGCTCCTGGGGCTCCTGCGGCAGCACCTTCTCCAGGGGTCAGGACTTGGGGGGGGCCCTCCCTGAGAGCCCCCATACGCAGAAAAACAAGGGGAACTGGGGAGGGACGGGAGTCAGGGGGAGCCCCAGAACTCGCCCAGGCATCGGGCAGAGCCAGCACTGTGTGATGGGCACCAACAGAGAGCTCCAGCCATCCCCCTCCAGCAGCCCCCACGGCTGAGGGAGGAGACCCCAGGGGGGCAGCGGTCCCCTCCCGCACGTGCTGACCTGGTTCAGGTTTTGGGGGGGAAAACACCCCCATGAAATAAATACTGCCACTGGAAACAGCATCCGAGTGCAGGACGCCAGGCTGATTGCCATCGTGGTGCTTTTGAGGTTCCCGGTGCAGGGTCCCATGGAGGCAGACGCTTGTGCCGCGATCCGGAGGGATCAGCTGCACTCCCACAGCCGCAGCGCTTTGTTCCGCTGGATTTGCCAGAAAGAGGCCACTGAGATTTAAGCCAGAGGAAAAGACTGTCACGACCCGGACTGGACAGAGCAGGGAGTCGTGTTGAACTTGGAATTCCCTCGGGCTAAATTAAGGTGAAATGACACCAAACCATCAGTTGAACGTTTTATTTATGACAGAAGCAAACTGAATTTGGGAGGCCTAACAGCAGGCGGTGTGCTCTCTCCCAACAGGAATAGGCATGGAACTACCTCAGTAAACTGTGTAACCCGTGGTAACCATATACAGCAATTCAGGGAATAAGGAGAGAAAAGGAAAAAGAGAGAATGAGACAGGAGGAGAAAAAGGAAGAGAGAAAGATACCCTCGGTCCTGGATCCCACCTTGGTTCAGTCGGCCAAGAGGTCCAGTTGTGGCAGGCTTGCGCCTGTGGGGCTTCAGTTTGTGCCCTTTTATCATCTTTGCCCCTCCTTTGGGCGGGCACTCGAACTCATCAAGCTAATTAGGTGTCCTGATCAGTTTGTGAGCCTTTGGGCTTGGGGGTCATCTGGGGAGTAGCTTCCCCCTCCCTGCAGACGTGATCTTTTCCCATGCACGGTGAGCTGTTCTGCTCAGCGTACCCAAAACAGCGTTATCCGAACAGGGAGCTGTGCACCCTACAGCATGCCCTCCCCCTCCTGTTGCTGATGTCCGGTGCTGAACGGCTCCTTTTCACATGTGGCTCTTGCTAGGCAGAGTTTGAGCCTCAGCAGAGTTCATGGCTAGGCAGAACTTGCCCCACCACAACTTCTTTGAGACATTAACGCTTTCAGTCTCTCACAATGACACGAGGAACAACGGGGACAGACTCGGTACCAGGCATCTCACCAGGACGCCAAAACACATCCCAGAGCAGCGGTTCGGTGGCTCCCTGTTGAGGCTGGGGTCTTCTCCCAAGCGTTGGCCAGGGTGGACTCCAAAGCAATTCTGTTTCATTTCTCCACTTTGCATTTCTGCCCCTCACCTCCAGCTCCTCCAAATCCACCAAAAAACAAATACACCAAAACCAGCATGACTGAGCTTTGCAGCACAGCACCTGCCAGCAAAGCAGAGAGTTTTCCAAACCTCTTGGATATTCCCAAGTCCACAAAAGCTGGAAAGACTCTAGTGGTCAGACTAAAGTAAGGATCCCTTGGTGACGGCTCTGTGTCATTGTCATGAGGAGTTTCTGCTTCTGTAAGCTAAAATTAAAACAAAACTGTACCATTGGGACACTCACTACCATGTTGTGTAGGGTTAATAGCAGCTTGTGGTTGATCTTCTCTGCCAACGGGGAAATTTCAGGTGAAATTCAGGATTTCTGAATCCTGCTAGGGTGCTTTTGTGGGTGGCTGCAGACAGAGTATTTCATCTGGGAGCACCAGTCGCTGCTGATCCCGTCAGCATCGATATAGGCACATTGGCCCTTGCCCCGGACCTCGAACCTGCACCAAACAGCAGAAGGAAAACTCAAAGGGAAGCCAAGGGGTTGCTGTCAGCTGCAGGTCAGCGGCTGAGCATCTCCCATACAGGCTAACAGCGCTGCAAGGAGCAGGGACCACCCTTCCCCAGCAAACAACCTGCCCCATGCAGAACAAAAACTGCCTCCCAGTCCCCAAAGGGGGGAATATTTTCAGTTGCTTGGTCCCAAGGGGAGCTGATCCAGGGATGCCCTCATTAAAATTATTTTTTATCTTTCTCTCTCTCTACATGTGTCTTCTTGCATTCAATCCCTGACCCATCTCAGCCCAAGACATGATTATGTTCTCCAGAAGAAGAAGAGGGGACGTACCGGTTGCTGAAGAGAGACCCGTTGGACCATTTCCAAGGTCCAGAGCCTTCCCTGTGGAGACCGATCCAGTAATGCAAGGAACTCCCATAGCGCAAGAGGAAGTGCTAGAGGGGGGAAAAAAGCAAGCATTCACGCTATGCCCTCCAGGGGAATCCCAAATCTGCTCCCCAAAAGCCACTGACACACCACTGCCTCAGGGATTTCTCATTTACCAGCTCCTCCTGGGTGTCGATGGTGGCCAAATGGGCTCCGAGAGAAAGGCAAGAGATCTGACTCCTGTTCCAGTCTGCTTCATCCTCCACAAAGTAAAAGCACTTCTCCCTGTACCTGATCCCATTTTCCAGGCAGCTGAGAAGCACAGGAGAGGAACAGGATGGACAGGACGGGCATTTCTTAGCTGGAAATAAGCAGAACACATCCTGGTGACTTACACCACTGGGCTTTCTCCAGGGGAGGAGAGGATTTTGATGGTGGGCACCTCCACCTCCAGACACTTACCTGCCAGCGCGATTATGGTGAGAAGCAAAGCTGCTATGACCACAGTGACCCCGATGGGGACCTTTTTGTCTTTAATGCACTTGAGGCTAAAACCTGGGGACAAACTGCGTGGAAGAGGCACAGCCGGCAAACTCACAGCACAAAGAGCACCCCAAGCTCCCTGCAGGTCTTGTATTCCCCCCACGGGTGCCTTCAACACCTTTAGATACAGCCACAAAGCACGTGGGGGGCCACAGTGGGGTGCAGGCTCAGGTCAGGGGGTGCATCCCAGTGCTTTCCTCAGCCTCCAAGGATTTTTAGGGCTCCCTGACCTCATGGCATCCTCTCCATACCCCGTCAACCAGGAGAGACGGGCACCATCGCCAGGACCCACAGCTTCGGCTGCCCTGTGCCTCCTGCAGCTTGCAAACAGCTTTACCTTTCTTGCATCCTCCTCACCCCAGCTATTTTAACTACCTTTTAGCTGCCCACATCATGCTAAGCACAGCCACGACCTCCAAAACAATGTCCTCAAAACAAGATTGATGCTTACCGGTCCCTTCCTCCACTCTCTGCTGCGATGGCATCATTGCAGCAGTTGAGTCTTCGCCTGTGCAAAAGCAAGAAGCCTGTGCAAATGAAGTCAGTTACCGCTAATGCTGTGAAGTTCTTCAGTAGGACAGGCCTGACCCTGGATACTTTTCTCCCAGGACAGTCAAAGCAGCATTCCCCCTTGTCATGGTTTAACCCCAGCTGGTAAACAAGCACCATGCAGCTGCTCACTCATTTCCCCCCCCACTCAGCGGGATGGGGGAGAGAATTGGGGAAATAGGAAGTAAAACTCATGGGTTGAGATGAGAACAGTTAAATAGGCCAGAAAGGAAGAAAATAACAATGACAATAATAACAATAAGGAAACTACAATAATAAAGAATAGTAATATAGAAGTGATGCACAGTGCAATTTCTCACCACCCACCAACCGATGCCCAGTTAGTTCCCAAGCAGTGATCTCCCCAGGCAATCTCCCCACAGTTTCTATACTGGCCATGACATCACATGCTGTGGAATACCCCTGTGGCCACTTTGGCTCAGCTCTCCCGCCTGTGTCCCCTCCCAACTTCTTGTGCCTCTCCAGCCTTCTTACTGGAGGGCAGGAGAAGCTGACAAATCCCTGTCTTGCTGCAAACATTACTCAGCAACAACAGAAAACAGCAGTGTGTTATCAACATTCTTCTCATCCTGAACCCAAACATACCAGCTACTAGGAAGAAAACTAACTCTATCCCAGCTCAAACCAGGACACCCTTTCTTCTGGTTTACATGCATGGCAGGAAGGGAAACATGATTTCTGCCTTCAAAAAACAGGATTTGCTTTGTTTTTCCAAGCCAGCCTTCATTTTATTGGCTTCTGCCAGCTCTGTTTGCCCTGGACAGGTGTCGTCTCAATTACTGCCCCACTTCTTCAACTCCAAGGTGTTTTCAGCTCCAGTCTCCACTCCAGGACCCTCAGGTCAGCCCCCATGGTGCTGGGTGGCCCTTCAAACCCATCTGAGCCACGTCCCCCAGCCCAAAGCCAGAAGCACTCCTCCATCTCCCCACCATTTGCTCTTAAAGCCTCTAGGAAAGGGGATGGTGCTGATGTACCTGCATCCTGAAGAGCTTCCGCCATCCTGGTGCCACCGAGGGGACAGCAGGACCCTCCGGGGACAAGCACGTCCCTCAACTCCACCAGCAACAAGGCGAGCAGGGTCGAGAACACCTGAAGACCGCAGCACGGCACCAGGGACCTGCCAGGTCCTTCTCTGTCCCGGGGCTTTGCCAGGATGGTCCTCTGGTCACTAAAATAAAAAGCCAAAAAGCTCACAATCTCCCCAAAACCTCAGTGCTGCTCATCACAGCACTTTTTCGTCAAAGCACCTTTTCTCCCTTTTCCACGTCCCACTCTGTGTTCACTCTGAGTTATTGCTTCTCAAAACCTCCCACAACAGCGTATTTTCCTACGTTGTTCTTACAAACTGGTTTTCTAATTTCTTTTGGGTTTTGACGTTTCCATGGATGCCACCTCTTCCCAAAGCCCATGGCAACACATGAACAGATTCATATCTGACTTAGGGAAGCAAAAGCGGTCCTGCAGGACCTATTTGTAGAACATTCACATTTACAAAAAAACCCTCAAAAAACCCCCTAACCTAGAACCCGCTATAAGCAAAATAGAAAAACCTGCAGATGCTGTTGCCAACAAGCCCTTGAAGTCACCAAGAGCTGCAGCTCCTGTAACAAAGAACTTCCATGTAAAACTACATGTACAAACCTGACATCAGATGCACAGCTGGTGTTCCTGTTTAATACCAGCATTGTAAATACAATACAGTTAAATAGGACAGAAGTGAAGAAAATAAGAATGATACGACTAACAACACTAAAATGACAATAATACTAATAAAAGGATTGGAATATACAAGTGAGGCAGAATGCAATTGCTCACCACCCGCCGACCGATGCCCAGTTAGTTCCTGAGCAGCAAGAAAATTAACTCTATCCCAGCCGAACCCAGGACACCCCTTCATCTGGTATACATGCATGGCAGGAAGGGAAACAAGATTTCTGCCTTCAAACACCAGGATTTGCTTCGTTTTCGCAAGCCAGCCTTGAATTTTTTGACTTCTGCCAGCCCTTCTTCACCCAGACCGCCTGCCCAGGAAGCCCTGAGCGGGGACGGTTAAGGACGAGCCAGCCATCGCTTCCTCCGGGCTGCGGGCTGGGGCCCCTCACCGCCTCCCCTCCTGGGAAGCCGACGGGCGGACAAGGCGAGAACAGCCCCCCTGGCCCCCGCAGGACCCCCTCTGCCCTGCAGCGAGGGACCGACTCCAGGCAGAACCGACCCTGGTCCCCACCTGCACTACGGCCCAAGGAAGGCTCCGGCCGCTCCCGCCGCCATCACACCCCCCGGAATGCTCTGAGGTGAAATGGAGTGCGGATGTAAAATCACCTCCACGTGGCCATCGGCGCTCTTCGGCTGATAATGCGCAAGGCGGGGAGAGGGCGGGCAGCCCGCCAATCGAAGAGAGAGGGCGGCTGAGCTAGTAACGCGTGAACATGAGGTGCTGGGGTTACTGGTAACAAGAGCTGGCATGAAACTCCCTCGGTAAACGTGCAACTCGTTCTAACCACGTACATCGACTCAGAGAATAAGGAGAGCCCTCCCCGTGAGTCAGGAGGTTCAGAGCAGACCCCCTCGCTTTCTAGGCTCCTTCTGGGAGAGGAGCCCAGGGGCAGCTGGATCCACTCCCAGTCCCAGACTGGGTCAAGGGTTTTGTGTCTAAAAGGATGAGCTGTAGGGATTATGAAAAGGAGAGAGGAAGAGCAAGCGAGACAGAGAGAGAGGGGAAAAGAAAAGAGATGTCACCGGTCCTGAGTCCAGCGTTGCTCCAGTCAGCTGAGATGTCCAGTTCCAGTGGGTGCGCCCGTGGGGCTTCAGTTTGTGTCCTTTCATCATCTCCTTGTCCCTCCTTTGGCCGGGCACTCGAACTCATGAGGCTAAAGAGGTGTCATGCGGGGTTTGTGCTTCCAGAACCTTCCGGAAATGGGTCGGTGGCCTTGGGGGTCCTTTGGGAAAAAACTTCTCCTTCCCTGCAGACATGACGATCGTTTGATCTCTGCCCATGCAGAGTAAGCTGCTGCATCCTCCGGCACGGTCTCACTGCAGAGTTCATCCTTAGGCAGAACTTGCCCCACCACAATGTTTGAGACATTATCTCAACCTGTGAGAGACTGAAAGAGTTAAGGACAGTTTAACCAAACAGAAAGGAAGAAAATAATAATGACAATAATGGCAACAAGGAAATTACAGTAACAATAAAAGAATTGGAATATACAAGTGACGCACAGTGCAATTGCTCAACACCCGCCGATCGACACCCAGTTAGGCCCCGAGCGGCGATCCCCCCTGCTCCCCACTCCGCCCAGTTTCTATACTGGGCATGACCTTCCCCTCCTGGGAAGCCGACGGGCGGACAAGGCGAGAACAGCCCCCCCGGCCCCACAGGACCCCCTCCGCCCCGCAGCGAGGGACCGACCCCGGGCACAACCGACCCCGCTCCCCACCTGCGCTCCGGCCGGTCCCGAGCTCCGCCCGAGGAAGGCTCCGGCCGCTCCCGCCGCCATCACACGCCCCGCAACGCTCTGAGGAGAACCGGGAGGCGGCCCGCCCGTTAAAGAAGTGGCGCTGCCCCGCCCTCCGCGGTCACCAATCAGCGCGCAAAGTCCAGGAGTGGCGGGGCAGACAGCCAATCGCAGAGAGCACTGTGTCGCCTCTTTTCGTAAACGGCTCCGTGTGCCCCATCCGTCACGGGACTCCATGTTGCGCAATTTCGCCCCACCGGAGCTCGGGAAGGAGAAGTTCCTCCCCAAAGGACCCCCAAGGCCACTGACCCCTTTCCTGAAGGTTCTGGAAGCACAAACCCCGTGTGACACCTCATTAGCCTCATGAGTTCGAGTGCCCAGCCAAAGGAGGGACAAGGAGATGATGAAAGGACACAAACTGAGGCCCACAGAAACTTATAGACAAAATAGGGCTTTTGAAAGCACACAGAAAAGATCAATGAGCTTTTTATGATGCAGTGATCGTACAGCAGTGAGAGATCAACAATAGCCTAGCGGAAGAACTCATAAATGTTGGTGATAGAGTCAGATATTGGGATTTACCAAAAGAAACTGTGTTCGGTTCACCATCTGCTGGCAAGCGAATGGAGATGAAGCTCCTGTTTATGGCATCTTTTATTACGGATATGCTTTTTGCTTCCAGAGGATGTAATTGTCGGGTCTGCTGCACAGCCAGTTCTCCTTGGTGTGGCACAGGGACGAGCTGATCCTCTCCCGTTTCAGGTATGCACAGGGCCCACCACCCCGCACCTCAAACCTGCAATGCCGACACGCTCAGGTGAGCGAGAAAAGGAGGAAACTAAGAAAGCTACCCCCCAAAATTAAGAAAAACTGGGATTTCCTCTCTAGGAGAGAAGGGTGGCATTTGGCTGAGGGTATCTAAGAGGGGATCGGTGCGCAGCATCCTTGGTCCATCCCAAACCTCCCATGGAAAGCCAGGAGCTGCTTGGGCACGGTGGCAGGAGAAGGTCCCCATCTCAGGATGGGTCATCCCAGACCCTCTAAGATATCCCGTCCAAGGAGGGGGAAGCAATGCTGCAGCCCCCTGGGGCCATTTCCAACCACACCAAGAGGCAAACCTGCCCCAGTTGCCAACCCCGAGCACCCAACATGGACAGAGGGACCAACCAGTTGTTGAAGGCTGTGCCGTTGGTCCACCACCAGCTGTCATCCTTCTCCTTTCGCAGCCCAAACCAATGGTTAGCTTCGCCTTTATAGCGTTTAATGAAGGTCTTTAAAGCAAAGAAACATCATGTTTTAGCTGGTCTTGTCTTCCCCACCTCCTCTTTTCCACCTGTGTCCATCACCCCACCCAGAGATGGTGCTTTCCCCAAGACATCCACTCCCGGCTACAGCATTGGGTGCAATTTGGGGCCAAGCATGTTTCTGGTCTGGGTTTTTTTTCTTCTTTTTTGGTGGTGGGGTGGGGGGAGTGTCTGTTTGGGGTTTCTTTTTCATGTTTCCCACCCTGGTGCTAGTGTAGGGGCTCAAGCACAGTTCTCACCAGCTCATCCATCGTGTTGATGAGGGCCAGTGAAGCTCCCAGGGCCTCGCAGCTTTCCTGACTGGTGGTCCAATTGCTCTCAGCCTCAGACAAATAATAGCATTTCCCTTGGAAACCAAGCCAGGCGTCTGGGCACACGTGGGAGAAGTCGGGCTGAGGCAAACGGGATCCTGAATGGACAACTGCAAAAGAGAAAGCTGAGAGACATGTGGGCAGCCCTAAAAAGCAGGAAAATGGGATTTATTGTTTTTTTCCTGGAGGCTGCAGGAGGGAAATTGGGGATGATGCCCTTGGAAAAGGGAATGGTGTGACCGACTGAAGAGCCAGGATGCCTGGACAATGACTTAGGAAAAAAAAGGGGGTCCCGCATGAGGCGGGCTTGGTGCTTTGCTTGGGGAGCATCCCTGGATGCTAGGAAAATCCTGTGATCCCCCCTTCCCCAAAAGAGGGGTGCCTGGCCCGGATCCTCCCCATGCGGGATGCCTGGATGGGACTCACCAGTCAAGGCCACCAGCAGGACGAAGATGAGGAGCACCAGCACCACGCACAGAGGGACGAAAACCCGAGACGAGCGGGATCTTTCCCGGTCTGGCTTCTTGGTGTTGGACCCTGGGGGAGGAAAGAGCAGGAGAGGGTGTGGGCTGGGTCCTTTCCCTAATCCTGTGCTCTTTTTCTGCTGGATCCTCAGTCCATCCCGAGCCCCAGCTGGGACAGGGACCTTGTTGGGGCTCGGGAGGGTGGGGAGAGCTTGCAGAGGCTCAAGGGGCTGCCCGCAAGGCAGGGAGAGCGGACGTGTGTCCTTCAAAGGCACCAATGTGTGTTTGAGGACCTGGAGATGGATTTAGGGCTTTTCAGCCCTTAGAGGTGGCCGCATCACGAAATTTAGCGTAGAGGTGCCTGGGTTGATCTGCGCCCACCCAAAAGCTCCCTGCCCATCCCACTGGTGCTCCACCAGAGCGAGACGCTCTTCCCAACCCATGCCCTCACCCAGAGCATTGTGTTTTTTCCCCAGCATTACCCCACTTGCAATCTTTCTCTAGATCGTTGCAGTTGTTCAACACTTCCTCTTGGTCTGAAGAATCTGGCTTTTGTGCTCCTTTCCCCAGACAGAAAGAACGTAGAAAGGAGGACAAAGTGAGAGAAGATGAAAAGAGAGGAGAGGAAAAGAGAGGGGTGAGAGAAAGATAAACAAGAGAGGAAAATATTAAAAGATATTAAAAGAAAAATAAAAGTTATTAACTATTCACAGTTTAAAGGGAGTTTAAGCATTCACGAGGGGACACAAGTCTGTTAAGGAGTTGGGAGCCACCGCTGCAGGAAGGGAGCAAACTGCCTGACGGGTTGAAGCAGAACTTGCAGTTTGAACCCCTGCCAGGAACCCACAGGAAGGGAAGAAGCTGAATTTAAACCAAACCACTGCTGCCAGCAGCTGCTTGCAGCAAAGTTGTTTTGCTCACCGCAAAACCCCGTGCCTCACTTCCTCCAGCGTCCGCCCTTGCACGGAGCGAAGGGTACACTTCTTTTCCTAAACGTGAGCCAATAGGTGGCAACGGCCGTTATTCCCTCCCTGGGTCTCGAGTACTTCAGCATTACAAAAGAAAGTAATAAAAGCCTAGCAAGAACCTGCCCCAGCAAGGTGGGCTTGGTACAACAATGACATTTTGTTCTGGGAAGCAGCTCTAAAACCACATAGGGACCGGGGTTGGTTGTCAGTAAATAGAGCAGAAAAAAGTGCAAAGCCTCTCCCTTCCCTTGCACGGGGGATTTGCAGGAGGCAAATTCAGTGCTCGAAGATGTGCTCAGATCTAGTGTTTCAGAAGCAGTTTTAGGGTTAAATTTGGCAGCAGAGAAGACAAAAAAAGTCATAACAAGGGCAGGCTGGGAAGGGGTGATGCTTCCCCATCCCTGGAGGTACCCAAAACTCAATGGGACAAAGCCCAGACTTTGTCCTGTCTCTGAGCAGGGTTTGAGCAGGAAACTGCAGCCCAGGGCTGGGAGAGCTGTTACTGCTGAAGCATCGAGATAATATTTGAGAGCCAAAAGTAGTAACCTGAGATGTGTCCTAGTTTCAGCTGGGATAGAGTTAACTGTCTTCCTAGTAGCTGGTACGGTGCTGTGTTTTGAGTTCAGTATGTGAAGAATGTTGATAACACTGATGTTTTCAGTTGCTGCTAGTAGTGTTTAGACTAATGTCAAGGATTTTTCAGCTTCTCATGCCCAGCCAGCGAGAAAGCTGGAGGGGCACAAGAAGTTGGCACAGGACACAGCCAGGGCAGCAGACCCAAACTGGCCAACGGGGTATTCCATACGGTGGGACGTCCCATCCAGTACAGGAACTGGGAAGTGGGGGCGGGGAATCGCCACTCGGGGACTGACTGGGTGCCGGTCGGTGGGTGGTGAGCAATTACACTGCACATCATTTGTACATTCCAATCCTTTCATTATTGCTGTTGTCATTTTATTAGTATTATCATTATCATTATTTGTTTCTTCTTTTCTGTTCTATTAAACTGTTCTTATCTCAACCCGTGGGTTTTGCTTCTTTTTCCCGATTTTCTCCCCCATCCCACTGGGTGGGGGGGGAGTGAGTGAGCGGCTGCGTGGTGCTTAGTTGCTGGCTGGCGTTAAACCACGACAGATGATAAAAAGCTTTCAGTTTCCCCCATTTCAAACTTCTGTTCTGCCTTTGGCTGTGCTTCGTAATAATGATTATAAAAATGAATCAAAAATCCCCTTAAAAAAGACCCCATGGAGGCTCATGTTTTTTACCGCACACCCCCCTCCCCCAAATTTAGGAGATCACACAGGGCAGCCTGAGCTCTTGCCCAGGTTTTACCCCTGCCAAGCCCACTGTGCTTTCCAGCCAGTTCACTCCAGCTCCCCCCAAATCACTATTAATTCCACTGAATTGAAACAAATTTAAGTCCTTTTTGTTGTAGAAGTATTTGCCTTTCTTGACCATGATTTTAATTCCTTCCAGAGAAAGCAATCCCGTTAGCTAGAAGGGGCTGGAAAAAAAGACCAGCACTGAAAAGCGGTTACAAAGCAGAAAAACAGAGGGAAAAAAAATGAAAAAGCAGCTGAAAAAACACATCCAGAAATTCAAAACAATCACAATAACATAGGCAGGTAAGGCAGGGTACCCGTGGTGGCAAAAGCTTCAATAAAACCAACTGAAAAATAGTCATTTGGGGGTTTGTTTTTTTAATTCCCTCCCTTCAATATGCCATTTTTAATTCAGCCTCTCTGGGTTGCCCTCCCCATCCCAACCGCAGCATCGCTCCTGCTCCGCTGATTCAACCAGCCCCAATTTTGGCAGGCAAGCAGCTGCTTTCCCCAGAGCTTTCCTCTTGCAAGAGCCTACGCCGGCTGAAAGTGAATTCCTGATGCTGCCGAGTATTATCACATTCGGGGAGGGATGGCCCAACGGCCACGTTCCCAACGCTTGGCTGCACCCCAGTAGCTCGGGTGCTGTCCTTTGGATGCCGAAATCCGGAATAAAACTCCTTAACAGCAATGAGAAGTTAAGAAGCGGGCACTCCTTATTGCAGCGCTGGGCACACTCCAGGGGATCTCTCCACCTATCGTGTGCACCTGTCTAGTCTACCTGTGCAGGTTAAATACACACCTGTTATACATATTCACTAAATTTCTAGAAAATGTTAGACATAATCATTAACTTTCCGATAAATCATTAGCATATATTAATGTCTCTTCACACAGGCACAGTGAAGGTCTCTGGTGGTCTTCAGGAGCCCCCTGGTGGTCTTCCGTAGTCTTCCTCACTTGTCCGCTTCTTGACCTCTCTTAGGTGATTCTGCGCAGTACGATTCTCACCATCATCTATATTAGTTTACATAAAAATGCATACTATGTCTATTCTTAAATGTAACCTTTCTAATAACTGGTCCTTCACTCACACCATCTTATTCATATTCTTATGTTAAAACAATCATTGGTTAATCTCACTTAACTCTACTGATTAGAATCCTCGATAATTAGATCGAGGTGGGAAGGGTAAGGGGTTTCCAAGCAGCAGACTTGGTGTCCATAACGGTTTCCTTAGTTTCCTAAAACAAAACACTACAAATCAACAAATCTTTGTCAAAGTTTCAGTGGTTAACTGATTTTAGACAATACTTGAATTCTTATGGTTACACATAGTACATTTTCTAAAGTTCCTAAGTTCCTACGACTACATTTCAAACTTAACACTCCCATACCTATGCTTCACAATTTTCTACTGCTTAATCAAACCAAACTCTTTTATGTGATTAAATTTTTATTTCTTTACCAGAATATTTGCAAGACTTGGGGTGCCTGCTTGGGCTCGCAGGCAAGGCAAAGGGGTGAGAGACCACCTCAAGAAACCGCTGGTCGCTTTAAAGCTTTATGCTTCAGAGTTTCCAAGCAGGAAGAGGGTTGTTTTGTTGGGTTCCTCCCCCCCCCCACCTCCCCCCGATTAGTTTTGCAGAATAAACCCAGAGCAGTGGGGATTTTTAAGAGAGCCCTGTAGGCAGGTGATGGCGAAGACACCGTGCTCTACCTGCTCCCCGAAGGTTTGCAGTCAATTCTCAACTGCTCTGGCAGCTTTTGGAGCTGGTTCGAAACAGTTTGGAGATGATAAAAGGACACAAACCGAAGCCCCACGGGCGCACCCACTGGAACTGGACCCCCCGGCTGACTGGAGCAACGCTGGACCCAGGACCGGTGACATCTCTTTTCTTTTCCCCTCTCTCTCTGTCTCGCTCGCTCTTCCTCTCTCCTTTTCATAATCCCTACAGCTCATCCTTTTAGACACAAAACCCTTGACCCAGTCTGGGACTGGGAGTGGATCCAGCTGCCCCTGGGCTCCTCTCCCAGAAGGAGCCTCGAAAGCGAGGGGGTCTGCTCTGAACCCCCTGACTCACGGGGAGGGCTCTCCTTATTCTCTGAGTCGATGTACGCGGTTAGAACGAGTTGCACATTTACCGAGGGAGTTTCATGCCAGCTCTTGTTACGAGTAACCCCAGCACCTATTGTTCCCGCCTTCCAGGCTCAGGCGGCTTCTGCCGTGAGTGAAACGGCGCCACCGTGAGGCGACCCTGGGATGCGCCGGTGCCGCGGTGAGACGGTGCCGCCGTGTGGTGATTCTGTGGAGAGACCAGGCTGCGATGAGACGGTGCTGGGACGAGACGGAGCCACCGTGAGGCGACGCCGGGACGCGCCGGTGCGACGAGGGGGCGACCCCGCCGCGGGGAAACGATGCCGAGGGGCGACGAGGCCGCGGTGGAACGATGCCGAGGGAACGGCTGGATGCTGCGACCGGACACCGACCCCGCGGAGCCATCGCGCCGGGACTACGCGGCCCCGTCGCCGCCCTCTGCCTGCGATTGGCTGGCTGCCCCGGCAGTCCCCGCGTTTGCGCGCTGATTGGGCGGATGGCCGTGTGGCGGTTTTTTTGTAAGGCCGCGTCCCGGTTCTCCTCAGAGCGTTGCGGTGCGTGTGATGGCGGCGGGAGCGGCCGGAGCCTTCCTCGGGCGGAGCTCGGGACCGGCCGGAGCGCAGGTGGGGACCGGGGTCGGTCCCTCGCTGCGGGGCGGAGGGGGTTCTGCGGGGGCCGGGGGGGCTGTTCTCGCCTTGCCCGTCCGTCGCTTCCCAGGAGGGGAAGGTCATGCCCAGTATAGAAACTGGGCGGAGTTGGGAGCAGGGGGGATCGCCGCTCGGGGCCTAACTGGGCGTCGATCGGCGGGTGTTGAGAAATTGCACTGTGCATCACTTGTATGTTCCAATCCTTTTATTATTACTATTGTAATTTTATTAGAGCGGAGGGGGTCCTGCGGGGCCGGGGGGGCTGTTCTCGCCTTGTCCGTCCGTCGGCTTCCCGGGAGGGGAAGCGGCGAGGGGCCCCAGCCCGCAGCCCGGAGGAAGCGATGGCCGACCTAGTCTTAAGCTTGCCCGCTCAGGGCTGCCTGGGCCGGCGGTCTGGGCGCTTGCTCAGCAAGCGCGGGGGGGTGTTCTGGGGGTTCGTATCCCCCGCGGCTCAGCAGAGGGGTTGGGGGGACCCTGGCCCGTTGCCGTGCCTGGGCCCCCGCTGGTGATGGATGGAGCAGGGGGGGCTGAGTGCTGGGAAGGGGGATGCTGCCGGCCGGCGAGTGCCTTGCGGCCTGTCTGGGAAGGGTCTGTGCGGGGTGTCGGGGAGGGTGCTGGCTCTGCTGGGGGCCGAGGGCCTGTCCTGAGCTCACTGCCCCCGTGTTTGTCTCCCCAGGTGCCGAGGAGCGGCTGCGGTGTCACAGGGGGAGCAGGGAGAGGGCAGGACCGTGCTCCTGCGCGTGGGTGTCAGCGCAGAGCCAAGGCTGGTACTTGAAATCAAGTGTGGCAGCTGTCAGGCAACAGAATAGAAAGTCCTTATATATTGCTGTTTTCAGGCTCTCTGCGATCTCCCATTACGATAGTAACAGCTGCGCTGGTAATAACTGCACTTAAAGGTCACTTCAAGAAGGCTTTGCTAGCAGTCGTGATGCCTTGGGCCCGGGATCCTGCTTGTCACAAGCGAAGAGATTCCCCTTTCCAGTGTGCCCTGGGAAGAGGGGAGGGGAAGGGATTCTGCTCCAGTGATGGGCATGTGGAGGAACCCCTGGGTCCCCAGGATGGAGGGGTATTCCCCCACCCAGACGTCCCCGGGGACGCAGACAAAAGGACACAGAGGAGAGTTCTGGGTGAGTGGAGGGCCACTGCTGTGCCCTGTAGGGAGGGGACAGTGTCCCTGTGGCAGTGTCACCCCACGGGGACTGGGGCTGGCAAGGGTGAGGGTTTTTCCCGCTGCCTGGAATGGGCCTCGTATTCTGCTCGGTCCTTATCAGGTGGTCTGTAGCAGACAGCCCACCCCCCCAAATCTTTGGCAGCTCTCCAGCTGCAGGTTGTCCCCCCCATGTCTGTGGCACGAGAGCCTCACCTCTGGTCTGTGTGACTGTCCCTTGGCTTTTTGCTGCCAGCTGCGTGTGCGTGGGTGGGAAACAGGCTGGGTGGTCTCTCCCGTGTTCCCTGGGCAGCTCGTGTTGGCGGTGGCGGGGGTGGCAGGGATGGGAGTGCCGTGCCCACTCTGGGACGGTGCCGTCCTCACTCCGAGTGGCTTTTTCCTCCTCCAGGCGAGTGCTGCGGGCTCCATCCAGCGTGTGCCCTGGTGCTGGCTGTGCTCGTGGCTCTGGTGCTGGCTTTGGCTGTGGCTCTGGGTGTACAGTCAGGTAAAGGAGGAGCGGCTGCCTCCGTCCGGCTCCTCGGCGCAGACCTGCGTGTGCCGCCGGCAGCCCAGCCCGCGCGGTGCCAGGCTGGATGCGGCCCCTTCCCCTCCGGGCTGGGGCAGGCGTTGGTGTGTGAGGCCGAGGGTGGTGGGGGGAGCGTGGCGGGGCCAGGCCCTCAGGCTGGCTGTGCCCCTGCCCTGTCCCGGGGGGCCCTGGGGAGGAGCAGGGACACCCCCACGCGTGCCGTGGGGCAGGCTGTCAACCCCTGGGGCGTCTGCTCCCTGTAGGTCCATGGCAGCCCACTGGGGAGCCCCGTGGGGGGAGCGCGGGGCTGCCTCCTTCTCTGCCCCACGGAGCTGTGTCCCCTGGTCCCTGTGGAGGGGGCTCCTCTGACCTTCTTCCCTTCTCCCCTTCCCGCTCCAGCCAGAGGACGTGGAGGGAATCCAGATCTGCCCGTGGCTCCGGTGCTGGGCTGTCCTGATGGCTGGGTGGGGTACTGCCAGGTCTGCTACTACTTCTCGAGGGCTGAGGGGAGCTGGGAGTGGAGTCGGGACCAGTGCTCCTTGCTCGGGGCCTCGCTGGCTGTGCCTATGAGGGAGTGGGAAATGGTGAGTGAGGGGCTGTTGCGGCTGCGTGGGGGTGCAGGGGGGGTTGCAGGGTTGGGTGCAGACCCTGGGTTTGGTGCTCAGTGGGTGATAGGTGCTTGTAGGGGCAGAGATGCAGTTCTGCCATGGGGCCTGGGAGGGAAGGAGGGAGGCACGGGGTGCGGTGTGGAGCCCAGGGCACATCTCCCCATCCGTGGTGCTCGGCTGCACCCTGAGCATGGTAGAGCTCTGGCAGAGCAGGACCAACCTGGCTGGCCGCGCTGGCGAGCTCCTTCAGAAGCTGTGGAGGTTGTCAGAGCAGCCGTTGGGTGGGAGCTGCTGCCGTCCCCCGGCCGGTGGGAGCGGTGTGAGGCCGGGACTCGCGTGGGGCTGGGACAGGGACTCGCGTGGGGCTGGCAGCAGCTCCTGACTGTTGGCTCCTCTCTTTCCTACCAGGAGTTTCTCGGGCGCCTGAAGGGCAAAGCTGACCGCTGGCTTGGGCTGCGGAGACAGGGCGAGCGCCTGGAGTGGGTGGATGGCAGCAGCTTCAACCACACGTGAGTCCCGTTGGGAGCTGGGGCCGTGGGGAGAGTGTCCTGCGGTGGGACGGGCAGGGGCCCGGTGGGACGTGTCTGCTGGGACTGTGCCCCGCAGGCAGCCCGTGTCCCCTCCAGGTGTTTGAGGGGACAGCCGCTCACCGGATGGTACCAGCGGTGTTTTTGCTTCTTGTTGCAGGATCCCGGTGCAGGGCCAAGAACCTTGTTTGTTCCTGGACAACCACCACCTCGGGAGTTCAAGCTGCTCACAGCACCGGCCGTACCTCTGCAGCAAGCCCCAAGCTGTGATGGGACAGAGGTGATGGAGAAAGGACCTTCTCCACACCGGGGACTCGCAGCTTCAGCTCTTGCACCAGCGCAGGGTAGGATAAGGAAATCCTTCCCTTAGTTGCAAGTCCAGGTTGCTCCTGGTCTCAGCAACAGCTCACTGCCAGCTCTCGGGGCAATGAACCTGCGGGAAGGGGAGACACCTTGGGTTTGGCTGGGGCAGAGTTAATTGTCTTTCTAGCAGGTGCTACAGTATTATAATTTGGTTTTATTCTGAGAAGAATGTTGATAACACACTGATGTTTTCTGCTGTTGCTGAGTAATGTTTAGAGCAAGACAGGGATTTTTCAGCTTCTCCTGCCCAGCCAGCAGGAAGGCTGGAGGGGCACAAGAATTTGGGAGGGGACACAGCTGGGACAGCTGAGCCAAACTGGCCAAAGGGGTATTCCATAGCATGTGATGTCATGCCCAGTATAGAAACTGGGGGGTGTTGGCCTGGGGAGATGGCTGCTTGGGAACTAAGCGGGCATCGGTCAGTGGGTGGTGAGCAATTGCATTGTGCAGCAATTATCTATTCCAGTCCTTTTATCATTATTGTCATTTTGTTATTGTTATCATTATTTTCTTCCTTTCTGGCCTATTTTACTGTTCTTATCTCAATCCATGACTTTTACTTTTTATTTTACTTTTTATCTGGTCTTGCAGCCCAGATCCTGCAGTCAGGGGAAGGGGAATGGAAAAAGCGGGAGGCCTCAAGAGCATCTGTCACCCCCCCAGTCCCAGAGAGCCCAAAGCAGGGTGTCCTGGGGCAAAGCACCCTCGCGAGACCCCCAAGCCCCTGCAGACTCCCCCGCACAAAGGTGCGACCCCAGGAAGGGACCAGCAGCAGGAGCGGGGCGTCCCCCAAATCCCTCTGCTCCCTCTTTTGGGGTCACAGCTGAGAGGCCCAGCTCGGTGGAGGCAGGATGGCACCAGCCCAGGGTGTCTGACGAGCTACAGCCTCGAGAAAAGCCCCCCCGACCCTCCTCTCCCAACCCGTGCCTCCATTTCCCAGCTTGAGCAGCTCCTGGGGACCCGACGGGCAGCGTCACCCCGCTTCTCCCCCTTCTCAAGTCGCACCGGTCAGCATCACCCGTATTTCCTCTCCCCTCCACAAATTCGGGGAACACACACCCCCAGCGGACACGACCCCCAATACCTGCACCCGGGAGGGGAGCCGGGCTCCCCGCAGCACCCCGCTTGCCCCGTCAGTCTAAGACCATGTAGCCGTCCTCGTCCTCCGTGGTGTGGAAGAGCCAGGGGTCCGTGGGGGTCGGGGGCTTCCTCTCCGCAGGAAGGAGAACTGGGGTACGGGGCTGCGCCCCGCGGGTTTAGAGCACAGGGAGCTGCAGCACAAGCTACTGCAAAAGAAAAATAGGAAAATAGCTCTCTTCTTCCCCCTGGGAAAAAAACGGTGGAGGAGAAAATACATAAATATGTACGTTTTTGTGGAGGTCATTAACCAGCTTTCACCCTGACGAGCCAGCGGCTGTGACTGCACAAGCCCTGTGTGCAGGGAGGCACAGGCACATTGGGAAGCCCTGGGTCCCCAGTCTCCTGCCTCCTAATTAGCAGCTATTTCATTAGCCTAAGTGAGCATGATTTTATCTGCTCCAGGGCTTACCCATCTGCCATCCTTTGCCAAGCACAGGCAAGCGCCTCTGCTCAGCATGCCAATGCAACTATGAGGTGGGACTGCCCCAGCAGCGCTCCTCTCCCACCCCCGCTGCCACCTGAACCCCTAACTGGGACACTGGAGGACAGACGGACTGGGAGCACTGGGAACGGCCCTCCCACACAGCCACCACACCAGCACGGCCCTCACAGGGGCTGCGGCCAGGTTTGTTCACCCGCCGTCCTGGTCGGATTCCTCCCCAGCGCCCACGGCTGCTCTCAGCTGCTCCTGGGGCTCCTGCGGCAGCACCTTCTCCAGGGGTCAGGACTTGGGGGGGGCCCTCCCTGAAAGCCCCCGTACGCAGAAAAACAAGGGGAACTGGGGAGGGACGGGAGTCGAGGGGAGCCCCAGAACTCGCCCAGGCATTGGGCAGAGCCAGCACCGTGTGACGGGCACCAACAGAGAGCTCCAGCCATCCCCCTCCAGCCTCCGGCAGCCCCCACAGCCGAGGGAGGAGACCCCAGGGGGGCAGCGGTTCCCTCCCGCACGTGCTGACCTGGTTCAGGTTTTGGGGGGGAAAACACCCCCATGAAATAAATACTGTCACTGGAAACACAGCGCCCAAGCGCACGACGCCAGGCTGATTGCCATCGTGGTGCTTTTGAGGTTCCCGGTGCAGGGTCCCATGGAGGCAGACGCTTGTGCCGCGATCCGGAGGGATCAGCTGCACTCCCACAGCCGCAGCACTTTGTTCCGCTGGATTTGCCAGAAAGAGGCCACCGAGATTTAAGCCAGAGGAAACGACTGTCATGACCCGGACTGGACAGAGCAGGGAGTCGTGTTGAACTTGGAATTCCCTCGGGCTAAATTAAGGTGAAACGACACCAAACCATCAGTTGAACATTTTATTTATGACAGAAGCAAACTGAATTTGGGAGGCCTAACAGCAGGTGGTGTGCTTTCTCCCAACAGGAATAGGCATGGAACTACCTCAGTAAACTGTGTAACCCGTGGTAACCATATACAGCAATTCAGGGAATAAGGAGAGAAAAGGAAAAAGAGAGAATGAGACAGGAGGAGAAAAAGGAAGAGAGAAAGATACCATCGGTCCTGGATCCCAGGTTGGTTCAGTCGGCCGAGAGGTCCAGTTCTGGCAGGCTTGCACCTGTGGGGCTTCAGTTTGTGCCCTTTTATCATCTTTGCCCCTCCTTTGGGCGGGCACTCGAACTCATCAAGCTAATTAGGTGTCCTGATCAGTTTGTGAGCTTTTGGGCTTGGGGGTCATCTGGGGTGTAGCTCCCCCCTCCCTGCAGACGTGATCTTTTGCCATGCACGGTGAGCTGTTCACTGGGCATCTCGCCAGGACACCAAAACACATCCCAGAGCAGCGGTTTGGTGGCTCCTTGTCGAGGCTGGGGTCTTCTCCCAAGCATTGGCCAGGGTGGACTCCGAAGCAATTCTGTTTCATTTCTCCACTTTCCATTTCTGCCCCTCACCTCCAGCTCCTCCAAATCCACCAAAAAACAAATACACCAAAACCAGCAGGACTGAGCTTTGCAGCACGGCACCTGCCAGCAAAGCAGAGAGTTTTCCAAGCCTCTTGGATATTCCCAAGTCCACAAAAGCTGGAAAGACTCTAGTGGTCAGAATAAAGTAAGGATCCCTTGGTCACGGCTCTGTGTCATCGTCATGAGGAGTTTCTGCTTTTGTAAGCTAAAATTAAAACAAAACTGTACCATTGGGACACTCACTACCATGTTGTGTAGGGTTAATAGCAGCTTGTGGTTGATCTTCTCTGCCGACGGGGAAATTTCAGGTGAAATTCAGGATTTCTGAATCCTTCTGAATCCTGCTAGGGTGCTTTTGTGGGTGGCTGCAGACAGAGTATTTCATCTGGGAGCACCAGTCGCTGCTGATCCCGTCAGCATCGATATAGGCACATTGGCCCTTGCCCCGGACCTCAAACCTGCACCAAACAGCAGAAGGAAAACTCAAAGGGAAGCCAAGGGGTTGCTGTCAGCTGCAGGTCAGCGGCTGAGCATCTCCCATACGGGCTAACGGCGCTGCAAGGAGCAGGGACCACCCTTCCCCAGCAAACAACCTGCCCCATGCAGAACAAAAACTGCCTCCCAGTCCCCAAAGGGGGGAATATTTTCAGTTGCTTGGTCCCAAGGGGAGCTGATCCAGGGGTGCCCTCATTAAAATTATTTTTTATCTCTCTCTCTCTCTATATATATGTGTCTTCTTGCATTCAATCCCTGACCCATCTCAGCCCAAGACATGGTTATGTTCTCCAGAAGAAGAGGGGACGTACCGGTTGCTGAAGAGAGACCCGTTGGACCATTTCCAAGGTCCAGAGCCTTCCCTGTGGAGACCAATCCAGTAATGCAAGGAACTCCAATAGCGCAAGAGGAAGTGCTAGAGGCAGGAAAAAAGCAAGCATTCACGCTACGCCCTCCAGGGCAATCCCAAATCTGCTCCTCAAAAGCCACTGACACACCACTGCCTCAGGGATTTCTCATTTACCAGCTCCTCCTGGGTGTCGATGGTGGCCAAATGGGCTCCGAGAGAAAGGCAAGAGATCTGACTCCTGTTCCAGTCCGTTTCGTCCTCCACAAAGTAAAAGCACTTCTCCCTGTACCTGATCCCATTTTCCAGGCAGCTGGGAAGCACAGGAGAGGAACAGGATAGACAGGACGGGCATTTCTTAGCTGGAAATAAGCAGAACACATCCTGGTGACTTACACCACTGGGTTTTCTCCAGGGGAGGAGAGGACTTTGGTGGTGGGCACCTCCACCTCCAGACACTTACCTGCCAGCGCGATTATGGTGAGAAGCAACGCTGCTATGACCACAGTGACCCCGATGGGGACCTTTTTGTCTTTAATGCACTTGAGGCTAAAACCTGGGGACAAACTGCGTGGAAGAGGCACAGCCGGCAAACCCACGGCACAAAGAGCACCCCAAGCTCCCTGCAGCTCTTGTATTCCCCTCCTTTAGATACAGCCACAAAGCACGTGGGGGGCCACAGTGGGGTGCAGGCTCAGGTCAGGGGGTGCATCCCAGTGCTTTCCTCAGCCTCCAAGGATTTTTAGGGCTCCCTGACCTCATTGCATCCTCTCCATACCCCGTCAACCAGGAGAGACAGGCACCATCCCCAGGACCCACAGCTTGGGCTGCCCTGTGCCTCCTGCAGCTTGCAAACAGCTTTACCTTTCTTGCATCCTCCTCACCCCAGCTATTTTAACTACCTTTTAGCTGCCCACATCATGCTAGAGCACGGCCACGACCTCCGAAACAACATCCTCAAAACAAGGCTGGTGCTTACCGGTCCCTTCCTCCACTCTCTGCTGTGATGGCATCATTGTAGCAGTCGAGTCTTCACCTGTGCAAAAGCAAGAAGCCTGTGCAAATGAAGTCAGTTACTGCTAATGCTGTGAAGTTCTTCAGTAGGACAAGCCTGACCCTGGATACTTTTCTCCCAGGACAGTCAAAGCAGCATTCCCCCTTGTCATGGTTTAACCCCAGCTGGTAAACAAGCACCATGCAGCTGCTCACTCATTTCCTCCCCACTCAGCAGGATGGGGGAGAGAATCGGTAAAATAAAAAGTAAAACTCATGGGTTGAGATGAGAACAGTTAAATAGGCCAGAAAGGAAGAAAATAACAGTGACAATAATAACAATAAGGAAACTACAATAATAAAGAATAGTAATATACAAGTGGTGCACAGTGCAATTTCTCACCACCCACCAACCGATGCCCAGTTAGTTCCCAAGCAGTGATCTCCCCAGGCAATCTCCCCACAGTTTCTATACTGGGCAGGACATCACATGCTGTAGAATACCCCTGTGGCCACTTTGGCTCAGCTCTCCCGCCTGTGTCCCCTCCCAACTTCTTGTGCCTCTCCAGCCTTCTTACTGGAGGGCGGGAGAAGCTGAAAAATCCCTGTCTTGCTGCAAACATTACTCAGCAACAACAGAAAACATCAGTATGTTATCAACATTCTTCTCATCCTGAACCCAAACATACCAGCTACTAGGAAGAAAATTAACTCTATCCCAGCTGAAACCAGGACACCCTTTCTTCTGGTTTACATGCATGGCAGGAAGGGAAACATGATTTCTGCCTTCAAAAAACAGGATTTGCTTTGTTTTTCCAAGCCAGCCTTCATTTTATTGGCTTCTGCCAGCTCTGTTTGCCCTGGACAGGTGTCGTCTCAATTACTGCCCCACTTCTTCAACTCCAAGGTGTTTTCAGCTCCAGTCTCCGCTCCAGGACCCTCAGGTCAGCCCCCAGGGTGCTGGGTGGCCCTTCAAACCCATCTGAGCCACGTCCCCCAGCCCAAAGCCAGAACCACTCCTCCATCTCCCCACCATTTGCTCTTAAAGCTTCTAGGAAAGGGGATGGTGCTGATGTACCTGCATCCTGAAGAGCTTCTGCCATCCTGGTGCCACCAACGGACAGCAGGACCCTCCAGGGACAAGCACGTCCCTCAACTCCACCAGCAACAAGGCGAGCAGGGTCGAGAACACCTGAAGACTGCAGCACAGCACCAGGGACCTGCCAGGTCCTTCTCTGTCCCACAGCTTTGCCAGGATGGTCCTCCAGTCACTACAATAAAAAGCCAAAAAGCTCACAATCTCCCCAAAACCTCAGTGCTGCTCATCACAGCACTTTTTCCTCAAAGCACCTTTTCTCCCTTTTCCATGTCCCAGCCTGCGTTCACTCTGAGTTATTGCTTCTCAAAACCTCCCACGACAGCGTATTTTCCGACGTTGTTCTTACAAACTGGTTTTCTAATTTCTTTTGGGTTTTGACGTTTCCATGGATGCCACCTCTTCCCAAAGCCCATGGCAACACATGAACAGATTCATATCTGACTTAGGGAAGCAAAAGCGGTCCTGCAGGACCTATTTGTAGAACATTCACATTTACAAAAAAACCCTCAAAAGAACCCCTGACCTAGAACCCGCTATAAGCAAAATAGAAAAACCTGCAGATGCTGTTGCCAACAAGCCCTTGAAGTCACCAAGAGCTGCAGCTCCTGTAACAAAGAACTTCCATGTAAAACTACATGTACAAACCTGACATCAGATGCACAGCTGGTGTTCCTGTTTAATACCAGCATTGTAAATACAATACAGTTAAATAGGACAGAAGTGAAGAAAATAAGAATGATACAACTAGCAATACTAAAATGACAATAATACTAATAAAAGGATTGGAATATAAAAGTGAGGCAGAATGCAATTGCTCACCACCCGCCGACCGATGCCCACTTAGTTCCTGAGCAGCGAGAAAATTAACTCTATCCCAGCCGAACCCAGGACACCCCTTCATCTGGTATACATGCATGGCAGGAAGGGAAACAAGATTTCTGCCTTCAAACACCAGGATTTGCTTCGTTTTCGCAAGCCAGCCTTGAATTTTTTGGCTTCTGCCAGCCCTTCTTCAGCCAGACCGCCTGCCCAGGAAGCCCTGAGCGGGGACGGTTAAGGACGAGCCAGCCATCGCTTCCTCCGGGCTGCGGGCTGGGGCCCCTCACCGCCTCCCCTCCTGGGAAGCCGACGGGCGGACAAGGCGAGAACAGCCCCCCTGGCCCCCGCAGGACCCCCTCTGCCCTGCAGCGAGGGACCGACTCCAGGCAGAACCGACCCTCGTCCCCACCTGCGCTACAGCCCAAGGAAGGCTCCGGCCGCTCCCGCCGCCATCACACCCCCCGCAACGCTCTGAGGTGAAATGGAGTGCGGACGTAAAATCACCTCCATGTGGCCATCGGCGCTCTTCGGCTGATAATGCGCAAGGCGGGGAGAGGGCGGGCAGCCCGCCAATCGAAGAGAGAGGGCGGCTGAACTAGTAACGCGTGAACATGAGGTGCTGGGGTTACTGGTAACAAGAGCTGGCATGAAACTCCCTCGGTAAACGTGCAACTCGTTCTAACCACGTACATCGACTCAGAGAATAAGGAGAGCCCTCCCCGTGAGTCAGGAGGTTCAGAGCAGACCCCCTCGCTTTCTAGGCTCCTTCTGGGAGAGGAGCCCGGAGGCAGCTAGATCCACTCCCAGTCCCAGACTGGGTCAAGGGTTTTGTGTCTAAAAGGATGAGCTGTAGGGATTATGAAAAGGAGAGAGGAAGAGCAAGCGAGACAGAGAGAGAGGGGAAAAGAAAAGAGATGTCACCGGTCCTGGGTCCAGCGTTGCTCCAGTCAGCTGAGATGTCCAGTTCCAGTGGGTGCGCCCGTGGGGCTTCAGTTTGTGTCCTTTTATCATCTCCTTGTCCCTCCTTTGGCCGGGCACTCGAACTCATGAGGCTAAAGAGGTGTCATGCGGGGTTTGTGCTTCCAGAACCTTCGGGAAAGGGGTCGGTGGGCTTGGGGGTCCTTTGGGAAAAAACTTCTCCTTCCCTGCAGACATGACGATCGTTTGATCTCTGCCCAGGCAGGGTGAGCTGCTGCATCCTCTGGCACGGCCTCGCTGCAGAGTTCATCCTTAGGCAGAACTTGCCCCACCACAACGTTTGAGACATTATCTCAACCTGTGAGAGACTGAAAGAGTTAAGGACAGTTTAACCAAACAGAAAAGAAGAAAATAATAATGACAATAATGGCAACAAGGAATTTACAAGAACAATAAAAGAACTGGAATATACAAGTGACACACAGTGCAATTTCTCACCACCCGCCGATCGACGCCCAGTTAGTCCCCGAGCGGCGATCCCCCGTGCTCCCCACTCTGCCCAGTTTCTATACTGGGCATGACCTTACCCTCCTGGGAAGCCGACGGGCGGACAAGGCGAGAACAGCCCCCCCGGCCCCACAGGACCCCCTCCGCCCCGCACCGAGGGACCGACCCCGGGCAGGACCGACCCCGATCCCCACCTGCGCTCCGGCCGGTCCCGAGCTCCGCCCGAGGAAGGCTCCGGCCGCTCCCGCCGCCATCACAGGCCCCGCAACGCTCTGAGGAGAACCGGGAGGCGGCCCGCCCGTTAAAGAAGTGGCGCGGCCCGCCCTCTGCTGTCACCAATCAGCGCGCAGAGTCCAGGAGTGGCAGGGCAGCCAGCCAATCGCAGAGAGCACTGTGTCGCCTCTTTTCGTAAACGGCTCCGTGTGCCCCATCCGACACGGGACTCCATGTTGCGCAATTTCGCCCCACCGGAGCTCGGGAAGGAGAAGTTCCTCCCCAAAGGACCCCCAAGGCCACCGACCCCTTTCCTGAAGGTTCTGGAAGCACAAACCCCGTGTGACACCTCATTAGCCTCATGAGTTCGAGTGCCCAGCCAAAGGAGGGACAAGGAGATGATGAAAGGACACAAACTGAGGCCCACAGAAACTTATAGACAAAATAGGGCTTTTGAAAGCACACAGAAAAGATCAATGAGCTTTTTATGATGCAGTGATCCTACAGCAGTGAGAGATCAACAATAGCCTAGCAGAAGAACTCATAAATGTTGGTGATAGAGTCAGATATTGGGATTTACCAAAAGAAACTGTGTTCGGTTCACCATCTGCTGGCAAGCGAATGGAGATGAAGCTCCTGTTTATGGCATCTTTTATTACGGATATGCTTTTTGCTTCCAGAGGATGTAATTGTCGGGTCTGCTGCACAGCCAGTTCTCCTTGGTGTGGCACAGGGACGAGCTGATCCTCTCCCGTTTCAGGTATGCACAGGGCCCACCACCCCGCACCTCAAACCTGCAATGCCGACACGCTCAGGTGAGCGAGAAAAGGAGGAAACTAAGAAAGCTACCCCCCAAAATTAAGAAAAACTGGGATTTCCTCTCTAGGAGAGAAGGGTGGCATTTGGCTGAGGGTATCTAAGAGGGGATCGGTGTGCAGCATCCTTGGTCCATCCCAAACCTCCCATGGAAAGCCAGGAGCTGCTTGGGCACGGTGGCAGGAGAAGGTCCCCATCCCAGGATGGGTCATCCCAGACCCTCTAAGATATCCCGTCCAAGGAGGGGGAAGCAATGCTGCAGCCCCCTGGGGCCATTTCCAACCACACCAAGAGGCAAACCTGCCCCAGTTGCCAACCCCGAGCACCCAACATGGACAGAGGGACCAACCGGTTGTTGAAGGCTGTGCCGTTGGTCCACCACCAGCTGTCATCCTTCTCCTTTCGCAGCCCAAACCAATGGTTAGCTTCGCCTTTATAGCGTTTAATGAAGGTCTTTAAAGCAAAGAAACATCATGTTTTAGCTGGTCTTGTCTTCCCCACCTTCTCTTTTCCACCTGTGTCCATCACCCCACCCAGAGATGGTGCTTTCCCCAAGACATCCACTCCCGGCTACAGCATTGGGTGCAATTTGGGGCCAAGCATGTTTCTGGTCTGGGTTTTTTTTCTTCTTTTTTGGTGGTGGGGTGGGGGGAGTGTCTGTTTGGGGTTTCTTTTTCATGTTTCCCACCCTGGTGCTAGTGTAGGGGCTCAAGCACAGTTCTCACCAGCTCGTCCATCGTGTTTATGAGGGCCAGTGAAGCTCCCAGGGCCTCGCAGCTTTCCTGACTGGTGGTCCAATTGCTCTCAGCCTCAGACAAATAATAGCATTTCCCTTGGAAACCAAGCCAGGCATCTGGGCACACGTGGGAGAAGTCGGGCTGAGGCAAACGGGATCCTGAGTGGACAACTGCAAAAGAGAAAGCTGAGAGACATGTGGGCAGCCCTAAAAAGCAGGAAAATGGGATTTATTGTTTTTTTCCTGGAGGCTGCAGGGGGGAAATTGGGGATGATGCCCTTGGAAAAGGGAATGGTGTGACCGACTGAAGAGCCAGGATGCCTGGACCACAATTTAGGAGTAAAAAAAGGGGGTCCCGCATGAGGCGGGCTTGGTGCTTTGCTTGGGGAGCATCCCTTGATGCTAGGAAAGTCCTGTGATCCCCCCTTCCCCAAAAGAGGGGTGCCTGGCCCGGATCCTCCCCATGCGGGATGCCTGGATGGGACTCACCAGTCAAGGCCACCAGCAGGACGAAGATGAGGAGCACCAGCACCACGCACAGAGGGACGAAAACCCGAGACGAGCGGGATCTTTCCCGGTCTGGCTTCTTGGTGTTGGACCCTGGGGGAGGAAAGAGCAGGAGAGGGTGTGGGCTGGGTCCTTTCCCTAATCCTTTGCTTTTTTCTGCTGGATCCTCAGTCCATCCCGAGCCCCAGCTGGGACAGGGACCTTGTTGGGGCTCGGGAGGGTGGGGAGAGCTTGCAGAGGCTCAAGGGGCTGCCCGCAAGGCAGGGAGAGCGGACGTGTGTCCTTCAAAGGCACCAATGTGTGTTTGAGGACCTGGAGATGGATTTAGGGCTTTTCAGCCCTTAGAGGTGGCCGCATCACGAAATTTAGCGTAGAGGTGCCTGGGTTGATCTGCGCCCACCCAAAAGCTCCCTGCCCATCCCACTGGTGCTCCACCAGAGCGAGACGCTCTTCCCAGCCCATGCCCTCACCCAGAGCATTGTGTTTTTTCCCCAGCATTACCCCACTTGCAATCTTTCTCTAGATCGTTGCAGTTGTTCAACACTTCCTCTCGGTCTGAAGAATCTGGCTTTTGTGCTCCTTTCCCCAGACAGAAAGAACGTAGAAAGGAGGACAAAGTGAGAGAAGATGAAAAGAGAGGAGAGGAAAAGAGAGGGGTGAGAGAAAGATAAACAAGAGAGGAAAATATTAAAAGATATTAAAAGAAAAATATAAGTTATTAACTCTTCACAGTTTAAAGGGAATTTAAGCATTCACGAGGGGACACAAGTCTGTTAAGGAGTTGGGAGCCACCGCTGCAGGAAGGGAGCAAACTGCCTGACGGGTTGAAGCAGAACTTGCAGTTTGAACCCCTGCCAGGAACCCACAGGAAGGGAAGAAGCTGAATTTAAACCAAACCACTGCTGCCAGCAGCTGCTTGCAGCAAAGTTGTTTTGCTCACCGCAAAACCCCGTGCCTCACTTCCTCCAGCGTCCGCCCTTGCACGGAGCGAAGGGTACACTTCTTTTCCTAAACGTGAGCCAATAGGTGGCAACGGCCGTTATTCCCTCCCTGGGTCTCGAGTGCTACAGCATTACAAAACAAAGTAATAAAAGCCTACCAAGAACCTGCCCCAGCAAGGTGGGCTTGGTACAACAATGACATTTTGTTCTGGGAAGCAGCTCTAAAACCACATAGGGACCGGGGTTGGTTGTCAGTAAATAGAGCAGAAAAAAGTGCAAAGCCTCTCCCTTCCCTTGCACGGGGGATTTGCAGGAGGCAAATTCAGTGCTCGAAGATGTGCTCAGATCTAGTGTTTCAGAAGCAGTTTTAGGGTTAAATTTGGCAGCAGAGAAGACAAAAAAGTCATAACAAGGGCAGGCTGGGAAGGGGTGATGCTTCCCCATCCCTGGAGGTACCCAAAACTCAATGGGACAAAGCCCAGACTTTGTCCTGTCTCTGAGCAGGGTTTGAGCAGGAAACTGCAGCCCAGGGCTGGGAGAGCTGTTACTGCTGAAGCATCGAGATAATATTTGAGAGCCAAAAGTAGTAACCTGAGATGTGTCCTAGTTTCAGCTGGGATAGAGTTAACTATCTTCCTAGTAGCTGGTACGGTGCTATGTTTTGAGTTCAGTATGTGAAGAATGTTGATAACACTGATGTTTTCAGTTGCTGCTAGTAGTGTTTAGACTAATGTCAAGGATTTTTCAGCTTCTCATGCCCAGCCAGCGAGAAAGCTGGAGGGGCACAAGAAGTTGGCACAGGACACAGCCAGGGCAGCAGACCCAAACTGGCCAACGGGGTATTCCATACGGTGGGACGTCCCATCCAGTACAGGAACTGGGAAGTGGGGGCGGGGAATCGCCACTCGGGGACTAACTGGGTGCCGGTCGGCGGGTGGTGAGCAATTACACTGCACATCATTTGTACATTCCAATCCTTTCATTATTGCTGTTGTCATTTTATTAGTGTTATCATTATCATTATTCGTTCTTTCTTTTCTGTTCTATTAAACTGTTCTTATCTCAACCCGTGGGTTTTGCTTCTTTTTCCCGATTTTCTCCCCCATCCCACTGGGTGGGGGGGGAGTGAGTGAGTGGCTGCGTGGTGCTTAGTTGCTGGCTGGGGTTAAACCACGACAGATGACAAAAAGCTTTCAGTTTCCCCCATTTCAAACTTCTGTTCTGCCTTTGGCTGTGCTTTGTAATAATGATTATAAAAATTAAGCAAAAATCCCCTTAAAAAAGACCCCATGGAGGCTCATGTTTTTTACCGCACACCCCCCTCCCCCAAATTTAGGAGATCACACAGGGCAGCCTGAGCTCCTGCCCAGGTTTTACCCCTGCCAAGCCCACTGTGCTTTCCAGCCAGTTCACTCCAGCTCCCCCCAAATCACTATTAATTCCACTGAATTGAAACAAATTTAAGTCCTTTTTGTTGTAGAAGTATTTGCCTTTCTTGACCATGATTTTAATTCCTTCCAGAGAAAGCAATCCCATTAGCTAGAAGGGGCTGGAAAAAAAGACCAGCACTGAAAAGCGGTTACAAAGCAGAAAAACAGAGGGAAAAAAAATGAAAAAGCAGCTGACAAAACACATCCAGAAATTCAAAACAATCACAATAACATAGGCAGGTAAGGCAGGGTACCCGTGGTGGCAAAAGCTTCAATAAAACCAGCTGAAAAGTAGTCATTTGGGGAGTTGTTTTTTTAATTCCCTCCCTTCAATATGCCATTTTTAATTTAGCCGGCTGATTATTTCAGCCTCTCTGGGTTGCCCCCCCCCCCCATCCCAACTGCAGCATCGCTCCTGCTCCGCTGATTCAACCAGCCCCAATTTTGGCAGGCAAGCAGCTGCTTTCCCCAGAGCTTTCCTCTTGCAAGAGCCTACGCCGGCTGAAAGTGAATTCCTGATGCTGCCGAGTATTATCACATTCAGGGAGGGATGGCCCAACGGCCACGTTCCCAACGCTTGGCTGCACCCCAGTAGCTCGGGTGCTGTCCTTTGGATGCCGAAATCCGGAATAAAACTCCTTAACAGCAATGAGAAGTTAAGAAGCGGGCACTCCTTATTGCAGCGCTGGGCACACTCCAGGGGATCTCTCCACCTATCGTGTGCACCTGTCTAGTCTACCTGTGCAGGTTAAATACACACCTGTTATACATATTCACTAAATTTCTAGAAAATGTTAGACATAATCATTAACTTTCCGATAATTTATTAGCATATATGAATGTCTCTTCACAGAGGCGTAGTGAAGGTCTCTGGTGGTCTTCAGGAGCCCCCTGGTGGTCTTCCGTAGTCTTCCTCACTTGTCCGCTTCTTGACCTCTCAGGTGATTCTGCGCAGTACGATTCTCACCATCATCTATATTAGTTTACATAAAAACGCATACTATGTCTATTCCTAAATGTAACCTTTCTAATAATTGGTCCTTCACTCACACCATCTTATTAATATTCTTATGTTAAAACAATCATTGGTTAATCTCACTTAACTCTACTGATTAGAATCCTTGATAATTAGATCGAGGTGGGAAGGGTAGGGGGTTTCCAAGCAGCAGACTTGGTGTCCATAATGGTTTCCTTAGTTTCCTAAAACAAAACACTACAAATCAACAAATCTTTGTCAAAGTTTCAGTGGTTAACTGATTTTAGACAATACTTGAATTCTTATGGTTACACATAGTACATTTTCTAAAGTTCCTAAGTTCCTACGACTACATTTCAAACTTAACACTCCCATACCTATGCTTCACAATTTTCTACTTCTTAATGAAACCAAACTCTTTTATGTGATTAAATTTTTATTTCTTTACCAGAATATTTGCAAGACTTGGGGTGCCTGCTTGGGCTCGCAGGCAAGGCAAAGGGGTGAGAGACCACCTCAAGAAACCGCTGGTCGCTTTAAAGCTTTATGCTTCAGAGTTTCCAAGCAGGAGGAGGGTTGTTTTGTTGGGTTCCTCCCCCCCCCCTCCCTCCGATTAGTTTTGCAGAATAAACCCAGAGCAGTGGGGATTTTTAAGAGAGCCCTGTAGGCAGGTGATGGCGAAGACACCGTGCTCTACCTGCTCCCCGAAGGTTTGCAGTCAATTCTCAACTGCTCTGGCAGCTTTTGGAGCTGGTTCGAAACAGTTTGGAGATGATAAAAGGACACAAACCGAAGCCCCACGGGCGCACCCACTGGAACTGGACCCCCCGGCTGACTGGAGCAACGCTGGACCCAGGACCGGTGACATCTCTTTTCCCCTCTCTCTCTGTCTCGCTCGCTCTTCCTCTCTCCTTTTCATAATCCCTACAGCTCATCCTTTTAGACACAAAACCCTTGACCCAGTCTGGGACTGGGAGTGGATCCAGCTGCCCCTGGGCTCCTCTCCCAGAAGGAGCCTCGAAAGCGAGGGGGTCTGCTCTGAACCCCCTGACTCACGGGGAGGGCTCTCCTTTTTCTCTGAGTCGATGTACGCGGTTAGAACGAGTTGCACATTTACCGAGGGAGTTTCATGCCAGCTCTTGTTACGAGTAACCCCAGCACCTATTGTTCCCGCCTTCCAGGCTCAGGCGGCTTCTGCCGTGAGTGAAACGGCGCCACCGTGAGGCGACCCTGGGATGCGCCGGTGCCGCGGTGAGACGGTGCCGCCGTGTGGTGATTCTGTGGAGAGACCAGGCTGCGATGAGACGGTGCTGGGACGAGACGGAGCCACCGTGAGGCGACGCCGGGACGCGGCGGTGCGACGAGGGGGCGACCCCGCCGCGGGGAAACGATGCCGAGGGGCGACGAGGCCGCGGTGGAACGATGCCGAGGGAACGGCTGGATGCTGCGACCGGACACCGACCCCGCGGAGCCATCGCGCCGGGACTACGGCTCTGGCGGCCCCGTCGCCGCCCTCTGCCTGCGATTGGCTGGCTGCCCCGGCAGTCCCCGCGTTTGCGCGCTGATTGGGCGGATGGCCGTGTGGCGGTTTTTTTGTAAGGCCGCGTCCCGGTTCTCCTCAGAGCGTTGCGGGGCGTGTGATGGCGGCGGGAGCGGCCGGAGCCTTCCTCGGGCGGAGCTCGGGACCGGCCGGAGCGCAGGTGGGGACCGGGGTCGGTCCCTCGCTGCGGGGCGGAGGGGGTTCTGCGGGGGCCGGGGGGGCTGTTCTCGCCTTGCCCGTCCGTCGCTTCCCAGGAGGGGAAGGTCATGCCCAGTATAGAAACTGGGCGGAGTTGGGAGCAGGGGGGATCGCCGCTCGGGGCCTAACTGGGCGTCGATCGGCGGGTGTTGAGAAATTGCACTGTGCATCACTTGTATGTTCCAATCCTTTTATTATTACTATTGTAATTTTATTAGAGCGGAGGGGGTCCTGCGGGGCCGGGGGGGCTGTTCTCGCCTTGTCCGTCCGTCGGCTTCCCAGGAGGGGAAGCGGCGAGGGGCCCCAGCCCGCAGCCCGGAGGAAGCGATGGCCGACCTAGTCTTAAGCTTGCCCGCTCAGGGCTACCTGGGCTGGCGGTCTGGGCGCTTGCTCAGCAAGCGCGGGGGGGTGTTCTGGGGGTTCGTATCCCCCGCGGCTCAGCAGAGGGGTTGGGGGGACCCTGGCCCGTTGCCGTGCCTGGGCCCCCGCTGGTGATGGATGGAGCAGGGGGGGCTGAGTGCTGGGAAGGGGGATGCTGCCGGCCGGCGAGTGCCTTGCGGCCTGTCTGGGAAGGGTCTGTGCGGGGTGTCGGGGAGGGTGCTGGCTCTGCTGGGGGCCGAGGGCCTGTCCTGAGCTCACTGCCCCCGTGTTTGTCTCCCCAGGTGCCGAGGAGCGGCTGCGGTGTCACAGGGGGAGCAGGGAGAGGGCAGGACCGTGCTCCTGCGCGTGGGTGTCAGCGCAGAGCCAAGGCTGGTACTTGAAATCAAGTGTGGCAGCTGTCAGGCAACAGAATAGAAAGTCCTTATATATTGCTGTTTTCAGGCTCTCTGCGATCTCCCATTACGATAGTAACAGCTGCGCTGGTAATAACTGCATTTAAAGGTCGCTTCAAGAAGGCTTTGCTAGCAGTCGTGATGCCTTGGGCCCGGGATCCTGCTTGTCACAAGCGAAGAGATTCCCCTTTCCAGTGTGCCCTGGGAAGAGGGGAGGGGAAGGGATTCTGCTCCAGTGATGGGCATGTGGAGGAACCCCTGGGTCCCCAGGATGGAGGGGTATTCCCCCACCCAGACGTCCCCGGGGACGCAGACAAAAGGACACAGAGGAGAGTTCTGGGTGAGTGGAGGGCCACTGCTGTGCCCTGTAGGGAGGGGACAGTGTCCCTGTGGCAGTGTCACCCCACGGGGACTGGGGCTGGCAAGGGTGAGGGTTTTTCCCGCTGCCTGGAATGGGCCTCGTATTCTGCTCGGTCCTTATCAGGTGGTCTGTAGCAGACAGCCCACCCCCCCAAATCTTTGGCAGCTCTCCAGCTGCAGGTTGTCCCCCCCATGTCTGTGGCACGAGAGCCTCACCTCTGGTCTGTGTGACTGTCCCTTGGCTTTTTGCTGCCAGCTGCGTGTGCGTGGGTGGGAAACAGGCTGGGTGGTCTCTCCCGTGTTCCCTGGGCAGCTCGTGTTGGCGGTGGCGGGGGTGGCAGGGATGGGAGTGCCGTGCCCACTCTGGGACGGTGCCGTCCTCACTCCGAGTGGCTTTTTCCTCCTCCAGGCGAGTGCTGCGGGCTCCATCCAGCGTGTGCCCTGGTGCTGGCTGTGCTCGTGGCTCTGGTGCTGGCTTTGGCTGTGGCTCTGGGTGTACAGTCAGGTAAAGGAGGAGCGGCTGCCTCCGTCCGGCTCCTCGGCGCAGACCTGCGTGTGCCGCCGGCAGCCCAGCCCGCGCGGTGCCAGGCTGGATGCGGCCCCTTCCCCTCCGGGCTGGGGCAGGCGTTGGTGTGTGAGGCCGAGGGTGGTGGGGGGAGCGTGGCGGGGCCAGGCCCTCAGGCTGGCTGTGCCCCTGCCCTGTCCCGGGGGGCCCTGGGGAGGAGCAGGGACACCCCCACGCATGCCGTGGGGCAGGCTGTCAACCCCTGGGGCGTCTGCTCCCTGTAGGTCCATGGCAGCCCACTGGGGAGCCCCGTGGGGGGAGCGCGGGGCTGCCTCCTTCTCTGCCCCACGGAGCTGTGTCCCCTGGTCCCTGTGGAGGGGGCTCCTCTGACCTTCTTCCCTTCTCCCCTTCCCGCTCCAGCCAGAGGACGTGGAGGGAATCCAGATCTGCCCGTGGCTCCGGTGCTGGGCTGTCCTGATGGCTGGGTGGGGTACTGCCAGGTCTGCTACTACTTCTCGAGGGCTGAGGGGAGCTGGGAGTGGAGTCGGGACCAGTGCTCCTTGCTCGGGGCCTCGCTGGCTGTGCCTATGAGGGAGTGGGAAATGGTGAGTGAGGGGCTGTTGCGGCTGCGTGGGGGTGCAGGGGGGGTTGCAGGGTTGGGTGCAGACCCTGGGTTTGGTGCTCAGTGGGTGATAGGTGCTTGTAGGGGCAGAGATGCAGTTCTGCCATGGGGCCTGGGAGGGAAGGAGGGAGGCACGGGGTGCGGTGTGGAGCCCAGGGCACATCTCCCCATCCGTGGTGCTCGGCTGCACCCTGAGCATGGTAGAGCTCTGGCAGAGCAGGACCAACCTGGCTGGCCGCGCTGGCGAGCTCCTTCAGAAGCTGTGGAGGTTGTCAGAGCAGCCGTTGGGTGGGAGCTGCTGCCGTCCCCCGGCCGGTGGGAGCGGTGTGAGGCCGGGACTCGCGTGGGGCTGGGACAGGGACTCGCGTGGGGCTGGCAGCAGCTCCCGACTGTTGGCTCCTCTCTTTCCTACCAGGAGTTTCTCGGGCGCCTGAAGGGCAAAGCTGACCGCTGGCTTGGGCTGCGGAGACAGGGCGAGCGCCTGGAGTGGGTGGATGGCAGCAGCTTCAACCACACGTGAGTCCCGTTGGGAGCTGGGGCCGTGGGGAGAGTGTCCTGCGGTGGGACGGGCAGGGGCCCGGTGGGACGTGTCTGCTGGGACTGTGCCCCGCAGGCAGCCCGTGTCCCCTCCAGGTGTTTGAGGGGACAGCCGCTCACCGGATGGTACCAGCGGTGTTTTTGCTTCTTGTTGCAGGATCCCGGTGCAGGGCCAAGAACCTTGTTTGTTCCTGGACAACCACCACCTCGGGAGTTCAAGCTGCTCACAGCACCGGCCGTACCTCTGCAGCAAGCCCCAAGCTGTGATGGGACAGAGGTGATGGAGAAAGGACCTTCTCCACACCGGGGACTCGCAGCTTCAGCTCTTGCACCAGCGCAGGGTAGGATAAGGAAATCCTTCCCTTAGTTGCAAGTCCAGGTTGCTCCTGGTCTCAGCAACAGCTCACTGCCAGCTCTCGGGGCAATGAACCTGCGGGAAGGGGAGACACCTTGGGTTTGGCTGGGGCAGAGTTAATTGTCTTTCTAGCAGGTGCTACAGTATTATAATTTGGTTTTATTCTGAGAAGAATGTTGATAACACACTGATGTTTTCTGCTGTTGCTGAGTAATGTTTAGAGCAAGACAGGGATTTTTCAGCTTCTCCTGCCCAGCCAGCAGGAAGGCTGGAGGGGCACAAGAATTTGGGAGGGGACACAGCTGGGACAGCTGAGCCAAACTGGCCAAAGGGGTATTCCATAGCATGTGATGTCATGCCCAGTATAGAAACTGGGGGGTGTTGGCCTGGGGAGATGGCTGCTTGGGAACTAAGCGGGCATCGGTCAGTGGGTGGTGAGCAATTGCATTGTGCAGCAATTATCTATTCCAGTCCTTTTATCATTATTGTCATTTTGTTATTGTTATCATTATTTTCTTCCTTTCTGGCCTATTTTACTGTTCTTATCTCAATCCATGACTTTTACTTTTTATTTTACTTTTTATCTGGTCTTGCAGCCCAGATCCTGCAGTCAGGGGAAGGGGTATGGAAAAAGTGGGAGGCCTCAAGAGCATCTGTCACCCCCCCAGTCCCAGAGAGCCCAAAGCAGGGTGTCCTGGGGCAAAGCACCCTCGCGAGACCCCCAAGCCCCTGCAGACTCCCCCGCACAAAGGTGCGACCCCAGGAAGGGACCAGCAGCAGGAGCGGGGCGTCCCCCAAATCCCTCTGCTCCCTCTTTTGGGGTCACAGCTGAGAGGCCCAGCTCGGTGGACGCAGGACGGCACCAGCCCGGGGTGTCTGACGAGCTACAGCCTCGAGAAAAGCCCCCCCGACCCTCCTCTCCCAACCCGTGCCTCAGTTTCCCAGCTTGAGCAGCTCTTGGGGACCCGACGGGCAGCGTCACCCCGCTTCTCCCCCTTCTCAAGTCGCACCGGTCAGCATCACCCGTATTTCCTCTCCCCTCCACAAATTCGGGGAACACACACCCCCAGCGGACACGACCCCCAATACCTGCACCCGGGAGGGGAGCCGGGCTCCCCGCAGCACCCCGCTTGCCCCGTCGGTCTAAGACCATGTAGCCGTCCTCGTCCTCCGTGGTGTGGAAGAGCCAGGGGTCCGTGGGGGTCGGGGGCTTCCTCTCCGCAGGAAGGAGAAGTGGGGTACAGGGCTGCGCCCTGCGGGTTTAGAGCACAGGGAGCTGCAGCACAAGCTACTGCAAAAGAAAAGTAGGAAAATAGCTCTCTTCTTCCCCCTGGGAAAAAAACGGTGGAGGAGAAAATACATAAATATGTACGTTTTTGTGGAGGTCATTAACCAGCTTTCACCCTGACGAGCCAGCGGCTGCGACTGCACAAGCCCTGTGTGCAGGGAGGCACAGGCACATTGGGAAGCCCTGGGTCCCCAGTCTCCTGCCTCCTAATTAGCAGCTATTTCATTAACCTAAGTGAGCATGATTTTATCTGCTCCTGGGCTTACCCATCTGCCATCCTTTGCCAAGCACAGGCAAGCGCCTCTGCTCAGCATGCCAATGCAACTATGAGGTGGGACTGCCCCAGCAGCGCTCCTCTCCCACCCCCGCTGCCACCTGAACCCCTAACTGGGACACTGGAGGACAGACGGACTGGGAGCACTGGGAACGGCCCTCCCACACAGCCACCACACCAGCACGGCCCTCACAGGGGCTGCGGCCAGGTTTGTTCACCCGCCGTCCTGGTCGGATTCCTCCCCAGCGCCCACGGCTGCTCTCAGCTGCTCCTGGGGCTCCTGCGGCAGCACCTTCTCCAGGGGTCAGGACTTGGGGGGGGGCCCTCCCTGAAAGCCCCCGTACGCAGAAAAACAAGGGGAACTGGGGAGGCACAGGAGTCGAGGGGAGCCCCAGAACTCGCCCAGGCATCGGGCAGAGCCAGCACCGTGTGACGGGCACCAACAGAGAGCTCCAGCCATCCCCCTCCAGCCTCCGGCAGCCCCCACAGCCGAGGGAGGAGACCCCAGGGGGGCAGCGGTTCCCTCCCGCGCGTGCTGACCTGGTTCAGGTTTTGGGGGGGAAAACACCCCCATGAAATAAATACTGTCACTGGAAACACAGCGCCCAAGCGCACGACGCCAGGCTGATTGCCATCGTGGTGCTTTTGAGGTTCCCGGTGCAGGGTCCCATGGAGGCAGACGCTTGTGCCGCGATCCGGAGGGATCAGCTGCACTCCCACAGCCGCAGCACTTTGTTCCGCTGGATTTGCCAGAAAGAGGCCACCGAGATTTAAGCCAGAGGAAACGACTGTCATGACCCGGACTGGACAGAGCAGGGAGTCGTGTTGAACTTGGAATTCCCTCGGGCTAAATTAAGGTGAAACGACACCAAACCATCAGTTGAACATTTTATTTATGACAGAAGCAAACTGAATTTGGGAGGCCTAACAGCAGGCGGTGTGCTTTCTCCCAACAGGAATAGGCATGGAACTACCTCAGTAAACTGTGTAACCCGTGGTAACCATATACAGCAATTCAGGGAATAAGGAGAGAAAAGGAAAAAGAGAGAATGAGACAGGAGGAGAAAAAGGAAGAGAGAAAGATACCATCGGTCCTGGATCCCAGGTTGGTTCAGTCGGCCGAGAGGTCCAGTTCTGGCAGGCTTGCACCTGTGGGGCTTCAGTTCGTGCCCTTTTATCATCTTTGCCCCTCCTTTGGGCGGGCACTCGAACTCATCAAGCTAATTAGGTGTCCTGATCAGTTTGTGAGCTTTTGGGCTTGGGGGTCATCTGGGGTGTAGCTCCCCCCTCCCTGCAGACGTGATCTTTTCCCATGCACGGTGAGCTGTTCTGCTCAGCGTACCCAAAACAGCGTTATTGGAACAGGGAGCTGTGCACCCTCCAGCACGCCCTCCCCCTCCTGTTGCTGATGTCCGGTGCTGAACAGCTCCTTTTCACATGTGGCTCTTGCTAGGCAGAGTTTGAGCCTCAGCAGAATTCGTGGCTAGGCAGAACTTGCCCCACCACAACGTTTGAGACATTAACGCTTTCAGTCTCTCACAACGACACGAGGAACAATGGGGACAGACTCGGTACCGGGCATCTCGCCAGGACGCCAAAACACATCCCAGAGCAGCGGTTTGGTGGCTCCCTGTTGAGGCTGGGGTCTTCTCCCAAGCATTGGCCAGGGTGGACTCCGAAGCAATTCTGTTTCATTTCTCCACTTTGCATTTCTGCCCCTCACCTCCAGCTCCTCCAAATCCACCAAAAAACAAATACACCAAAACCAGCAGGACTGAGCTTTGCAGCACGGCACCTGCCAGCAAAGCAGAGAGTTTTCCAAGCCTCTTGGATATTCCCAAGTCCACAAAAGCTGGAAAGACTCTAGTGGTCAGACTAAAGTAAGGATCCCTTGGTCACGGCTCTGTGTCATCGTCATGAGGAGTTTCTGCTTCTGTAAGCTAAAATTAAAACAAAACTGTACCATTGGGACACTCACTACCATGTTGTGTAGGGTTAATAGCAGCTTGTGGTTGATCTTCTCTGCCAACGGGGAAATTTCAGGTGAAATTCAGGATTTCTGAATCCTTCTGAATCCTGCTAGGGTGCTTTTGTGGGTGGCTGCAGAGTATTTCATCTGGGAGCACCAGTCGCTGCTGATACCGTCAGCATCGATATAGGCACATTGGCCCTTGCCCCGGACCTCGAACCTGCACCAAACAGCAGAAGGAAAACTCAAAGGGAAGCCAAGGGGTTGCTGTCAGCTGCAGGTCAGCGGCTGAGCACCTCCCATATGTGCTAACAGCGCTGCAAGGAGCAGGGACCACCCTTCCCCAGCAAACAACCTGCCCCATGCAGAACAAAAACTGCCTCCCAGGCCCCAAAGGAGGGAATATTTTCTGTTGCTTGGTCCCAAGGGGGTGGGGGGGGGTGTGTGTGTGTGTGTGTCTTCTTGCATTCAATCCCTGACCCATCTCAGCCCAGCCCATGGTTATGTTCTCCAGAAGAAGAAGAGGGGACGTACCGGTTGCTGAAGAGAGACCCATTGGACCATTTCCAAGGTCCAGAGCCTTCCCTGTGGAGACCAATCCAGTAGTGCAAGGAACTCCCATAGCGGAAAAGGAAATGCTAGAGGCAGGGAAAAAGCAAGCATTCACGCTACGCCCTCCAGGGGAATCCCAAATCTGCTCCCCAAAAGCCACCGACACACCACTGCCTCAGGGATTTCTCATTTACCAGCTCCTCCTGGGTGTCAATGGTGGCCAAATGGGCTCCGAGAGAAAGGCAAGAGATCTGACTCCTGTTCCAGTCTGCTTCATCCTCCACAAAGTAAAAGCACTTCTCCCTGTACCTGATCCCATTTTCCAGGCAGCTGAGAAGCACAGGAGAGGAACAGGATGGACAGGACGGGCATTTCTTAGCTGGAAATAAGCAGAACACATCCTGGTGACTTACACCACTGGGTTTTCTCCAGGGGAGGAGAGGACTTTGGTGGTGGGCACCTCCACCTCCAGACACTTACCCGCCAGCATGATGACAGTGAGAACCAACGCTGCTATGACCACAGTGACCCCGATGGGGACCTTTTTGTCTTTAATGCACTTGAGGCTAAAACCTGGGCACAAACTGCGTGGAAGAGGCACAGCCGGCAAACCCAAGGCACAAAGAGCACCCCAAGCTCCCTGCAGCTCTTGTATTCCCCCCACGGGTGCCTTCAACACCTTTAGATACAGCCACAAAGCACGTGGGGGGCCACAGTGGGGTGCAGGCTCAGGTCAGGGGGTGCATCCCAGTGCTTTCCTCAGCCTCCAAGGATTTTTAGGGCTCCCTGACCTCATTACATCCTCTCCATACCCCATCAACCAGGAGAGACAGGCACCATCCCCAGGACCCACAGCTTGGGCTGCCCTGTGCCTCCTGCAGCTTGCAAACAGCTTTACCTTTCTTGCATCCTCCTCACCCCAGCTATTTTAACTACCTTTTAGCTGCCCACATCACGCTAAGCACGGCCACGACCTCCGAAACAACGTCCTCAAAACAAGACTGGTGCTTACTGGTCCCTTCCTCCGCTCTCTGCTGTGATGGCATCATTGCAGCAGTCGACTCTTCGCCTGTGCAAAAGCAAGAAGCCTGTGCAAATGAAGTCAGTTACCGCTAATGCTGTGAAGTTCTTCAGTAGGACAGGCCTGACCCTGGATACTTTTCTCCCAGGACAGTCAAAGCAGCATTCCCCCTTGTCATGGTTTAACCCCAGCTGGTAAACAAGCACCACGCAGCTGCTCACTCATTTCCCCCCCACTCAGCGGGATGGGGGAGAGAATCAGGGAAATAAAAAGTAAAACTCATGGGTTGAGATGAGAACAGTTAAATAGGCCAGAAAGGAAGAAAATAATAATGACAATAATAAAGAATAGTAATATACGAGTGATGACCAGTGCAATTGCTCACCACCCATGAACCGATGCCCACTTAGTTTCCAAGCCGTGATGCTCCCAGGCCAACTCCCCCCAGTTTCTATACTGGCCATGACATCACATGCTATGGAATGCCCCTGTGGCCAGTTTGGGTCAGCTGTCCTGGCTGTGTCCCCTCCCAACTTCTTGTGCCTCTCCAGCCTTCCTGCTGGCTAGGCAGGAGAAGCTGAAAAATCCTTGATTTTATCTAAACATTACTTCGCAAAAGCAGAAGACATCAGTGTGTTATCGACATACTTCTTACAGTGAACCCAAACATACCAGCTACTAGGAAGAAAATTAACTTTATCCCAGCTGAAGCTAGGACACCCTTTCTTCCTGGTTTACATGCATGGCAGGAAGGGAAACATGATTTCTGCCTTCAAAAAAACTAGGATTTTTTCAAATCTAGCCTTCATTTTATTGGCTTCTGCCAGCTCTGATTGCCCTGGACAGGTGTCGTCTCAATTACTGCCCCACTTCTTCAACTCCAAGGTGTTTTCAGCTCCAGTCTCCGCTCCAGGACCCTCAGGTCAGCCCCCATGGTGCTGGGTGGCCCTTCAAACCCATCTGAGCCACGTCCCCCAGCCCAAAGCCAGAACCACCCCCTCCATCTCCCCACCATTTGCTCTTAAAGCCTCTAGGAAAGGGGATGGTGCTGATGTACCTGCATCCTGAAGAGCTTCTGCCATCCTGGTGCCACCAAGGGACGGCAGCACCCTCCGGGGACAAGCACGTCCCTCAACTCCACCAGCAACAAGGCGAGCAGGGTCGAGAACACCTGAAGACTGCAGCACGGCACCAGGGACCTGCCAGGTCCTTCTCTGTCCCACAGCTTTGCCAGGATGCTCCTCTGGTCACTAAAATAAAAAGCCAAAAAGCTCACAATCTCCCCAGTGAGGAGATTGAAATAGACGGACGCCTGTAATCTTGAGAGCAGACAACAGACGACACTTTATTGCTAAAACACACACATACTTATAGTCACATAGTCTGCAAAGTCACTACACGCGCACAAGCATAAAATATGATTGGTTATATCAACACTGTACACGCGCATAAACATAAGATATAATTGGTTATACTAACTCTGTACACGCGCATAAACATAGGACATAATTGGTTATACCAATTAAAACACGCGAAACTTGTCTCAGTCTAATTGGTCAAGATAAACTTCCAAATTGAGGTTCTTTGTGCCAAGTTCCCTTTATTGTGGAATGCGCACCTGTGTTCTTCTAATTGGCATCTTTCTTTTTTTGTCTTCTTGTTTATTCTGTTCAAGGTCTTCTAAAGGCCTCTGGAATGCTCTTGCGACCGATGTTAGCTAAACATGTGTCCACAATTCCCCCTTTTTTGTTTTTTGTCAATTAACACAGCCTTACTTGATTCATCAATTAATTCCTAAACACATTGCAACATACAAGGCACACAAATTAAAATACAAAAAAACCCAATACGAGATAAATCAAAACTATCTTAACTCATGATTTAAGAGCAGCTCTATTTTGCAAGGTTGTGTGTCTAATACTATATACATCTAACAGTAAATCAGATAATACTACACCAATCTGTATTCAGGGATCCCAGAATTTGTGATTCCTCGGGTGGCAATGAGTGTGAATGCCCGATCTGTGGAAACCAGGCATTCCCATCCATTGAGTCCATGACCTGCTGTACAGGGGTCTCCATCAATAAGTTCTTAAACTTTGTTGATGTCAGTGGAACCCCCTATTAAACCTGTGAAAAAGGGATTGCTTAGTGTTGCTGTACGGAGGCATAAGCAATCTTGTCCGGTCATGTCAGCCAAGGTCATCCAGATGTTTTCTTTGGCTTGCGGTGGTATCCATGACTACGTCCCTCTGAGGACTGTGAAGAAGATGGACCATCCGTACATTCTTGTGTTGTCTTGTTCCGCGAACTCAGCCCAGCAATCGGTAGGTGCCAGCTTTACGTGGGCGTCCCCACAGAGGCAACAATGGCCTTGCTGTACACCAACCCGATGCTCTTCGGAAAATCCCGGTATTTGTACATTTGTAGAGGAACGGATTTCAGCACACGTGGCCAGCGGGTGCCAAAATTCACCTCGGTTGCAACATGGGGAGTCTATGACGCATGCGCTCGTTGGCCAGGTGCGCTGCACGAGTCATAGCCATCCTGTCTAATTGGTTCATGGGCTTTGTGATGCGGTTGCAATGCACAGAGAATCTTGACCTGTTATGTTGGCCAAGGTGACCTACAAGATCTATGAACACAATTAATTAAACACAGTAAAAGCAACATTATACCTAATAAAATACACAAGAATAAAAGAAACCCCGATTTTTAACAAAGATACAAACCAACTCCTAAGTCCCCATACCGCAGCTAAATGCTCTAAGCCGAAATGACAGCTTTCTTAATTGCGATAAAACTCTTGCAGCTCCTTCTTGCCTCTGCAGTTCTGTTACCTTGTTTATTAATTGCTCCACTGTCCAAGTCCCTCATGTCCGTTGTTTCTCTGGTGGTTCAAAGTCCATTCATACTGCAGCTGTCACATACTCCAGTCCACTCATGTTAACTGCGGCCTACTTATGCTAACTCTAAATAATCAGGCTCAAAGAAATGTTCCCCATTTTCCATGAAAACTCCCACAATTTCCCCCTTTTTTTTTTTTTTTTTTGCAAGCCAAGTTACAAGAAATGCTTTTGCAATCATACGTTCAACTATTTTTATGATATGTGGTACAATCATTACAACTGCTAATATTACAATTAAAATAACTAAGCCATACATAAGCAAATCTTTCAACTATCCCGTAATTCCAAAACTTGTTAGCCGTCCACTTAACCCTGTGTCAGTTATCGTGAGCCTTTTACTGTGAATCATATTGATATCGGGTGTTAGTAACGTAAGTTGTCCGAGGCTACATGGCCTCCCGTTAAGTTTTGCATCCCCAGAGGTAAAGCAGCTGGAATAGAAAAAAGAGTGTGATATTCTGGAATAGATAAAGTTACACCAAGCTGTAGCATTTCTATATACAGGCAAAATAGCATTTACATTCTGACCCTTTTGAGTGGTGTTATAGGTGTAATTAAACATCACACAGGGATTCATGATGACTGATCTTAACAACTCTAACTCTTGAGGTTCTTGTAATACTTGAGGCAGGTGTGCATACAGCAGGAAAAGTAAACATGGTATCTCCTTGCTGTAGAGCTTTTCTCGACAGCGTTGCATCAAACTATGTGTATTTTTTCCCAAATCATTAAGTGAATCGTCACGGATAGGTACAGAGTTAGAGGGATTAGCAGGAAAAGGAGATACAGGTAGTGTAGTAAAGTCAGGTTCCGTTTTAAGTTCTGCAGACCCTGGAGAGGGAGTACCAGGCGATTGGGGTGGGGGGGCGGGGGACGGCGGCGGCACGGCAGCGGTCCCGGCCGCGCAGAGGCCGTGGGAGGCAGCGGCGGGACGGCCGCGGCAGGCAGCGGTGGAGGTAGTCCACCCTGCCTGATGCAAAAGAATTATTATCGGAATCAGAATCCTGCTCGTTAGCGGCCTGCTTACAGACTGCCTCCTCAAAAGCAGTATCAGGTTGTATTGATATGATTTTCTCTGCCGGCTGTAAATGCACCAGCGTAGTATAAATAAATTTCCATGTCAACAACAAGGTTTTAGCAAGCATTCGTGAGTCATGTGGAGTTAAGGTTGACCCAGAAAATGTATGGGACAAAACTGCCTGTGTAAAAGGCGATTTTAAACCATACTGAGCAATTGTAACCTTTTTTTATGATTTTCCAATCAAATGGAACCCATTGATTAGGTCCACCCCCAGCTCCAGCAATAACCAGAAACGCTGTGGGAGCTGCTATGATTTCTCCCTCAATTAAGGCATCGTGAATAATTCCTCACTATCTATTCCGGGGGTCCGTTGTTTCTGGAAAGGTGGGGATCGGTTCCCTGGGACAAGGAAGGGGCAGAGGTAGGTGGGGGGGGAAAGGGGTGCATCAAAGGATACGGCTGGCGGTTTTTCTCGCTTCACAGCAGCTTCCAGTTGTGCCAGCTTTTCTATTACTGACTGCAACTGCTGCGAAATGAGCTCTGGCCCCTCTTCCTGATTCTGTAGGGTTTCCTTTAAACGTACGGTTAGGGAGGTTTGGGAACTGTCAGATGGCTGATTAATATCGGTAGTCCCAGGGAGTGGAGCAGAAGTCAAGGGCACAGGAGCAGGCAGACAAGCTCTGGGACAGCCAAAAGTCTCTCTCGCTGTATTATGTTTTTCTCCCTGCGTTTCCCCTTCGCATGCGGTTGGAGAGAGAGCAGCAAAAGCAGACGCAGACGCTTTACGATCTGCTTTCATTTCTTGCAGAGTTGTCTTAATTTATTTCCATAAAGTTGCAAGACCTTTAACTTCTTTAGACCCGTCACTAATTTCATCCCATAGGGAGGTTCCGATAGCTTCCCAGGTACTAAGCTCAAAAGCTGTACCCACACTAATTAAAAGGTTTCTGTCCTTGCTTCATTGTAAAAGCCGCTTTAAACAAGCTTCATCATATTTTATGCCTCTCTTAGAGAGAATATGTTGAAGGAGATTTAGGATCGCTTCTTGCTCTTTGTCCAACCCCATCTCCTTCTCCGACCGCTCACCTGATTAGGGCGAGATTCCCTTTTTCTATTCACTTGCGCGCGCTTCCTTGTCTTCCCCAGCTCAGCTGGTCATCCTGCCGGGGCAGCAGGAATAATTTCGGCCGGCCTCTCCGCTCCCTCTCTCCGTCGGCTCCCGTCGAAAAATTCAACACCGATCCGAGGGTCCCTTGTTCGGGCACCAATTGCGGAGGCTCAGGACATCACACACAGACCAATGTGATCAGGTGAAGCCCGTTAAAATTTGACCAGAAAATATATTCTCCAATAACGCCTGACTAAACAGAGCAGACAGTCCATTAGCCATTACTGTTTTCTGTTCTTCTTTTATTAAATCCCAGTTGAAAGGTTGCCACACGTTTGGGGCATTCTGCCTGACTGTAACTGGAAAAGCCACAGGATTTAGACCTTCAGTTAATATTTTATCATTTATGTCCTTCCATCACTTTTTTATAGCTTCTCCTGGGGATGTATCTGCCTCATAGGGAGGTGCAGAGGGGATAGGTCTCTGCTCGAGAGACAGGTTACTTAAAAGTTGATTGTTGCCTTCATTAATGACATCTCCCTCGGTGTTTAATTGCTCATCACTGTCTGAATTATTTACCACCTCGCCACACACACTTTTCTCTTTTTCCGGGGTATTTTCAATTGAAATTTTTACAGCAGCAGCCACCTCCTTTTCTGCCTTAAGGGCTTTCAATGTTTCCAGCATCAGTCGCCACGTAGCGGAGATTTTCTGAGCCTTCACGTCCCCACGCGATACAAAGTCCCAAATTACTTTTCCCATTTCTTCCCAATTTTTAATTTCAAAAACTTCTATATTCGAAGTGGGGGCACCATGGTCCTTAAGCCATTTCAGCATCATACGTAAAGTATTTGAATCATATTTAACTCCTCTCACGGAGAAGATATGCGAAAGCATTTGTACAATTGCCCCTTCTTCCACAGACATCTGGGCACCCATTTTAATCCTTCTAGCTGCTCACCTTACTTCCAAATGAGCAGGTGATTTTGCCCTCCCGGGAGAAAGTTGTCCGCTCAGTCCAGCTGGCTAGACGACCGTTCGGCTAGAGTCTCCTCCGGACGCACTTCCAGCAATTCCAGCGTTTTCTCGGCCCGCTATCACATCGGGGTCACCATTTGAGGAGATTGAAGTAGACGGACACCTGTAATCTTGAGAGCAGACAACAGACGACACTTTATTGCTAAAACACACACATACTTATAGTCACATAGTCTGCAAAGTCACTGTACACGCGCACAAGCACAAAATATGATTGGTTATATCAACACTGTACACGCGCATAAACATAAGATATAATTGGTTATACTAACTCTGTACATGCGCATAAACATAGGACATAATTGGTTATACCAATTAAAACACGCGAAACTTGTCTCAGTCTAATTGGTCAAGATAAACTTCCAAATTGAGGTTCTTTGTGCCAAGTTCCCTTTATTGTGGAATGCGCACCTGTGTTCTTCTAATTGGCATCTTTCTTTTTTTGTCTTCTTGTTTATTCTGTTCAAGGTCTTCTAAAGGCCTCTGGAATGCTCTTGCGACCGATGTTAGCTAAACGTGTCCACACCCCAAAACCTCAGTGCTGCTCATCACAGCACTTTTTCCTCAAAGCACCTTTTCTCCTTTTTCCACGTCCCAGCCTGCATTCACTCTGAGTTATTGCTTTTCAAAACCTCCCACGACAGCGTATTTTCCGACGTTGTTTTTACAAACTGGTTTTCTAATTTCTTTTGGGTTTTGACCTTTCCATGGATGCCACCTCTTCCCAAAGCCCATGGCAACACATGAACAGATTCAGGTCTGACTCAGGGAAGCAAAAGTGGTCCTGCAGGAGCTATTTGTAGAACATTCACATTTACAAAAAAACCCTCAAAAAAAACCCTGACCTAGAACCCACTATAAGCAAAATAGAAAAACCTGCAGATGCTGTTGCCAACAAGCCCTTGAAGTCACCAAGAGCTGCAGCTCCTGTAACAAAGAACTTCCATGTAAAACTACATATACAAGCCTGACATCAGATGAACAGCTAATGTTCCTGTTTAATATCAGCACTGTAAATACAATACGGTGAAATAGGACAGAAGTGAAGAAAATAAGAATGATACGACTAACAACACTAAAATGACAATAATACTAATAAAAGGATTGGAATATACAAGTGATGCACAATGCAATTGCTCACCACCCGCCGACAGATGCCCAGTTAGTTCCTGAGCAGCGAGAAAATTAACTCTATCCCAGCCGCACCCAGTGTTATAGACGCTTGTGACAAATTGGAGGAGCCAATCTGTATTAAATAAAAATTGAATTTATTAGCAAGCGATAAGAGAGCAAAACAGCGCTGGGCGGCCGGGGAGACAGTGCTCCGCCAAAAGCTCGCAACTTTATGTTATAGTTACATTCCTTATATACAGTTCATGCACCTCTTTCTTGTAAGTCTCCGCCTTGTCCTGCTCCTTCTTCCTTCACTGGTGCAGGTTTGTTACTAGGCAGATTCGGTCGATCTTCTCAAGGATGAGTGTCCTTTGATGTAGAATGTCTTTTGATGTGGAAAAGTACAGTCTTGCCAGAATTAATCCCCTTATCTGGTAAATTTGTAGCTGTTGTCTTTTCCCTCCTTATCTAGTAAGTTATAGCCGTTGCCCTCTTCCCGTGACCTTTACGCACCATTTAAGCAAGTCTTGTTATTTACACAAGGCATCTGCTAAATCTCAATATGTCTCTTCCCCCTCCCCTATTTCATGAACAACGTTAACCCATTCATTACACCCAGGACACCCCTTCATCTGGTATACATGCGTGGCAGGAAGAAAAACCTGACTTCTGCCTTCAAAAAACCAGAACTTGCTTTATTTTTGCAAGCCAGCCTTGAATTTATTGGCTTCTGCCAGCCGTTCTTCACCCAGACCGCCTGCCCAGGCAGCCCTGAGCGGGCACGGTTAAGGACGAGCCAGCTTCCTTGAGGACAAGGCGAGAACAGCCCCCCCGGCCCCGCAGGACCCCCTCCGCCCCGCAGCGAGGGACCGACCCCGGGCAGGACCGACCCCGGTCCCCACCTGCGCTACGGCCGGTCCCGAGCTCCGGTGCAGCGAAACTACGCTACATGGAGCACCGCGACGGGTGGGGCACACGGAGGGGTTTACAAAACAGGCGGACACGGTGCTCTCTGCGATTGGCTGTCTGCCCCGCCACTCCTGGGCTTTGCGCGCTGATTGGTGACCGCGGAGGGCGGGCCGCCTCCCGGTTCTCCTCAGAGCGTTGCGGGGCGTGTGATGGCGGCGGGAGCGGCTGGAGCCTTCCTCGGGCGGAGCTCGGGACCGGCCGGAGCGCAGGTGGGGAGCGGGGTCGGTCCTGCCCGGGGTCGGTCCCTCGGTGCGGGGCGGAGGGGGTCCTGCGGGGCTGTTCTCGCCTTGTCCGCCCGTCGGCTTCCCAGGAGGGGAAGGTCATGCCCAGTATAGAAACTGGGCGGAGTGGGGAGCAGGGGGGATCGCCGCTCGGGGACTAACTGGGCGTCGATCGGCGGGTGGTGAGAAATTGCACTGTGCGTCACTTGTATGTTCCAGTCCTTTTATTATTACTATTGTCATTTCACTAGCGTTATCGTTTTTATTAGTTTCTTCTTTCTGTTCTATTAAACTGTTCTCATCTCGACCCACGAGTTTTACTTCTTTTCCCGATTCTCTCCCCCATCCCACTGGGCAGAAGTGAGTGAGCGGCTGCGTGGTGCTTAATTGCTGGCTGGGGTTAAACCACGACCCCCCCCCCCCCCCGGGGTCTCATTCCGGGAAGGGACTGAGGGGCAGCGGAGCAGACGGATGCGGATGCTCGTGGCCCGGTGCTCGAAGGAGCATTGCCAAGGCGGAGGGGAAGCGCAGTGGTGGGAGTCTCGGGATAAAAAGGAAAAAAAGAAGCAGGGGGATGAGAAAGAAACCCCAAACCCCCAGCAAGGGAGCTCGCCGCCAGGCAGTGCCCGGCCCGGAGCTCACGGAGGGCCCGTTTTGCCGAGCAGAGGAGGGGGCCGGGGGCACAGCTGCAGGTCTAAGGGGCAGCTGCCACCTCCAAGGTGATGGGGGAGATGGAGGAGCCTCTCCCTGTCGCAGAAACCCCCCCAAAAGGGGGTTTCCCCAGCTGAGAGCGAGCTGCAAAGCTCGGTGGGACTGCCCCGTGGGCTGGCGCTGCCTCCCGTCCCTGCTGCGTGGACCCAGCTGCCTGAACTGGGCGCCTCGAGGATGGCTGGACTGGGAGCACTGGGAAGGGGCTGTCTGCAGCAGCCCTGATGCCCACCCTTCACGTTGCCACGCTGTCGTTGCTCTGGCAGGGGGTGCAGTGAGGTTTCTTCGCCCACTATCCAGGTTGAGTTTGTCCCTATTGCCGCTTCTGGGGCTCCTGCAGCAGCACCTTCGGGGGGGGGAATCAGTATTTGGGGGGCCCTCAGAGCCCCCATCCACAGCTTTGCACAAGCAAACACACCCCTGCGTAGACGCATGTGCATCCCCGAGCTGCTGCTCCTGCCTGCAGCACCTCCTCTCGCCAGCTCACTTTGCTGAAAACAGAATGTTGCTGGAAAGAACTGCCGTAGGGGAGAGAAACCACCATCTTCCATCAGGTCCTAACCATCACCTCTGCTGTTCCCCAGCGCTGCTTGCTCCTACCTGTCCTTTTCTTTGCAATTATGATGGAGGGGAGGAAAAATCTGGCATGTCGAGCCCAGAAATAGTTCTGTCTGCTGCATTTGTTACCCAGCGCTGGCTGTGATAGAGGGCAGCAGCCTTGGCCCTGTGTTTGTTTTGGGTTTTATTTTAAACATTTGAAAAACTCGGTTCCTTTTATAGAGCAAGTACGGAAGAGGCCCTGGCCAGGGAGCTGGCAAGTGTTTCTCTGTGGGAAAGGCTGATGGGATTAGTCACTGTGCTGGTTTCAGCTGGGATAGAGTTAATTTTCCTTCTAGTAGCTGGTATAGCCATTATGTTTTGGGTTCAGTATGAGAAGAATGTTGATAACACACTGATGTTTTCTGTTGTTGCTGGGTAATGTTTAGAGCAAGACAGGGATTTTTCAGCTTCTCCTGCCCAGCCAGCAAGAAGGCTGGAGGGGCACAAGAAGTTGGGAGTGGACACAGCTGGGACAGCTGAGCCAAACTGGCCAAAGGGGTATTCCATGCCGTGTGAAGTCATGCCCAGTATATAAACTGGGCAGAGTGGGGCTGGGAGGGATTGCTGCTTAGGAACTCACAGGGTGTTGGTTGGTGGGTGGTGAGCAATTGCATTGTGCATCACTTGTTTTGTGTATTCCAGTCCTTTTATTATTATTGTCATTGTATTATTGTTATTATTGTCATTATTATTTTCTTCCTTTCTGTCCTATTAAACTGTTCTGATCTCAACCCACTAGTTTTACTTTTTTTCCCTGATTCTCTCCCCCATCCCACTAGGTATTGGGGTGGTGTGGAATGAGTGAGCAGCTGCGCGGTGCTTATTTACCGCCTGGGGTTAAACAGCAACAGTCAGCTCTAAACCAGCCATGTCACTCTGGCAGGTGAAGATGCTGATGGTGGGCACTGTCAGCAGATGCACTTGGGAGTTTTTGACCTGATGCCATCCCTGTCACCCAGCCTCCCCTGGGTTTTTGTTTTTCTTGATGGAATTTACTGAAGCAGCTGGTTTAATCCAAGAAGGAATGTGAGTGGATGGGACTCATTTAAGGATGGTACAAAAAGCTGGGAGAGAGGGAAGGAGGGGGAAAAAGCTCAAGGGGGGGAGATGTGTCTCTGCCTCCATCCCCGCTTTTGCCACCTAGGTTGGTGGGCACAGAGGTACAAGGGCTGGAGCAGCTCCCACCTCCCTGGCACCCTTATGGGTGCTGGAGGGGTTAGAGGAAGGTCAGCAGTGGTAAATACTGCAATAATTAAGTTGCCTTTGAGCTGGTTTGTTTTGATGGTGCTGGGGGTGGACTGTTTGCTCTGGTTTTTATTTTCATGCATGACTGTTCCAAGGCAACTGTGAAGGCTCACCTGCTGATCTGCCCTTGCTGAGTGTTTATTTCTTTATTTTTTTGGCTGGAGAGTGTATAGAAAGCTTTGTGTCCCCTCTGTATTTCTCTGTAGGAGACAAGACACAGGGAGCTCTCAAGAGATTCTCAGCCCATCCCCACCCCGAGGACCCCCTGTGTGGGGCAATCCTCGGATGCCAACCTGCCTCCACCCACTGCCAGGGCAATGCCGCGTCTCAGCGTGGGCTGAAAAGCCTTGAGCCGGTCGGTAACGGAGCCGGGAGAGCTGAAATCGGTGGGCTCCCAGGCGCTTGCACCCACCACCTTTCCCTTGGACCAAGCGGTGAGTTATGTGGGGTAAAAGCCCCGAGGAAAGGGGGTAGGAGAGCGTTGCGTGGTGGGAGGTTTGGGCTGGACCTGGGTGAAGCAAGTTTAGACTTGAGCCTGCTTCTCAATTCTAGAGATTGTTGTAGCATATCCAGGGGAGAGTGGAATTGCTCACCAGGGAAACTGTCCATTAAGTTGCTGAAATAATTTGTTACTGCTGCTCAAGCTCGTGTTTTTATCTGGTCCCATCCCTTGGTGTGGTCCATTACGTCATGGAAAATCTGAGTGAGCTTTTGCAGGTCCCTAATGATCACGCTAGCTGTGAAAACGGAGCAGAGAAACCACCATTGATGCTGTACCCCAAAAACATCCAACCTGGGGGTGTCTTGGAAGCCTCAGGGTTGCAGCTTTGCTTTTTTGTGATTCTGCAAGTCCTGGCAGAGCCTGGCTGGGGTTTGGGATGCAGCCACTCCCCCATGTCCCCATCTGGCTTTGGTGGGTGTAGGAGGGTGTAAGGTTAACTCAAAAAAAAAAAAATAAAAAAAATACAGGAACTCTGGTAGGGCGGTTCCTAGGGCAACAGTACTGGTCAGAAGAAGGAGTGATTTACCATGGAAAGGGTGGGTTTCAGGAGCTGCTTGGTATCGGATATTATTAGATGCCTCTGTTTCCAGTACTGCACGTAGGCGATAAATTTGGGGTTCAGGAGCAGAGAGTATCCCTGCATGTGTTTAAATCCCTCACCTGGATGGAGGCTGTGGGCATGGGGAGGGGGGAAATCTGCAGATTTTCTTCTGCCACGGAGAAAAAAATGCGCAGTGGAAGTTGGTTGCTTAGCAGGAACTTACCTGTCCTCTCCCAGCAGCTCCTGGAAGCTGGAAACCCCAAGTTCAGCAGCAGCTTCCCCTCGAGTGTGGACTTAGGAAGCAGGCGTAGAAAAGTCCATTTTCCTTCAGGCATGCAGACGGTGAGTTGGGAGCCTGCAGAGACGAGCGCTGGGGCTGCCTCACAAAGCCCTGCAGAAGGGAACTTCCTACCTTCGTTTGGGGGCAAGTGGTTTTTTTTCCACCCTCTAGCATCTTCCCCTTCGGCACTCTGCTCCCTTCTCCCCTGGGACTCCCACTCCAGCTCAGCCCAGGCTGTGGGTCCCACGTTGGGGTCCTGGTGACCCCAGGGTGTCTCCTTGCAGTGACACCTCGCTGTGTGCCCTGTTGCGTAGGGTCTGCCTGCAAATAAAAGGTGGGTTTTTTTTCTTTTTTTGCAGCAGTATTTGGGTCTTGTCAGGGCATGAGGGATTCAGTCCTGTTTGCTGCGTGAATTCCTCGCTCCTTGGGTGCTAGACAAAAGCGCCTTTGATTTATTTCAAGCACGTGCTGCTTGCAAAGGCATTACTTCTCCAGGCAGCAATGTTTCCCCCTACCAAGGCCATGAACTAGAACAATGTTCGCCTGTAGTATTTTTGATATGCTTTTTGGGACACAAAAATCCTTTATTTCCCACAAGCCCAGTGTATTCGGGAGTATTTTCTGATGATCAAGTTTCTCTGTTGTTCCCCACTTGGTGTCTTTTTTTTTCCTCTTCCTCCATCACCTGCTGTTTTACTCCAGAATGCACCAAGCTGCAGCCTGGGGCAGGAGTAATTTGGTTTTGCATGTTGGGGACAGTAGCAAAATGCTCCATCAGTTAAACGCTATTCAAAATCAAGTGTTTGGGCAGAAAAAAAATTTCCTTTTGATTCTTATTTTGCAAACACACAAAGGTTGTGCCTCTCTGGAAAATTGCTGCAAATTGAGGAAGGTTCAAAGTGCAGGTACTGGTAATGTAATTTGTATTTACAGTGCTGATATTAAACAGGAACACCAGCTGTGCATCTGATGTCAGGGTTGTATATATAGTTTTACTAAATACGGAAATTCTTTGTTGCAGCAGCTGCAGCTCTTGGTGACTTCAAGGGCTTGTTGGCAACAGCATCTGCAGGTTTTTCTATTTTGCATTAGTGGGTTCTTGGTCTGGTTTTTCTGAGGTTTTTCTTGTAAATGTGAATGTTCTACAAATAGCTCCTGCAGGACCGCTTTTGCTTCTCCGAGTCAGACCTGAATCTGTTCATGCGTTGCCATGGGCTTTGAGAAAAGGCAGCATCGATGGAAAGGTCAAAACCCAAAAGAAATAGAAAACCAGTTTGTAAGAACAACGTAGGAAAATATGCTGTTGTGGGAGGTTTTGAGAAGCAATAACTCAGAGTGAATGCAGGCTGGGATCTGGAAAAAGGAGTGTATTGGCTTTGCATGGCAAGGTTTTGGTAGCGGGGGTGGCTTCTGCAAGAAGCTGCTGGAAGCTTCCCCTGGGTCCGACAGAGCCAAGACCAGCCGGCTCTAAGACGGACCTGCTGCCAGCCAAGGCCGAGCCCATCAGCGATAGTGGTAACGCCTCTGTGATAACATTTTTAAGAAGGAAAAACGTTGCTGAGACAGACAGAAACGGCAGCCAGAGAGAGAGTGAGAACATGTAAGAGAAACAACCCAGGTCAGTGAAGAAGGAGGGGGAGGAGATGCTCCAGGTGCTGGAGCAGAGATTCCCCTGCAGCCCGTGGTGATGAAGACCATGGTGAGGCAGGCTGTCCCCCTGCAGCCCAGGGAGGTCCACGGTGGAGCAGATCTCCACCTGCAGCCCGTGGAGGACCCCACGCCGGAGCAGGTGGGTTCCCGAAGGAGGCTGTGACCCCGTGGGAACCCCGCGCTGGAGCAGGCTCCTGGCAGGACCTGCGGATCTGTGGAGAGAGGAGCCCACGGAGGAAGTTTTCTGGCAGGACTTGTGACCCCGTGGGGGACCCACGCTGGAGCAGGGTGCTCCTGAAGGACTGCACGGCGTGGAAAGGACCCACGCTGGAGCAGTTCGTGGAGGACTGTCTCCCGTGGGAGGGACCCCATGCTGGAGCAGGGGAAGAGTGTGATGAGTCCTGCCCCTGAAGAAGATGAAGCGGCAGAAATAAGATGTGATGAACTGACCATCAACCCCATTCCCCGTCCCCCTGCACCGCTGGGGGTGGTTGGTAGAGAATCCGGGAGTGAAGTTGTGCCTGGGAAGAAGAGAGGCGGGGAGGGAAGGTGTTCTGAGATTTGGTTTTATTTCTCATTACCCTACTCTGGTTGATTTGTAATAAATTGAGTTAATTTTCCCCAAGCTGAGTCTGTTTTGTCCGTGATGGTAACTGGTGAGTGATCTCTCCTGTCCTTATCTTGACCCACCAGCCCTTTGTTATATTTTCTCTCCCCTGTCCAGCTGAGGAGGGGGAGTGATAGAATGGCTTTGGTGGGCACCTGGTGTCCAGCCAGGGTCAACCCACCACAAGGAGAAAAGGTGCTTTGAGGAAAAAAAGAGGTTTAGAAAAAAGTGCTGTGATGAGCAGCACTGAGGTTTTGGGGAGATTGTGAGCTTTTTGGCTTTTTATTTTAGTGACTGGAGGAGCATTCTCCCGGGACGGAGAAGGACCTGGCAGGTCCCTGGTGCCGTGCTGCAGTCTCGAGGTGTTCTCGACCCTGCTCGCCTTGTTGCTGGTGGAGTTGAGGGACGTGCTTGTCCCCGGAGGGTCCTGCTGTCCCCTCGGTGGCACCAGGATGGCGGATGCTCTTCAGGATGCAGGTACATCAGCACCATCCCCTTTCCTAGAGGCTTTAAGAGCAAATGGTGGGGAGATGGAGGAGTGGTTCTGGCTTTGGGCTGGGGGACGTGGCTCAGATGGGTTTGAAGGGCCACCCAGCACCCTGGGGGCTGACCTGAGGGTCCTGGAGCGGAGACTGGAGCTGAAAACACCTTGGAGTTGAAGAAGTGGGGCAGTAATTGAGACGACACCTGTCCAGGGCAATCAGAGCTGGCAGAAGCCAATAAAATGAAGGCTGGCTTGGAAAAACAAAGCAAATCCTGTTTTTTGAAGGCAGAAATCATGTTTCCCTTCCTGCCATGCATGTAAACCAGATGAAGGGGTGTCCTGGTTTCAGCTGGGATAGAGTTAATTTTCTTCCTAGTAGCTGGTATGTTTGGGTTCACTGTAAGAAGTATGTCGATAACACACTTCCGCTTTTGCGAAGTAATGTTTAGATAAAATCAAGGATTTTTCAGCTTCTCCTGCCCAGCCAGCAGGAAGGCTGGAGATGCACAAGCAGTTGGGAGGGGACACAGCCAGGACAGCTGAGCCAAACTGGCCACAGGGGCATTCCATAGCATGTGATGTCATGCCCAGTATAGAAACTGGGGGGAGTTGGCCTGGGGGGATTGCTGCTTGGGAACTAATGGGGCATTGGTCAGAGGGTGGTGAGTAATTGTGCTGTGCATCACTTATCTATTCCAGTCCTTCTACTATTATTGTAATTTTGTTATTGTTATTATTATAACTATTTTCTTCCTTTCTGGCCTATTTAACTGTTCTTATCTCAACCCACAAGTTTTACTTTTTATTTCCCCGATTCTCTCCCACATCCCACTGTCGGGGGTGGGGGGTGGGGGGCGGGGGGAATGAGTGAGCAGGTGCGTGGTGCTTATTTACCAGCTGGGATTAAACCACGACAAGGGGGAATGCTGCTTTGACTGTCCTGGGAGAAAAGTATCCAGGGTCAGGCTTGTCCTACTGAAGAACTTCACAGCATTAGCAGTAACTCACTTCATTTGCACAGGCTTCTTGCTTTTTGCACAGGCGAAGAGTCGACTGCTGCAATGATGCCATCGCAGCAGAGAGCGGAGGAAGGGACCAGTAAGCACCAGTCTTGTTTTGAGGACGTTGTTTCGGAGGTCGTGGCCGTGCTTAGCATGATGTGGGCAGCTAAAAGGTAGTTAAAATAGCTGGAGTGAGGAGGATGCAAGAAAGGTAAAGCTGTTTCCAAGCTGCAGGAGGCACAGGGCAGCCCAAGCTGTGGGTCCTGGGGATGGTGCCTGTCTCTCCTGGTTGACGGGGTATGGAGAGGATGCATTGAGGTCAGGGAGCCCTAAAAATCCTTGGAGGCTGATGAAAGCACTGGGATGCACCCCCTGACCTGAGCCTGCACCTCACTGTGGCCCCCCACATGCTTTGTGGCTGTATCTAAAGGTGTTGAAGGCACCCGTGGGGGGAATACAAGAGCTGCAGGGAGCTTGGGGTGCTCTTTGTGCCGTGGGTTTGCCGGCTGTGCCTCTTCCACGCAGTTTGTCCCCAGGTTTTAGCCTCAAGTGCATTAAAGACAAAAAGGTCCCCATCGGGGTCACCGTGGTCATAGCAGCATTGCTTCTCACCATAATCGCGCTGGCAGGTAAGTGTCTGGAGGTGGAGGTGCCCACCACCAAAGTCCTCTCCTCCCCTGGAGAAAACCCAGTGGTGTAAGTCACCAGGATGTGTTCTGCTTATTTCTAGCTAAGAAATGCCCGTCCTGTCCATCCTGTTCCTCTCCTGTCCTTCCCAGCTGCCTGGAAAATGGGATCGGGTACAGGGAGAAGTGCTTTTACTTTGTGGAGGACGAAACGGACTGGAACAGGAGTCAGATCTTTTGCCGTTCTCTCAGAGCCCATTTGGCCATCATTGACACCCAGGAGGAGCTGGTAAATGGGAAATCCCTGAGGCAGTGGTGTGTCGGTGGCTTTTGGGAAGCAGATTTGGGATTCCCCTGGAGGACGTAGCGTGAATGCTTGCTTTTTCCCCCCCCTCTAGCATTTTCTCTTGCGCTATGGGAGTTCCTTGCACTACTGGATCGGTCTCCACAGGGAAGGCTCTGGACCTTGGAAATGGTCCAACGGGTCTCTCTTCAGCAACAGGTACATCCTCTCTTCTTCTGGAGAACATAACCATGGCCTGCGCTGAGATGGGTCAGGGATGGAATGCAAGAAGACACACACACACACGCACGCGCGCACACACACACACACACACACAATTTTAATGAGGGCATCCCTGGATCAACCCCCCTTGGGACCAAGCAACTGAAAGTATTCCCTCCTTTGGGGACTGGGAGGCAGTTTTTGTTCTGCATGGGGCAGGTTGTTTGCTGGGGAAGGGTGGTCCCTGCTCCTTGCAGCGCTGTTAGCCTGTATGGGAGGTGCTCAGCCGCTGACCTGCAGCTGACAGCAACCCCTTGGCTTCCCTTTGAGTTTTCCTTCTGCTGTTTGGTGCAGGTTCGAGGTCCGGGGCAAGGGCCAATGTGCCTATATCAATGCTGACGGGATCAGCAGCGACTGGTGCTCCCAGCTGAAATACTCTGTCTGCAGCCACCCGCAAAAGCACCCCAGTGGGATTCAGAAGGATTCAGAAATCCTTCTGAATTTCACCTGAAATTTCCCTGTCGGCAGAGAAGATCAACCACAAGCTGCTATTAACCCTACACAACATGGTAGTGAGCGTCTCGCAACAGCACAGATTTGATTTAATTTTAGCTTACAGAAGCAGAAACTCCTCATGACGATGACACAGAGCCGTGACCAAAGGATCCTTACTTTAGTCTGACCACTAGAGTCTTTCCAGTTTTGCAGACTTGGGAATATCCAAGAGGCTTGGAAAACTCTCTGCTTTGCTGGCAGGTGCCGTGCTGCAAAGCTCAGTCCTGCTGGTTTTGGTGTATTTGTTCTTTGGTGGATTTGGAGGAGCTGGAGGTGAGGGGCAGAAATGCAAAGTGGAGAAACGAAACAGAATTGCTTCCGAGTCCTGCTCTGGGATGTGTTTTGGCATCCCGGCGAGATGCCCGGTACCAAGTCTGTCTCCGTTGTTCCTCATGTTGTTTCCTCTGGCTTAAATCTCGGTGGCCTCTTTCTGGCAAATCCAGTGGAACAAAGTGCTGCAGATGTGGGAGTGCAGCTGATTCTTCCAAATCGCGATACAAGCGTCTGCCTTCATGGGACCCTGCACCGGGAACCTCAAAAGCACCGTGCTGGCAATCAGCCTGGCGTCCTGCGCTTGGGCACTGTGTTTCCAGTGACAGTATTTATCTCATTGGGGTGTTTTTTCCCCCCCAAAACCCGAACCAGGTCAGCAGTTGTCCACTCAGCTGTGAGCACGGGAAGGTACCAGCCTCTTGTTTTTCCAGCTGTGTTGGGGGAGTCTGTGCTCCCCCAAAAACTTGTTTCTCCTCCCCACACCCCCATTTGTGTATTACTTGTCTAATAAATATTAGCTCTATCAGAATCTTTTTTCCATCTACTGGGGTCACTGTGGCTACCACAGCACCCCCGTGTGAAAAATACTACCACTGGGGCAATCTTCCCGCTTTTTAATGGGTTGAAATTTCCCTGCCTTTGCACTTTGCATTTGGGTGTAAAATAGCAATAACGGTTTAATCGCTTTTTCCTTTCTTCTCCTTCTTCAGCAGCTGGGCTGCAGAGACCAGACCTGCATCACTCTGGTTTAATTTGCTCCCGTGAGCCTTGCTGCTGGCTCCAGAGGGATTTTTGGAGTAGCCAGGTCTGTGGTGAGCATCAGGCTGGGAAATATTTCCCCTGTACATGGTTCTTGCAACCTGCTCATGAACCGGAGCGGGACAGTACTCACAAGGCTTCCTGTAAAGGGGATCCATCCTTCCACGTCCAATTTTTCCCTCTCATCTGGTTGACGCTCAGCCCCAGCCAAGCTCTGGAGGTGTTTCCGATCATGTCCCTGACAAAAGCCTGGGAGAGGAGGGATGGAGACCTGATCCTACCCGTGGGGGTCTGGTCTGGGATGAGCTTGGCACATCCCAGCTGCAGACTGGGGGGGCTGGAGAGGTCGGTGGGTTCTTTGGAAGAGGTGGAAGAGTGTTCTGGACATGATGGGCAGGGGAACAGTGTTTTTTGGGGTGATAGAGGAGCCTGGAAGCTCATGTATGGGGTGGCATGTTTTTGCCCTTCTCCTTTCATCTCCTCTCAGCTCATGTTTCTGGGGTTTTTCCCTGAAATCCTGCCTGGCAGCGTGGGCTTGGATGCTTTGCAAGCCAGGAAGGACAGTCTGGGGGCTGTGTGGCTTTTTGTGGAAAGCAAAGCTTAAAAAAGCCAAAGGCGGCGCAACGCTCGAGCCTTTCCCCCGCAGTTAGTTACCTTCTCCTCCACGCTCTTCAGCATGACCAGCTGAGATTGCTGGTTTGAACAGTTCTCTGCCGCCACCTCCCAGGCTCCGGTTTTTGTGGAAACCCAGTAGCACTTGGCTGCGAATGGCTGCCAGCCGGCGGGACACAGCCGGCAAACCGAGGTGTCTGCAGCAGAGGATGAGTGTGAGTGGTCCCTGGCCCCACGGGTGCCACGGGGCAAGGGGCTTTTGCAACCCCCCCTGGGACACTGGAGGCTTTTCCTGTTGTTTGAGCCCCTCCAGGTGCCTTTTTTGGGAAAAGTGGGTTGTGCCCATGCTGGAAAAATCTCCCCTGGTATGGGGGGAAAGCAAGAGGAGCAACGGAGGAAGGTGCTGAGGGCATGGGGTGGTGCAGGGAGAGGGTGATGTGGATGGTGACAGCAGTTGGGAGGACGGGGGGGGGGGGGGGGGTCTTGGGGTGCTTTCCCAATGTTCCTGGCCTTGTTGTCCCCCTTCCACGTGGAAAGGGGACAACAACCCTCCGGCATCCCCAACGAGATGGGGTCTCCACCCACAGCCCCGAAGCTGTGGGTGATGCTTGAGCCGTGGTACCTGTTGCATGGCGGCTTCCTTGCTCACACAGCCGTTGTCTCAGCTGCCGCCTGAAGTACCTCAGGGGGCATTCGCACTCCGAGATGTTCCATCGGCTGGTATTGGTCGGGCAAGTTTCCCAGGAGTATGAGCCCTGGCTCAGGATGGGGCCATTTCCACCTGAAATGACGATGGGTTTGACCTGCAGCTTGGTGCTGCTGCATTGAGACCAGAGGATGCGACTGCTGGGGCGCAGCCCCTGCGCAAAGCAGCCCTTGGGCATGGAGCAGAGTGCTGCCTGGGGACAGGACTCTCTGGGGGGGGGACCCCTGGGGTCTTTGCAACCACCATCAGTGTAGAGAAAGGGACCTGTATCAGAACAGGCTCCAAAAACACTTAAATCAGCCTGTGTGTGTCCACTGGGGACATGCCGGCAGCTTTCCCCCTCCTGCCCAGTGGGGATAGCCGCTGCCAGGGGCAGAAATTGCCCAGGAGCTGCTCCCTGCTAGAAATAAGGACAAAATCTGCTCCAGCCCAGGCTGGGGCTGGGATGTGATAGATTTGGGGAGATTTTTCACCATTTTGGATGACAGACCCTGCCACTCACCGTGTTGCTGCAGCAGCCACAGCACAACGCCTGCCAGGACTGCGGTCCCGACCCATCCAGCTCCCAGCAGCACCCAGTACCACCAAGGACCTGCAAAAGGACCCATACTGGGAGTGAGGGAGGAAGCAGCTCTTCCGTGGTCTTTGCCCTGTTTTTAACACCCTTTGTTTCAGCAGGCAGGTACCTCCATGTCGCTCTGCTTAGTGAGAAAATCTTGCAAGTGTCTGTGGGAGCAACAGAGCTGAGAAAACCCACAAGCTGCCTTGCTTGCTTGACGGGGGATATCACAGCAAGCAAGCCTGCAAAGCCTCGGAGCTGGGAGCTCAGCTCCTCTCCTCCCCGTGCTGCACCCAGAGGTGCCCTGGGGAAGGGAAGGACCCAAAGCAAAGTCCTTGGGATGCCTGAAGTGATGGGGAGAGGTTGCCGGTTGCTGCATGGCTCCTGCTCAGCCTTGCTGAGCTAAAAAAAAAAAAAAAAAAAAAAAAAAAAAGATGAGCACATGAAGGCCTGTGTGGAGGGGTAGGGGTGTCCTTGGGGCTTGGCCATATTTTCCCCCCCTTTCCAAGCAAATCAGGCTATGGGAGAGAAACCGGCTTGTGCCATCGCTCTGCCCCAGGCTGGAGATAGGTAGCGAACCTGCTCGAGAGCAAAGCATGGGGTTTTGGCCACCATCAGCTCGGGAAACAGATGGAAAGGCCATGGGAAATCCTTGCTTTCCTGCAGGGTAGGGGTCCAGTAGCATTGGGGATATCAGCTCCTCCAAACCCCCTCTGTCACCGAGGAGAAATTCCGTGAGGTCAGGAGGAGCCCAGCACCCGCTGTGCAATGGCACTGAGCAAATTCACTTACCGGGAAGTTTCCTGCAGCCGCCGGGAGCTGAGCGCGGTGGCACATCTGGCTTGGCGTAGACAGTGGTCAATGCCATGGCCGGTCCCTGTCCTTGCAGCATTAAGGTGGTTTTTTTTTCCACCCCCGGAGCAAAAGCAAGCTGAGAGACTGGCAGTGGCGGTGGTTTTTGTGTCTGGAGTCACAGCTAAATACCCACCCTCGCAGTTGTGCCCCAGCTGTCTTGTCTCTCCTCACTCTGCTCTTCCACCTGCTGTGGAAGCCCACAAAGAACTGTTTCTGAAAGCAAAGCTGCTTTTTTTAAGGTGTGGAGCAGCTTGGGGTGAGAAAGGAAGGTGCCGGAAGGTCATCTTCTATTGGGGAACGCAGCCTCCTCCTCCTGGCGCCGGAGTAGTGCTGTTGCTAGCCTGGACTAATATATATATATAAATATATATTTTTTCCTTTCCAACCTGCTTTTAAGCAGAGCAAAGAGCAAAAGGATATGATATGCTTGCAATCTGCAGGGCGCTGGTTAATTTTGGGGGTGTTTTCTAGAAGCACTTTGGGTCTTAATGCTGCTCCCATCCTGCTGCAGAGAGGTGAGAAAAATGGAGCTGGTGATGCGGGACACACTAAACCTGTTGCATTCAGCTACAAAAATCACAACTGGCCTGTTTGGTATTTCTAGAGGCAAATTTGCAGGAGATCCACGTGGATTTGTGCTCCTGCGAATGCTCAAAATGCAACATTAAAAACCCCCTCTGGCAAAGGGGGTGGCAAAAACACCAGAGATGCTCCCCCAAAAAACAAAGCACAAGGTATAACATACTTTCCTAAGCAGGATTTTGCTTTCAGGGTGGGATCGGGCTTGTTAAGAGTTGGATCTCTTGGTTGATCCCCTGCTTTAGTTGCTTATGGAGGGAGGCATCATCCCCCTGGAGCTGCCCACATTTTTCTGCTTTCAGCATAAACCCCCAAATCCAAAGGAAATGAAGCCAAGCTGGGGATGTAGACAGCTGCTGGAAACTGCTCAAAACAGGTAAATGCAGAGCTGGGATAACCCATGTTTCGATAAGTCTCGGAAAGACAGCGATTTCTCCGGAATCCCCTTTCTAACCCCAAAGTCTCCAGGAGAAGCTGTTGCATTCGAGCAGTCAACCTTGAGGTGGGGGCACAACCCAAGTGACATGCCAAGGGCCGGGTAAATCCAGTGGGATTTAGGTGACTCCTTTCTGTAGCACAAGCTGGTGAGAAAAAACCACTCAAATTCCCCCTTAACAAAGGAACCTCTGATCCCATGTCTGTTTTTAGGTTTACTAGAGGCTGAGTGCTGAAATCTGATTATTTTTATTGCAATTATTTTCTTGGCTAGAGAGCAACCGGTCGCCAGGAAATTGGGGTGATGCCCTTTCAGGGCCTCCTGCTGTTTGATGGCTAATTAATAAGATTAATGACTGTGGGATGTTTCAAGAGCTCTCCCACACCTTGGGCTCAAAGCATTGGACCTCTTCAAGTGCAAAAAAGGAGCAAAAAAAGGGAACAGGAAGCATCTTCCCACAGCGATGGGTAGATAAGAGCAATGGGAGTCCAGACAGAGAGCACGGGGAACCCAGGTAATAATTTGGGGAGAAACGGCTCCAAAACCCGTATTTTTTTAACTATTACGAGTAGTTCTTGCTCAGTGTTTAAGGTTGCAGATGATGGTCTGGGCAAACCAACAAGCCGCGGGGGTTTCGGTGCCCTCTGCACGTCTCCCTCCATCCTTGGTGGCTTCTTCATCCAGAGTCGTCCCCAGGAGGAGGTTGGGACTGGTGGCAGGTGCCACCCGGGGTCTTTTCCAGCTTGTCACCACGCCAAAACATGTGCTGGGGAGGAGACGAGAGGGACGATGGGTCTGTCTCTGCTCACCCCGATGTGTCCCCGTGTCCCTCCTCACCTGGGGTATGGGGGGGACCGGCCATGCCGCTGCAAACCCACCTGCAGCCCCAGTTTTATGGCATCCCCCCTCTTCACTGGGCAAACCCCTCCAGCCTCGAAGGCATGCTGGGGATGCTGATCACTATTCCCTCTTCTATATGCTGATCCCCAGATTAATTTTGCTGGATCAGCATGTTTCCCCTCCCTTTTCCCCCTGAGGGGATTGGAGGGGAAATAAAACCTCGAGGTGGGTAAATTAATTGCCTTCAAGCGTTTTGGTGTTGTGGGGAAAACTAATGAAGTTGGACCCGATTTGGGGGTTTTATCACCCACCTCTCCCAAGATGAGAGCCAGGAAGCAGAGCACGACGCCAGCAGCAGCAATCTGGATGATGCTGAGGATGCTCGGCCACTCCGCTGCCAGCATTTCTGCAAACGGGGGGAGAGGTATAAAGGATGGGTTAAAAGATGGGGATTTCCGTAGTGAAACAGGACTTTATGGCAGGGTCTGCCTTGCTGTTGTCTCGTCTCATCTCTAACTTTGTTTTTGTGGGTTGTAGCGCTGCAAAAATACTCCCTGTTGCCATAAAGGGTCAACGGTTTGGTGCTTTCTGCACGTCCGTGATGAGATGTAGCCACTCAACACTTCTTTTTTTTTAAAAAAAAAAAAAAAAACTATGAAAAACAGAAACCCCAAATACCCAGCTTTCCCTGGCCGCAGTTCACGATGCGTTTGGGTTCTTAAATTGCTTGTTTTCTCTTGCTTGCTCTGAAAAACAACCCCAGGGCAAATTTCTTCTGCCGAAGCTCCACATTTCCATTCTGCAGTGGAATTAAAACCAAGCTAGGGCAAAATTTACTTCCTTTTTGTTTTTCGCCTAGCAGGCATTTCTGCTGTTTTATTTTTGCTCCTTCTCATCCCACAGTTTAGCACTTTTCTTCCCTATTCCTGCATTTTCCTCTCCTGTTAGTGCCAGCTTCTCCCCTTCGCTCCATCCTTTCCCCACCTCTAAAGGCGTTTAAATGTGCAATTCTTTCCCCTTCCCTCAGTTACCTCTGCTCACGGACAGGTTGACACCCACGCAAGCCAACCCGTCCGGGGCTCGCACCGTCACCAGGTAGGTCCCTGCATCCTCATCCCGCACATCCCTGAGGGCCAGGGTGCCGTTCGGTCGGACGCCCGCCCGCTGCCTGTACGACCTGTCCACCTCCTGGGAGACGGTGCAGCTCTGCTCCCACCAGTTCCAGGCTTTCCCCGTGCAACCATCCAGGGTGTAGGTGAGGATGCGACGGTTCTTGGGGCTGCTGATGAGCTCCCAGGTGATGTGGATGAAGTCCCAGCCCGAGCTGGGGGTCCGCAGGGAGAAGGAGAGCAGCGCTGTCTGGTTGAGGTGGGCATGGGCCGGGTTGCTGGAGAGGAATAACGGGGAGAAGGTACCTGCGCGTGGAAAGGAGAGACTGTTTGCGAGGAGGGATTTGCAAAGAGCTTTTAAAGACCTGGATGCAAGTGCAGGAATGGGGCAAGGATGAGGCGATGCTTCAACCCAAGTATCACCCCGTCTCACAGCACGTTGCAGATGCTTCACGCCAAGCATTGTCCTATCTCATCCCATCCCATCCCACAGCATGTTGCAGATAAGGGCTCTGTAAATCAGCGGAGTCTTTGTTTTAATAGGACTAGCTGTCTTTCTTTTAAATTAACATTATTTTTTGCATTTTGGGCAGGCTCAGCAAGTATTTGCTCCCTAGAAAACCCCTTTCCTGGGCTTTCCGAACCTGCCATTTGCTCCTTGCCCCTCTCCACCTCTTGGGATTTGGTGGACCCCCCCCAAAGCCATCATTACCTTGCAAAATCAGAGTGATCTGCATGGTGCGTGCCACATCCAGACCCTGCACTGTCAACTGGTAAACCCCAGCGTCATCTGGCTGGGCGTCCTGGAGCACCAGCGAGGTGTTGTAGCTGATATTTGCCCTTGAACTGTAGAAATCGCCCACCTCCATCCTCTGTTGGCACTGTTGCCCGGACGGTGCGAGGGTCTGGTTGCACCTTTCCATCGTGTAAATCAAAACTGGGCGATCCCCCGTCAGAAAGCTCCACTTGATATGGTAGAAGTCCCAGGTAGGGTTGAGGAGCTGGAGGGAGACGGGTAAGATGGCTTTCTCCCCCCGGGAAACCCAAACCGGGTTCTGCAGCGGGGCTACGGAGATGGTGGTGACAGCACCTGCAGTGGGGAGGGATGAGAAAGGAGATCATGGGCGAGAACTTCCCATCGATGCCTTCAAGTTATTGCCAAAATCTGGATTTAGGGCCCAAAATCTGGGGGAATATTTCCCACCCAGGTCAGCTCATGCCTCTCTGCTCACTTAGATGGGCAAGGCGTTGGATGCACAAGGTGGGACTGAGCAATATTTACATTTTCCAGGTGTCCCCTCCAATTGCTTTCTCCTCCATTAGTCCCAAGGGATCTTTTGGGCAGTGCCAAACTAGCCTCCTTTCTGAGGATGAACTGAATAAATGACCCTTGCTGGACACTATGGATTTATCAGAGGAAATTCAGGTTTCTTTGAGATATTTAAGCTCACATTGGCTGTGTGAGGCTGCTTTTGCATCCTCGCCACCTCAAACATTGCACTGGAGCAAAGAGGATGGCAGAGCAAAGGGATGGAGAGGAGAAAAGTCTCCTTTCTGGTGAAGAGGACAAAAGAATTGATGGACTCAATGACTGGGAGAAGGTTTTCATGGAGAAGGGGTTGCACGAGTCTCCATGGCTGGCGGCGAAGAAAGGGCTGGAGAAATGCTCTGCCCAGAGTGATGCTCTTTGAGGAGAAGACGGTGAAAACCTTCCAAGCTCTCCCTCCTCCAGCTTTGGTGCCACCCCAGCCTGGTCTCTGAAATTCCTTCACTCACCCATGAACGCCAAGAAGATGACGGCTCCCCTCATTGCGGCATGGTCCCGGTGCCGAGCAGCAGCAGGTCGCCAGCTCATCCCCCTCGCTGGCTTTTGAGGAAGACCTAAATGTTGTCTTTGAACCTCCTCGTGCCCTTTTTGAGCTGGGGAGGGGGGAAAACAAACTAAACAAACAAACACAAAGCCCCATGCTGGTTTCCGTCCCCAGCAGCATCTTGCTCACCTCCCGCTCCGCGAGGTGGCAAAGGATGTGGCTTTTTGCAGCATCCACTCACAGGATGGGTTTTGGTCAAAATTACCAGTTGTGCCCCTACCGAGAAATTCTTGTCCACTGCCAGAAAGCCCAAAATGTGGGGCACAGCAGAAAGGGCATCTCCGGTGTGAGATCGCTTTGTCCTTCACCTATGTTTTATGTCTGTATGGCTGCAGGAGTGCAAGTTTTGGGGGTGCTTTTGGGAGGGGCTTGGTACTTCCAATTCCCACTTTTTGGCATTGCTTGTGACTCTTCAAGCGAGCTGTGAGATTTTTTGCAAGAAATAGCAAGGGAAAAGAAAAAAAGCAACCAGAAATGCTCTTCCTCCTTTGCTCAGGCTGGGATGAGGCAACCTCATTGTCAACTTGGCTGGAAGATAGTGATGGAGTTGCTGCTCTTCCTGTTTTTATTAGGAAAAAGGGAAATAATGCACCCTGTAGAAGTATTTAAGAAATAGAGTTTATTGTCAGACCAATAGATGCTTTATCTTGAAACACAACAACTGCTTCTTAATGCTCCTGTTACAGAAATAATCCAAATCACCTGATTCTGTTGAGGCTTATCCATAATACAGGCAATCCAAAGATAGCCCTTTGCTTGGATATTAAGCTCTTTGCCACCCAATGTGGTGGCACAGTGAGGTTTTCAGCATCCCGTATCCCGTGGAAAAATACGATACTGGTAGTGGAAGTTTGCTGGGAGTTACTGTTAAATATTTCAACTCTGCTATTTGCTAACTTATGGCACTTCCTCGTTTTTACTGGTGCAGAGGGTTGGTTAACCATAATTTTAGTTTTAGCTATTGCACAAATCTTTGGAAAACAGAAACAACTTCCTTTTTTACTGCTGCAGAGGGTTGGTATCCTGGTTTCAGCTGGGATAGAATACGATATTGGTGGTGGAAGTTTACTAGGAATTTTGCCAGAAATTGCTGTTAAATCTTTCAACTCTCCTATTTGCTAACTGGTTACAGCTCTTCCTCTTTTTTAGTGGAACAGAGGGTTGGTTAACCATAATTACGGGTTTTAGCCATTGCACAAAATTTCGCAAGACAGAAACGGGAAGATCGCATTATCTATTATATAGGACAAGGTCAGGGGAGAGCTAGTTATCCTTTGTCCTGGTTTTGGCTGGGATAGAGTTAATTGTCTTCCTAGTAGCTGGTATAGTGCTATGTTTTGGGTTCAGTCTGAGAAGAATGTTGATAACACACTGATGTTTTCTGTTGTTGCTGAGTAATGTTTAGAGCAAGACAGGGATTTTTCAGCTTCTCCTGCCCAGCCAGCAAGAAGGCTGGAGGGGCACAAGAAGCTGGGAGGAGACACAGCTGGGACAGCTGAGCCAAACTGGCCAAAGGGATATTCCATGCCGTGTGCTGTCATTCCCAGTATGTAAACTGGGTGGAGTTGGCCTGGGGGGGCGGATTGCCGCTCAGGGACTATACTGGGCATTGGTTGGCGAGTGGTGAGCGACTGCATTGTGCATCACTTGTTTTGTATATTCCAATTCTTTTATTATTATTATTGGCATTTTATTATAGTTATTACTATTATTTTCTTCCTTTCTGTCCTATTAAACTGTTCTTATCCTGAGTTTTACTTTTTTTCCCCTGATTCTCTCCCCCATCCCACGGTTGGGCAGGGAGTGAGTGAGCGGCCACGTGGTGCTTAGGTGCTGGCTGGGGTTAAACCATGACATCCTTTCAGAGCTTTTTCATCCACCGCTGATGTTTTGGCCATAGCAAATGGGCTGAGCCATGAGGCTGTAAGGTGCCTGAGCAAGCTTTTAATTGGCAAGGTTAGGTGTGAGTGGTACCACCCATCATCCAGTGCTTTCCAGGGGTGGTGGGGTCCTGTGGTGCTTTATAGCTAGTTCTGCAGGTTTCTGCTCCTTTTTATTTTATTTTAAAACAGGGATAAAATTTTAAAGGGTGGGTGCTAGCAGAGAAGGGTGACTGATCAAGCCACCTAGGAAACTCAACTCCATCCAAGCTGTTGTTTCTTTTCTCCTCTTTTCTACCAAGGAGCAAGGGATTGAGGATTTTCCAGGTTTTTCCATGCGGGTTTTCCACTGGCTTGACTCGAAAAAAAGGTGTCTCCATGCGCTGCCCCCCCCCCCCCCCCATGCTTCCCGTGTCACTTTACATCTCAATGGCTTCCCTCTCCCAGATCCACTTGAATTCTGCCTGGCAGGTCTCTGGGTTGGTGTGGTTGGCTTTCACCAGCCCACAGCTCTCCGAGTCCATGTTGCCTGAGACTTTGAACCTGATGGAGAGACAGGAGACAAAGCAGCTCCCACAGAAATGCTCCCTCCCATCTCCCAAAGCCCCCCCAGGGTGCTCCGTCTGCATCTGAGCATCTCTTTGGGCAACACTCACATCAGCTGGTCCAAGGGAGCCCTGTCCACCCATGTCCGGTTGTGAGCACTGACAGATAAGTGCAGCCCAATCCAGATGTGGTTGGTTCCCTCCGCGAGGCAAACCAGCCAATTTTTGGTATGATGGGGCAGCAAAAGGCTGTGTGAGAAAACCAAGCCCCCACGATTAGTGGGAGGTTCCCCCCTCTGGTCCTTACCATGGATGCTCAGAAAAATCACAGCTGAGACCAGGAGGAGGCTCAGCAGCAGCAGCAGCATGGCTGCTTTGTAACAGCATCGATGGCGGGATGTGCCTGGGGAAAAAAACCTTTTGGAAGGCTTTATGGAGAAATTAGCAGTGCTGAGCAATGGAAGAACCAGTCGCAGGCATCGGTGTTGCAGCGCTGGCTATCCCCGGGTGCATAGTGCTTATTTGGCTGGTGCAAGGTTAAATCTAACCCCAGCTGGGCAGGCAAAAATAATACAATAACAAGAGTTGTTCTGTCCTGAGCATTGGCAAAAAAAGGAGCAGAAAGAAAGGAGTAAGAGTTGCTAAGAAATGACATTTCTTTGTGTTGGTTTCCAGGGTAGGCAAGAGGCAATGCCGGACTGGCCATCATTTAGGGAGATGAACCTGGAGGTGCCCAGAGGCTGAAGCATGAAACTGATGGACAAAATGCCCCCCAAGCCCCTCGCTGAAATTTCTCATGGCTTTTTTCACCGCTGCAGCAATGCTGAGGGAAAGCCCAGTGGAAGGAAAGACAAAGTGAATTGCAAAAATTGCTACTGCCCGTGGTTTCTTCTCATGGCCATGCCGGCCGAGAAGATCCCCAGTGCCTGGATCCATCGGCTTGGGCATCAGGGTGGGGTCCTTCACCTTCAATTTGGTCATGATGATGTAACCTCCATCATCCTCCATCGCTGGTGTCAAGGGTGCGCTAAGTGAGCGTGCATGAAGAAGGAGGGAAGCTATTATGGGCAGAGGCGGTGTGGTTAGGTGAAGCTGGTGGAGGAAACCCTCACCACTCCTCCGGTTGCACCAGCATAACCCTCTGCAAGGTGCAAGTCTCCGATGAGTGGTGGGCATGGACCTTGGGGTGCTGGGGGCAGCTTGCAACACCTTTCCTTGGGAGGCTGCTGAGGTCTCAGGCTCTGCCTTGCCAAGAAAAGCTTGGAGACCCACCACTGGGAAACAGGAGGAAGCTCAAGATGGGAAAACACTGGATGCTAAAGAAGAAAGCGCCAGCAACCATGATGATTTGGGAGCACTCATCCTCCTGTTGCAAATACTTTGATAAAGATTTGATTAAAACAAAATTGTGAGATAGGAGTGTGAAGTTTGCAACGTAGTTATAGAGACTTAGGAACATTACGAAATGTGCTCAGCATAATCATAAGAATACAAGTATTGTTGACAGTCAGTTAACCATAGAATTCTAACCCAGATTGGTTATAGTGGTTTGTTTTAAGAAATCGTTACGGACCTTAGTTCTGTTGCTTAGAAACCCTACTTTGATCAAAGTTCCGGTTAATGGATTATGTGAGATCGACCAATGATTGTTTTAACATAAGAATATTAATACAGTAGTATGATTAGAAGACCAATCATAGAAAAAGAATTAACATAGAATGTACTTTTGTGTAATCTAATATAATGGCAAGAATCGTACTGCGCAGAATCACCTAAGAAGAGATCAAGAAGCGGACAAGTGAGGAAGACTATGGAAGACCACCAGAGGGCTTCTGAGGACCACCAGAGACCTTCAACGCGCTTGCGTAAAGGACATTTACATATGTTAATAGTTTCTCAGGAAACTAATGATTATGTATAACATTTCTTGGGAATCTAGTGAATATGTATAACAGGTGTGTATTTAACCTGCATAGTTAAACCAAACAGGTGCACACGATAGGTGGAGAGATCCCCTGGAGTGTGCCCAGCGCTGCAATAAGGAGTGCCCGCTTCTTAACTTCTCATTGCTGTTAAGGAGTTTTATTCCGGATTTCGGCAACACTCCCCTCTGAGACTTCTATGCCTGACCATGAAGCTGTGACTGTGCTTTTTTTGCAGCCTCTTCTGACTGTGGGGAAAACTCTGCCTGTCACCTTGAGTGACATCCCGGGTCTGGCCGTGCCCAGTTTGGTGCCCTTTTTTTCTCATGTGTTGCCTCTGCCCTTGCCTCCACGCTTGATGGCATGAAAATCACCACCATAACCGAAGCGATGGCCTCCCAGGAGCAGCAGTGGAGGGATAGCTGAACCTTTGATCCCCGTGACCCAGCTCTGAGTCTTAGGGCTTGTGATTAGAGCAGCCTGGAGCAGGGACAAGGTAGATCTTTCGTGTCCTGATGGTATTTCCACAAATACCGAAAGAAGCTGTCAGTTCCTATGACTCACAGTCTCGCTGCCTGCTTCATGACTTATCTCTTTCCTTGTGGCAAGCATTGTGGTCTGTGAGGCATCGTTTCTCTTCCTGGGTGCTTGGCTTGCAAAGTGCAGCCCAGGCTCAGGGGTTTGGGTAGGTGACGATGAGCGTGGCCACCTCCTCCTGCCCTGGGGATATGATGTCTGGGGTCAGGGGGCTGGAACACCCCCCCACACCCTTGGCATGCTGTGGGGGTTTGCACCAATCACCCCTGACCACCTCCACAGCCAACTCACCCAAATGATGATGGTTTTGCAGATGGCTAGAGCAGCATTTATTAATTTATAATATTTATATTAATTTCTTTCTCCAAATGGGGAGGGTGGGCGGTTTCCCTGGGGAAAAGGGAGGGCCATCGCAGAAGGTGCAAAGAGTCTCCCAATCCCAAAAGGTCTCCAGTGCTCAAAGAAAGATGGGGACCACACAGAGCAGCGATGCGTCCCTCCAAGCACACATTTGCAAGAGAGTTTGAAAGCAGAAAGTGGCGGGGAGGGGGGGGGGGGGGGGTGTGTGACAACAAGAAACCGTGGGTTGGACTCAAACCCAAATGCATCCCAATCAAAATGAAAATATATTTTGATCTCCTGGTAATCATCCTTGCTGCGGCTTGCCCCATCTCCCTCTTTCCCTGTGCACCCCGCGAAGAGCCTGGCCCCATCCTTCCCTTATCACCCATCAGGCAGGGCAGGCAACCTCCGGTTTGGTGAGAAACGAGGAAATTATCATTTCCATGTGGCAGGCAACGGGGTGAAGCAGGATCCAGTCAGCATCAATCGAGCTCATCGTCCCTGAAGAACAGAATCTTTTTTTTTTTTTTGGGGGGGGGGGGTAAAAGAGGCTGTTTCAGGCAGCTGACCAGATGCTGCACATCTGCGGCCAGATAATGTCACCAGACCTCAAGTTCTTGCTTCTGCGATGACAGCCATGGGGGTTTTCCCAGGGCAGCTCAGAGAGTCTTCCCATGCTTTTTCTCAGTGTCTTCAATGCTCCCAGCCCTCCTCCCCAAAGGCTTTTCCCACGGGGTTTAACCTCCTCTCTTGCACCTCCTTCTCCCTGGAGCATCTTCTCATCCCTCTGGGCTGGCTTTTCTCCAAGCCTGTTGCTTTTGCTCCTCGATGGAGGAAAGCAGCAGCAGTAAGCCCAGCCCCTTGGTTTTTCCTCTGCCATACCGAGATGATTCAAAGCCACATTTAGCATAACCTGACCTTTGCTTTGCATGCAAAGTGTTTCGAACCAGCTCCAAAAGCTGCCAGAGCAGTTGAAAATTGACTGCAAACCTTCGGGGAGCAGGTAGAGCACGGTGCCTTTGCCATCACCCGCCTACAGGGCTCTCTTAAAAATCCCCACTGCTCTGGGTTTATTCCGCAAAAAAAAAATCGGAAAAAAAACCATCAAAAAACCCTCTTCCTGCTTGGAAGCTCTGAAGCATAAAGCTTAAAGCGACCAGCGGTTTCTTGAGGTGGTCTCTCACCCCTTTGCCTTGCCTACGAGCCCAAGCAGGCACCCAAGCTACTGGGGTGCAGCCAAGTGTTGGGAACGTGGCCGTTGGGCCATCCCTCCCCGAATGTGACGTTACTCGGCAGCATCAGGAAGTCACTTTCAGCCGGCGTAGGCTCTCGCAGGAGGTAAGCGCTGGGGAAAGCAGCCGCTTGCCTGCAAAAATTGGGGCTGGTTGAATCAGTGGAGCAGGAGCGATGCTGCGGTTGGGATGGGGGGGGGGGCAACCCAGAGAGGCTGAATGGCCTATTGAAGGGAGGGAATTAAAAAAACAAACCCCCAAATGACTACTTTTCAGCTGGTTTTATCAAAGCTTTTGCCACCACGGGTACCCTGCCTTACCTGCCTATTTTATTGTGATTGTTTTGAATTTCTGGATGTGTTTTTTCAGCTCTTTTAAATTTTTTTTTCCCTCTGTTTTGCTGCTTTGTAACCGCTTTTCAGTGCTGGCTTTTGTTTTTCAGCCCCTTCTAGCTAACAGGATTGCTTTCTCTGGAAGGAATTAAAATCATGGTCAAGAAAGGCAAATAATTCTACAACAAAAAGGACTTAAATTTGTTTCAATTCAGTGGAATTAATAGTGATTTGGGGGGAGCTGGAGTGAACTGGCTGGAAAGCACAGTGGGCTTGGCAGGGGTAAAACCTGGGCAAGAGCTCAGGCTGCCCTGTGTGATCTCCTAAATTTGGGGGAGGGGGGTAAAAAACATGAGCCTCCATGGGGTCTTTTTTAAGGGGATTTTTGCTTAATTTTTATAATCATTATTACAAAGCAGAGCCCAAAGCAGAACAGAAGTTTGAAATGGGCGAAACCAAAAGCTTTTTTTATCTCAAGTTACTACTTTCATTTCTCAAATATTATCTCGATGCTTCAGCAGTAACAGCTCTCCCAGCCCTGGGCTGCAGTCTCCTGCTCAAACCCTGCTCAGAGACAGGACAAAGTCTGGGCTTTATCCCATTGAGTTTTGGGTACCTCCAGGGATGGGGAAGCATCACCCCTTCCCAGCCTGCCCTTGTTATGACTTTTTTGTCTTCTCTGCTGCCAAATTTAACCCTAAAACTGCTTCTGAAACACTAGATCTGAGCACATCTTCGAGCACTGAATTTGCCTCCTGCAAATCCCCCGTGCAAGGGAAGGGAGAGGCTTTGCACTTTTTCCTGAACAACCAACCCCATCCCTATGTGGTTTTAGAGCTTATTCCCAGAACAAAATGTCATTGTTGTACCAAGCCCACCTTGCTGGGGCAGGTTCTTGGTAGGCTTTTATTACTTTGTTTTGTAATTCTAAAGTACACAAGACCCAGGGAGGGAATAACGGCCGTTGCCACCCATTGGCTCAGGTTCAGGAAAACAAGTTTGTACCCTTTGCTCCGTGCAAGGGCGGACACTGGAGGAAGTGAGATAGGGGTTTTTGCAGTGAGCAAAACAACTTTGCCGTAAGCAGCTGCTGGCAGCAGTAGTTTCCTTTAAATTCAGCTTCTTCCCTTCCTGTGCGTTTCTGGCAAGGGTTCAAACTGCAAGTTCTGCTTCAACCCATCAGGCAGTTTGCTCCCTTCCTGCAGTGATGGCTCCCAACTTAACAGACTTGTGTCCCCTCGTAAATGCTTAAACTCCCTTTAAACTGTGAATAGTTAATAACTTTTATTTTTCTTTTAATAGCTTTTAATATTTTAACTCCCTTTAAACTTCTTTTTTCTCTCCCTTTTCCCCTCCTCTCTCCCTTTTTCTCTCTTTATCTTTTTTCCTCTCTTTTTTATCTTTCTCTCTCCCCTCTCTTTTTCTGCCCCTCTTTTCATCTTCTTTCACATTGTCCTTCTTTCTGTCTTTCTTTTCCCCCGATGTGTTTTTAGCACAGCACAAATGCACTCCTGTGCCATGGCTTCCCATGGTACCTGTTGCCCACGAGGTCTTGGCGTGTTGCAGAGGAGAAAAAAACCAAAGGCTCCGGACAGCTTGATGGGATCTTGCAAATGTGGGAGGCATGGCTGGCTGCAGATTTGCTCAGCCTTTTCCTTGTTAACATGCAGCTTGAGCCGCGCTCCCTGCAGATGGTAGTGGATGTGAGCCCCTGGGTCTGGCACGTCTCTGCTTGTAATGGGGAAAGGAGCACAACAGCCACATTCTTCAGACCAAGAGGATGTGTTGAACAACTCCAACGATCTAGAGAAAGATTGCAAGTGGGGTAATGCTGGGGAAAAAACCCAATGCTCTGGGTGAGGGCATGGGGTGGGAAGAGCGTCTCGCTCTGGTGGAGCACCAGTGGGATGGGCAGGGAGCTTTTGGGTGGGTGCAGATCAACCCAGGCACCTCTACGCTAAATTTCGTGATGCGGCCACCTCTAAGGGCTGAAAAGCCCTAAATCCATCTCCAGGTCCTCAAACACACATTGGTGCCTTTGAAGGACACACGTCCGCTCTCCCTGCCTTGCGGGCAGCCCCTTGAGCCTCTGCAAGCTCTCCCCACCCTCCCGAGCCCCAACAAGGTCCCTGTCCCAGCTGGGGCTCGGGATGGACTGAGGATCCAGCAGAAAAAGAGCACAGGATTAGGGAAAGGACCCAGCCCACACCCTCTCCTGCTCTTTCCTCCCCCAGAGTCCAACACCAAGAAGCCAGACCGGGAAAGATCCCGCTCGTCTCGGGTTTTCGTCCCTCTGTGCGTGGTGCTGGTGCTCCTCATCTTCGTCCTGCTGGTGGCCTTGACTGGTGAGTCCCATCCAGGCATCCCGCATGGGGAGGATCCGGGCCAGGCACCCCTCTTTTGGGGAAGGGGGGATCACAGGACTTTCCTAGCATCAAGGGATGCTCCCCAAGCAAAGCACCAAGCCCGCCTCATGCGGGACCCCCTTTTTTTACTCCTAAATTGTGGTCCAGGCATCCTGGCTCTTCAGTCGGTCACACCATTCCCTTTTCCAAGGGCATCATCCCCAATTTCCCCCCTGCAGCCTCCAGGAAAAAAACAATAAATCCCATTTTCCTGCTTTTTAGGGCTGCCCACATGTCTCTCAGCTTTCTCTTTTGCAGTTGTCCATTCAGGATCCCGTTTGCCTCAGCCCGACTTCTCCCACGTGTGCCCAGACGCCTGGCTTGGTTTCCAAGGGAAATGCTATTATTTTTCTGAGGCTGAGAGCAATTGGACCACCAGTCAGGAAAGCTGCGAGGCCCTGGGAGCTTCACTGGCCCTCATAAACACGATGGATGAGCTGGTGAGAACTGTGCTTGAGCCCCTACGCTAGCACCAGGGTGGGAAACACGAAAAAAAAACCAAAAAAGAGACACAACCCCCCACCCCAAAATAAGAAAAAAAAAAAAAGAAAAGAAAAAAAAAGAAGAAAAAAAAAGACCAAAAACATGCTTGGCCCCAAATTGCACCCAATGCTGTAGCCGGGAGTGGATGTCTTGGGGAAAGCACCATCTCTGGGTGGGGTGATGGACACAGGTGGAAAAGAGGAGGTGGGGAAGACAAGACCAGCTAAAACATGATGTTTCTTTGCTTTAAAGACCTTCATTAAACGCTATAAAGGCGAAGCAAACCATTGGTTTGGGCTGCGAAAGGAGAAGGATGACAGCTGGTGGTGGACCAACGGCACAGCCTTCAACAACTGGTTGGTCCCTCTGTCCATGTTGGGTGCTCGGGGTTGGCAACTGGGGCAGGTTTGCCTCTTGGTGTGGTTGGAAATGGCCCCAGGGGGCTGCAGCATTGCTTCCCCCTCCTTGGACGGGATATCTTAGAGGGTCTGGGATGACCCATCCTGGGATGGGGACCTTCTCCTGCCACCGTGCCCAAGCAGCTCCTGGCTTTCCATGGGAGGTTTGGGATGGACCAAGGATGCTGCGCACCGATCCCCTCTTAGATACCCTCAGCCAAACGCCACCCTTCTCTCCTAGAGAGGAAATCCCAGTTTTTCTTAATTTTTTGGGGGTAGCTTTCTTAGTTTCCTCCTTTTCTCGCTCACCTGAGCGTGTCGGCATTGCAGGTTTGAGGTGCGGGGTGGTGGGCCCTGTGCATACCTGAACCAGGAGAGGATCAGCTCGTCCCTGTGCCACACCAAGAAGAACTGGCTGTGCAGCAGACCCGACAATTACATCCTCTGGAAGCAAAAAGCATATCCGTAATAAAAGACGCCATAAACAGGAGCTTCATCTTCGTTCTCTTGCCAGCAGATGGAGAACTGAGCATAGTTTCTTTTGGTAAATCCCTATGTCTGACTATCACCAACATTTATGAGTTCTTGATTTCATGAGACCTTCTGCTCAGACAAGCTAGACTATTGTTGATCTGTCATTGCTGTAGGATCACTGCATCATAAAAAGCTTATTGAGTTTTTCTGTGTGCTTTGAAAAGCCATATTTTGCCTATAAGCGAGGCAGGTCCATAAGGTACTCACTTGAGTGAGTTAATTTCAATGAACAGATTTTCTTGCTGTTGGAAGGAGGTGAAAAAAGGTGGGGAGGGAATTTGGTGAAATGGTGGATTTGGGTGAGCTTGGAATGTTTTAGAGGTTTTTTTTTAAAAAACAAACAAACAAACCAAAAAAAAACCCCAAAAACCAACCAACCCCCCCCCAATCTAAACCCAACTTGCCCCCCAAATCCCTCAAAATCAAAAAGACCTAAACCAAACCAAACAAAAAAATCCCAAACAACAACAAATAATCCCCCCCCCAAAAGACAAAAAAAACCCAAACCCCCAAAACCCAAACAAAAAGCTGCTTGCATCAATCCGTGTGCTGATGTTCTCAGATGTGCCCAGGGAGATGCATGCTTGGTAGTATACTCCTTACTGCAGTTGTTACTCAGGAAAACTTTTCTTAATATAACTTTCTAATACATGCAATACATTTTATGTCACCTGAACTCTTATTTGCAAATTGTGTTATTTCAATAAATTGAACCCAACTAGTTTTGTAGACTTTTATTGATGCTGTAGCACTATCGACACAGCACCTGGGGCACCGACGTTTTTGCTTTCCCAGCTCGGAGGATCGCCTGCACCCCCCAAAAATTGTCTTGACCTGTGTGGGAAATGCATTTGCAAACCTTGAAATCTCTCACAGGACTGTAATGGTGAAGACAGGGCTGGCTTTACCCCAAATATTGGCGGCAAGCGTTTCACAGCTGGGCATTTCAGGATGGGCACATGTCAGACGGAGGCTTCGCACTTCTTTCCACCTCCTGCCGTCGATGGGGAGAGCTGGAAAGGGTGTTTCTGGCAAAGCCACTCATGTTCAGCGTCACAGATATCGACCTCCAACATCTTGTTTTTCAGTGTCCCACACCCTTCATCCACCTCCTGCAGGGTGCGAAACCTACAGAACAAAAAATGTTATTGCCTGAGAGGAGCAAACTCTTCCAGGCTTGCAGAAGAGGGGAGGTTTCTCATGCCCTTTTTCTGCACCATCTCATTGTGCTACAAATGATTTCTTGCTGGTGGGTGGCCCAGATTTGAGTGCAGGTTGCTGTGCTTGCAATAAGATCTGCAAGGAGCATGCATGGACCATTAAAAGCTGTGTTGGTTGCATGGGATGGTGGGAGGTATTGGGTTATCGTGCTCTGTAAACCCAACTCTCGGTCTGCAAAGCTTTGGCAGGAGGACTACGAGACCGTTGCATAGACAGAAAGATCTTGGAAGGGTGGGTCAGGGCATGCACTGGGTCTGAAATGGAGCAAAGCTGCTTTTTACACCAACGTGTTGCAGATACACTCACATTTTGGTGTTGAGGGATGTGTTGTCCACCCATCTCCAGTTCCTGTGGGATGATAGTAATCCAATCCACACCGGCTGTGTGCGTCCGCCTGTAATATTCTTGATGTACTCCTGGGAAATGGAGGTGACCGGTTGCTCCCAAAATCTCTCTGCAGAGAGTTTCATGGGGTGCAAAGCCACGGAGTAAATCTGACTCATTTCATCCCCAAAGAGATGGGACACAAATGTCCCCTGTTCTTTGAAGGCCTCCATGCACCATCTCTAAAGGGAGCTCTGGGGTGGAACTAGCTTAAATTCAGAGCCCAGGACACTGACGTCTCCATCTGAGCTCTGCGTCCCTCCTCTTCCTCCCATGTCACAGTTGGGTGGGGGAACACAGAGGGGCTTTAGGTGATGATTCCGCCCTTTTTTCTTCCCAGTCACTTCTTAGGAGACATCAGAGCAGGAGGTGGGTGAGAGCCACTGTTGCAGCCCCAAACCCTCCTGCCGCCGGGCACTTTTTGCTCCCCTGCCCACCTAAAAAAACCCTGATTTTCAGGTCTTTTTCAAGCCTTCTCCTCTGTATTTACCTCTTCTTTCTTGTCCCGGAGCATTGCCAGCTGAGACCCCTGATTTTCGCAGCCTTTCTTGCCTTGATTCCAGTTCCCCGTTTCCTTGGAAAGCCGGTAGCATCTGTCCCCATGGAGCTGCCAGTCCTGGGGACACAGCTTGCAGCCAGCACAGGCTGAAGAGGAGAAAGAGCCATGAGGCAACCCAAAGTGTGGTCAAGGTCTTCCCCAGCCACCACCTGAAAGGCACCAAGGGTTTCCCCACCCCACACCTTGGCTCTTTCCCCATCCTTGAGTCTTTTTCGCACGGTTGTGTTTTTTCCTACTCAGCCACTGGAAAGGAGGAGGAAGACTGGGGTTGGGTGGCCACAGGGACAAAAATGGATGGTTGGGGTGGAGGAAGGGTAGTGAGGAACCTCCTCCCTGGGGTTAGTCCTGCTCCTCCATGTATGCAAAAAGAAATACTTCCTTGCAACAACCCTCTTTGCCAAATAACCCTTTGGTGGGTCACCAACTCGAAATCCCAAGGGCATCCTGGCAATTGAAGGGCGGAGGAAGCCCCATCAAAAGTTCCACCTGAGCATCCCCCAACAGAGCTGGGGGGGAGTTACCTGTGGGGCTGTCCTGCCGGGGCTTGCAGTAATACTGCATCAGGGCTGAAATCACGCATTGCTCCGTGTGGTTCTTTCCCCGGGTCTCACTGCCTTGCCAGGGAATGCTTGTCATCACCGGCTGCAGAGAGCCCTGAAAGACTTGGAGGAATGACCTGGGGTGAGAGGCTGCAGCCGTTTGGGGATAAAACCCACAAAACCAGGTAGGTCTGGGTTTGATTTTGTGCAACCCTCCTTTTTTCTCTGCTGTGGTTGCACCCGGTTAATTAAGCCAGCCTGAAAAACATGGCTTGTACCCTCCACCCTTGTTTAAAACCTACGGGGATAGTCTGGGTTTATTCCACAGGGGGTTTACTCTTGGTGGGTGATATATCTTGTTGCATCTCTGTGGGCAACCTCATCCCCTCCAAAGGCTGAAATACTGAAATAAAACACGATTTCCCCTCCAAGCCTGCTCGCTGCGTGTTGAGATATAGATTAAGAGCTGGTTACTCACCCTGCACGCTCAGCACTACCACCAGCACCAGCAGGACGAGGTGCCCCAGCCCACTGACTTTGAGGACGACCCCATGCCACCGTGGGCACAAGGCAGGAGCTGAAAGAGGCCACATTTGCTTAAAAAAATGTGCACATTTTCACATGAAAAAGCTGGGGTTCTTAGAGAAAGAAAAAAAAAAAGCCCCTCTGTCAAGTTGGCAAGTTTGAGCAGAAGTTAACGGCTGCTTTGCTTCCTCCAAAAAAATAAATCACCACCGATAAAGTTGGATGCAGAAGTGAGGGCATCACCTAAGGGTGGGTTTTTCAGGTGGTGGAGGGGCTGCAGGTAGCCTCAAGAGCAACCTGGGGCACCCAACAATAGAGCTTAGCAGACCTGACACCTTCTGAAATTGGCTTAATTTAGAACAGGCGAAACCTGCTCGCGGTTGAGCTGGGAGTCGGTGGGACATGGGTCTTTCAGACCTCATCTCCCCCAGGATCCCAGACATGGTGTCAGCAGCTTTGCTTCCCATCAAGGTGTGTTGGCTCACATTGGGCTTCTTGGGACCCCTTTTTGCTACCCAGTGAAGGGTCTTGGAAGCAAAACTCTTCAACCTCCGGATGTTTGCTGGCTTTTCTCTCCCCCATCCCTTCCTTGCTTTTTTTGCCCTCTGTGCAAGCCGGGATCCCACTTAGAGGACACTTAATCCATCCAGCGTTCTCCATGTATCTTGGAAAACTCAACATGGGGATGGAGAAGCAAGCGAACCCAAAAGTCTTCCCAAAGCAAGCAAAGCTTGAAATAAGTGCTTTCCCCCCAAAATAGCACTTACCGTGACGCTTCTCGGCAGGAGAAAAACCATCCCCAGGATGCCTTAAATCAGCATAAATTATTTCCCCAGCCATGACCAGCTCAGAAGATAGCAAGAGCGTCCCAAGAGTGAAGCTGTTCTTGGGCAACGTCTTGTCTTATGACCGACCTGCTCGCGCCTGCGTCCAGCCCCAGGAAATGGCATCGTCTGGGCCTTTTATCTTCTTTTAAAAAAAAAAAAAAAAAGTGTATCCTAGAGCCTTCCCTTGTAAATTAAGGCCAGTGAGGGGGGGGTAGGTGTCCTCTAGCCAGGTGGCGGTCACACATCTGGAGGTGTAGAAACACCTATGCGTTTAATGATTGCGCCAAGCAGCTCTGAGAACATGCAGAGATGAAAAAAAATCTAAAAAACCTTTAAATAAGGGTTTTGAGGGTCAGGCTGATGCATATCAGGGTCTGAATCAGCATGGCTGGAGGCAGATAATCAGGTGAGAAGGAGATAGGTAATATTTGGTATTTCTTCCCCAGAGTATTGGCTGCAAGCAACTTGAAATGGCTTTTACTGTGCACGGCTTTTTCTTCTGCTCCTGCTGCTTTTGACACAATAGTTGGCCTCTTGTTTTATCCTGTGGTGGGGAGATCCATAAATGGACGGGGCATGCAGGGATTGCCCAGCTCGTCCACTGGAAGAGGCAGAGAGCGTCTTTTTTCCTGCCTGTTTCCTGCAAGCTGTTAATGAATTTTCTCTCTTTTCTTTTCTTCTCTTCTCTTTTCTTCTCTTCTCTTTTCTTCTCTTTTCTCTTCTTTTCTTTTCTCTTCTTTTCTTTTCTTTTGTTCTCTTTTCTTCTCTTTTCTTTTCTTCTCTTTTCTTCTCTTTTCTTTTCTTCTCTTTTTTCTTTTCTTTTTTCCCTTTCCCTTTTCCTTTTCCCTTTCCTTTCCTTTCCTGTTGTTTTATGTTGTTTTTATTTTAATTTTACTTTACTATCTTTCACTTTACTTTATTTTGATTTTTATCCTGCAAGCACATCCTCCCACCCCCAGTGTGTGGTTTTACACCATCCAGATCTGGGACACTTCGACCGTTGCACAGAGCAACCAGCAATTCCCAGGCTACGCTTACTTTTTTTCCCTCCCTTTTCTTCTCTCTCTTTTTTTTTTTTTTTTTTGGTGTAAACCCCATTTGCAGCAGGTTTTTGCTGGTTCTGTAACACCCCCGGCAATGACATTTTATGGAGGTAGAAACGACGATTATTTTTTTTTCCCACGCATCCAAAAGACAGCAAGAAAAAAAAGCAGAAATTTGCCCCAATACCTGCCAGCAGCAAGAAATGGAGTCACAGAGAAGAAACCCAAAGGTCCCAGCAGGAAAAGCACTGCCTTTTTAAAATTATTTCTTTTAATTTTTATTTATTTTTTTATTTTTGTTTTTATTATTTTATTTTTATTCTTTTTTTTCCGCCTGCAGGCTTTGTTAGTCTCATGGAAAGTTTTTGTGGTGAGCTGCTTTTATGCTTTGCTCTTGTGCTCTGCAAAAGCAGTGGCTCTGGTGGCGTGTGACCATTGCTTAAAAAAAAAAAGTAAGCTATTGTGGGGGGTAAAAATCTGGAGGCAGAGAGCTTAATTGCAAGAACATTTTTTTTTTTCTAGTGTTTTCCCTGTTGGATACATTCACTTGATGATCCCATTTATTGGGGAGGGGGAAAGGATGGGGGTTTTAATAGGGGTAGAGGCAGACAGGATCCAGTCTTGGCTCGATGACGCAAGTTTGCAGGAGGCAGTTGCCTGGAAAAAAGAGATATTTTTATCTTAAAAAATCATAAGATGGGCTGGAGGGAACCGCCTGCTTCTCACCCTTCATCCTCGTAGCACCCTCGAGGTCCCTTTTGGGGTGCCCCAACACCCCAGAGCAAAGCAATCTCCAACAGCAAGCGTTTTCCCCTCCTGCATCCCAAAATAAACTTTTTTTTTTTGAGAGTCTGTGCTCCCCAGCTGAAAAGAAAAAAAGCTGTAAATGCAGGAAAAGGAGGTGGAGAGGGTGCGGGGTGGAGCTGGAAGGGAAACCACAGAGGTTTTGGTTGTGGGCAGGTGCCCTTGGTCAGGCAGCCCCTTCCCCGTCTGCCCCGGAGGATCCTCATGAAAATCCCCCGTAAAAAAACCAAAACAAACCAATTATTTAATTTTTTAATACTTTCTGTTTCACATTTCTCTTAGCAGGAGAGGGTTGTGCCTCGGCAACCTGCTCGTTCCCACCGGCCGTATCCAGGTAAGGGCTCTGGGATGAGCTGGGGGGGCTGGTGGGAGTTGGAGTTAAATTTAAATTGCGGGGAGAAAACTTTAATTGCGGGGAGAAAATTTTAATTGAGGGGAGAAAATTTTAATTGAGGGGAGAAAATTGTAATTGAGGGGAGAAAACCAATGTCCTCTTAACAACTGCTGCTCTTCTTAAAAAACAACATGGTTTTGGTTCAAGATGGCAGCTTCCAAAAAAAACCCAAACAACCTGACCCTCCATCTAATTTCTCATCCTGCTGCTTTCCAACAAAGGAAATACTCATTCCCTGGGATTTATGTTTCCTTTCTTTCTCCGATGTCATTCTTTGGGCTGTCCATTGATATTTCTAACTGGTAGCTGGAGGATTTATAGACCCCCATGGTGCAAAATTAATATTATAGGGGTAGAAATGACATTTTCTGCAATGAGTTCCCACCTCTGCCTGATGTACCTTGCTGACGACCCCAATCTGAAAATCCTATGGGGAGGCTGAGGATGAACAGACTTCGTGACACGTCTGATGATAGGTGAAACTTTGCTTGGCAGGTGAGGCAGGAGCACCTACGGAGGTGGAACCCCCAAAATGAAGGAAATGAGGGATTATTCCGGATTTTGGGGTGTGGAAAGGAGCAAGCGGGCAGGTAAATGTAGAGCAATGAACTAAATAATCACTGCATTTTTCTTTTTTAATACTTCTATAATTTGAGAACAAAAAACAGCTGAGGTAAGGGGAGGGGGGGTGTAGGGAAAAAAAAACTTTTTCTAGCACTTCCCTCAGGAAAATTTTTGTCGATCAGCAGCTGGTATTTTTGCTTTAAATGATCTCATTTCAGATACCTTGGGTTATTCCCACATATGATTAATCCTCCCCGAGGCACTTGAGTCACTGTTTCTTTTGGGTCTTTTTTGGTTTTTCCCCCAAAGAGTCCAGATTTCTGCTTTATTCTGAACGAGAATAAAGAAATTTTTGAATAGTTAAGGTGTTAAAAGACCCTCAAAAATAAGTCTGGGTTTTAAGTCCAGTTTAGACACATCAGCAAAATATTAATCTCTGCCTTCCCTTCAACACTGCCCTATTTTAGTTCTCTTGCATCTTCCTCCCATCCCCATCATCCTCTTGGTGCACAATAAGGTAGAAAAAGGGTTTTTTGGGTCTTTTCCATTGTCTGTCTCTCTACCCAGCCAGGGACTAAGACTTTGAGGAATTTTTTTTTTGATTTGGCATATTTGTTGATCTGTTGATTTTTTTCATTTGTTTTTTTTTTTTTATTTCTTGATTTTTTAAAATTTGCTGATTTTTTAAATATGGCTTTTTTATTATTATTTGGCATATTTGGCTTCTGACTTACTTTCTATTATTATTTTTGCATGAGGAGGCGGGGAGGAAGAGGGGTAAGGAGGGTTTGTCCCATGAGATTTGGTTCATGTGACAGATGGGGGCAAAGAGGGGGAAGCTTAAAAGAAAAATGGGGGAAGTCACCCAGGTTGAAAACACTGAGATTTTTAGGTAAAATCCTTAGGAAACAGAATTTTCTTTGCTTATGGTGGGGGGAAGAGCATGTTCTGGATCACAAGACCCAGAGATGGAGTGACCATGACTCAGGTCATCTGCAAGACACAAAGTGTCTCAGTTTAGGTGGAGCAAGAGGTCCACTGAGCTTTAATAATGAAGTAGAACCAAGAAATTAAAACATAATTCTAATTATGGTGCATTTCAGAGTAGGAGTTTACAGCTGGCATTGGGGAGGGGACAATGTTCCCCTATAAGGAAGGGTTCTCAAAAGTGAAAAAATACATAATTTTATTCTGTGCGGAGAAGAATTTTTGATGTTTCTCACCCAAAATGACAGCACGTCCACTTGGTGTGGGGAAGAGACTAACCTCTCATCATTTGGGCATCAAATGATGCCTGTCCTTCAGGAAGGCTCTTCCCAAAGATGCTTCTGATGAGCATCACCCAAGTGCTCGGATGTGGGGCTTGGTGTTCTCCACGATGGCCCGATATGGTGACAGTGCGTTAAAAATCCCCTTCATCCTTGAGCAAAAGGAGGAAAACCCATCTTTTGGGCCAACGGCCTGGACCTGGAGTGTGTTGCTCCCCTCTGTACCCCCCCAAAGGCGTTGAAGGTCTCTTCTCCCGCAGGTTACAGCCTTGAGATGAAGCCGGAGGCGCGTGTTGCCTGTCAGGTGACAATGGCGGTGCTGTTCATAGCTCTGCTCATCACGGCCATCACTTTTGCAGGTGAGTGTCGAGGTTTTCATCTCGTGGGGAATGTCCCTGAGATACTTTGGGTTGTTGCACGTGTGCCAGGTCCACCTCCATGCTCCCAGGGAAGACGCAGCCCGACCCAATATGTTGTCCTCTCCAGGTGTCGTGGTTTAAGCCCAGCCGGTAACAAATCATCACGCAGCCGCTCGCTCACTCCTCCCCGCCCCGCTCTTGTGGGATGGGGAGGAGAATCAGAAAAGAAAGAAAAGAAAAGAAAAGAAAACAGAACCTCATGGGTTGAGATAAGGACAGTTTCCTGAGACAGCACAAAAAGAGAAGTTACAACAGTGGTACTAATGAAAACATACAAAATGAGTCATGCATAGTGCAACTGCTCACCACCCGGAACCCGATGCTCCGTCACTTCCCACGCCAAGAGCCAAGAACTGCCCCCCCAGCCCGCTGTCTATTTATATATGGAAGCATGATGTCACACGGTATGGAATAGCTCCTTGGCTAGTTCAGGTCAGCTGTCCTGGCTGTGCCCTCTCCCAGGTTCCTGTGAAAATTAACTCTATCCCAGCTGAACCCAGGACACCAGGAGAGGGACATTTCAATGAGCAGAGAAGCCTTTCTACAGAAGACCAAATCGTCTGTGTAGGAGCTGATGTCGTCTAGAAACCCTTAAAAAAAACACCAGAAAGAGCCATTTCATGGGTACAGTCACCTGAGCTTTCCCAAAGATGTTTTCTTCAGAGAAAACAAACAGCCAGAGATGTTGGCATGAGTCCTACAAAGCCAAGAAGTCTGCAGGAACAAGAGAACTTTTTTTTCTGTCCTTTGCCCATTGCTACTTTTGCACTAATGACAGACAGCAATACCTGAGGGTGCATTTAGGGATAGGGCTATTCTGGAAATCCTCCTAAAACTTGTGTCTTTGAAAGCCACCACCCTGTTTTCTTCTTTGAAGGTACAGCACCCACATTTGCACCACATTTCTTGTCCAATGCCATAAACTGGGCCATGATTTGAGCTTGTTTTCTCCCTCCAATCCACCCAAGATTTCTCTTGGTGTCTTAATTTTTCTTTCCTCCCACTGTTGAGGCAGGTGCAAGACTTTTGGAGGCCACGGGGTGGAGGATGACCTTCCCCACCCCAGAGAGGCAAGGAGAAGGTGCTGCTCCTTAACACTGTTGTTCTATCTATGACAGTGCAGGCTTTTCAGCCTCGTCCCCAACCCTGCTTTCGGTGTCCGTTCGACTGGATCGGGTACAGAGGAAAATGCTACTATTTTTCGGAGGCTGAGGGGAACTGGACATCCAGCCAGGACAATTGCTCAGCACTTGGTGCTTCCTTGGCCATGCTTGACAGCGTGGAAGACTTGGTAAGGAGACATGAGGACATGGTTAGCATGGGGGGAAAAAAAAAGCCACCAACGTATTTGCCACCTTTCAGTTTCTTTGACTGCTCTTCCAAGGTCTTCCTTGGAGATCTGGGGTGAGGAGATGGGCAAAATGGTTTTCTTGAGGGTAGGTCATCATGGGTCTCTTCAAATTTCTCACCAAAGCCAACCGATGCAAGAACTATAGCAAAAAAAAGCCCTGTTTTGATGCAATAATAAAGGTCTGCCTTAAAGATTACACTTTTTGCTAGCAGATTGAAAGGTTCCAGCAGGTAGGAGCCCTAAAGGAGCATGAGCATCTGGTAAAATGTAGATTATTGGTTGGAAGGAGGTTTCTGCAAATGGTGACCTGCTGGAGATGTCCGAAAGCCCTGTGACCTGCCATAAAGCCTTTCTCTCTCCTCTTTTTCAGAGCTTTGTGATAAGATATAAAGGGATCTCAGAGCATTGGATTGGCCTTTCACGGGAAGATGAGGAGCAGCCATGGAGATGGGTGAACCACTCGCATTTATCTCGCCTGTGAGTCTGTGTTTTTCATCGTTACATTGCTGGTTGGTGTTTTTCCTCAGCCCCGAAATATGCATTTCTTCTGGCATTTGAGGGGCATCCAGAGATAGCAATGAGACAATGACGTTTGGGAAAGAAAACGAATGTTGCATCCAGAGCTAGTCTTCGTTTTTCCCTTTGACTTGAGAGGTGGAAGCAGTGTGTTTGGCAGGGAAAACACTGTTAGATTTTTCATTTTTAAATAAGTTTTTTTCTTTCAAAGCTTCATGCTTCTTATGGCTAACCTGGACTGCTGCCAAAATAGAAATAGTTCAGCATCAATATTGGCATACTGATGCCCATGAGGATGCCTGAGAACTGAAGGGGGGTGGGGGAAAGCCAAAATGTGATTTTTCTCCTTTTTCCTGCTGTCCCCATCTGAGGTGGGTTGTCTCACCTGTCCTTCCAGGTTCCGGATCCACGGTGGTGGCCTCTGTGCCTACCTGAACAACAACGGGCTCAGCTCCTCCCGCTGCAGCACCGAGAGGAGCTGGGTTTGCAATAAGCTCGAGCTGCAGAGCCCGAGCAAGAGCAACGGGACGAGACGGGCTCAAAACCTTTGCATCAGCTCCTAAGGGGCTGCAGGGAGTGCTCCTTAAATCCAAATACCTGGTGCACGGTAGGGAAACAAAACAAAAACCTCAAAAAAAACCCCACAGAAAAAGCAAACTCAGAGAAAAAACCTATTGCCAAAATTTGCTGAGAAGAACCAAAGTTATTACGTGTCTGCATTTGCCAACCCAACTTTGCCATATGACCAAGGAAAAGTATCTGGTGATTACTCACAGGAATTGAGTGCAATTACCCTTGCGGTTCACACCTGGTAATGACTTATTCATAACCCCACCACAATTAAATGTCAGAGCAAGAGGAAAGCCGTAGCTGTACCGACGACTCTGGAAGGACTCTAGAGGCTGAAGCTTAGCAAGATGTCTGCAGCCTTGCACCGTGCGACCGGAAAAGTGGGCAAATGCCATAGGCTTTTTTCTTTTCCCACTTTTTGTGAAGTGAAAGCAGCAACCTTCAGGCTTGGTTGGCTGAGAAAAGCCTCCTGACACCTCACGAGTATGCGGAAATGCTGCAAGGATGGACAATGCTTGCAAGACCTCCAAGAATTTGCTGCTCTCGTCTTCGGTAAAAGCCTAAGCTGCAAAGCCGCCAAGTCAACCTGTGACCATACGTGGCTCTGTATCAAGAGCAAGATGAAGGCGAAGAAATTTCCACGCATCAAAAGTCAGATTGTTCTCTCCAAGGACACAGCTCCGGGGGGTGGGACAGTGGCAGGATTGGGGAGGATCTGCCAAGTCAAGGTTGGAGCAACCAGCTCCAACTGGTTGGAGAAAGAAGGTGACGTCTTCGCCTTAACATGCCAGTGAGGTTAGGTGTAAAAGGTTTTTTTTAAAAAAAAGGAGGAGTAAAAGAGAAGGTTTTCTCTGTACATTTTCATGGAACGCTGTGTCCAGGAAAGACTTTCAAGCATCTCATCTTGATGAAAGCTGACACATTTGCACGGACAACAACGTCCAGGAGAGCCTTTTTTTTGACGAGCATCTCAACTTGGGGACTGTGGGTGAAGGTGTCAACGTGAGGATAGTAGGATTTTAGCAGCACTTTAATTTTTAGTGGTATTTAGCAGTAATAGCTAAAGGATCCAGCTTTTTCCCAGGACTGATGAAATCCTTTGGTTTCTCCTCTTTCAGCAATTTGGTGATCACTGTCTTCTCAGATGGTCTCCCAGCAATGTTTCACCAAAGTGAGGGTTTTTGGGGGGCAGAATTATGGGGGATGTCCTTGGCTCGTGGAGTTGGCAGCTCTGTCTCCTGGGATCAACAGGGTTTAGCCCAGCACAGCCCAGACCCTGGGGAAACGGTTCCTGCTCCCCCTCCGTGCGCATCCTCACCCTGCGAAAGGACCGTCTTCAGATCAGCTGCTGTTTTAGCATCGTGTAACACTCAGTGACAACCAAATTTAGTATTTTTGAGGGCTTTTAACGCACCCTTGGGCTGCTGGCGAGATTTTTCACCAGACAAGATGGTCTGAGGGCAGTATCAGAGAAACGACGCCCAAACTGTTTAGCAATAATTTCATAATTACTGCTGGAAAACAGCCAAATTTAACCTGGAGTAGGGCACTATCTATCACATCATCATCATCATCATCATCATCATTATCATTATCATTATTATTATTATTATTAATTGTTACTGTTACTATTGCTATTACTATTATTGCTTGTGCGGGTTGAACAACAATGCTGAGAGTTACAGCCCATTTCCCTCCCCATGGTAAACACATGCTTCAAATATTGTAGCTCAAAATCCACTTTCCCTGGATCCCAACACACCTCGATGTTTAGATAAGCGCGGCTGCTTGGGCTTAAATTCAGGCTTTTTTGGGTGCTTTTCAGACCCGTTCTGCCTGCAAAAGTGTTGCAAAATGGGGTATTAATTTATTATATCATGCTTTTGGCTTAGGAGACCTCACTTGCATTTCCATGGAGTTACATGTGCACTGTCGCACCCTTTCTTTATTTGAGGTGAAACAGTACAAAATGAGAAAAAGCCTAGAATTATATCTAATATATATACATATCCTAATAATAGGAAAAGACCTAGAATTAAATCTCTGCTGTTAATGAGGAAATACTGAGTGTTTATCGGCCTCTTTGAGGAAAAGAGCAAAGAAAAAAAAAAACCCAACCTGCATGTTTTGGTCTTCCCGCATGCCTTGAACCCGCAGGATTCACCCCTGCAGGATCCATCAGACGGAGATGGAATAGCTGCAATGAAAACACCAAGTGAGGAATTTTCCCAGAAATCTCAAAAAAATTGATGGATGAACAGGCAAAACTTTGCCCCCCCCCTTTTTTTTACTGCATTTTGTGATTTCTCTTCGGTTCTGTCTCATTGCACCAGGCGCTGCTTAATTCACATGCATCGGTTTTAAAGGTGGTTGTTTTTTTTAAGCAGCTGACGCTTTTGAGATGTTTTTTCTGCACAATACGTTATTCCCATTTGTTACAGACTGAGTAATTACTTGTGGCGACTATATGCAATAAAAATTTATTGTTGGTTAATGAACCTATTCTGGCGCTGCCCTTAATCACCTGCTTCCATTGAAGCACAGTGGAAAACGCTTCAGTAGCTGCCCTTTCCTCTTATTTTAGGTTTTTCCCAGCCTTTGCACATCGATGTGAGGGGAAAAAAACTGCTTTAGGTGGGTGAAGTGTGAGGGGCTGACAGACAAAACTCTTCTCCCGCCCAACCTGGAGCATCTTTTAGCATTGCTGAGTGCCTCAAGCATCCAAAAAGCAGATCCTTTTTTTAAAGACTACCTGCTATTTGTTAAAGGTGCTCTCCGAAAAGCGAGTTTTGGGTGAGTTGCAATGATATTTTCCAGGCTTTCTTAGTGGCTTCGTGAGATGTGGTCTAGGGACATCGCCGCGGGTCTTCAATCATTGGCCGGGGTTGGGATAGCTGTTCGCATCAAAGCCGTCTTGGAAGCTTTTCTGCTTCCTGCAGAGCTGAGAAGCCCCCCTGGATCCAGCTGGTCTGGGGAGTTATTAAATAAAAACCTAAAGAATGGAAGAACTAAAAAACTCAAGAAATATAAAAACCTAAAGAACTAAAATCCTAAAAAAAATTTTAAAAGCTACAAAAACTCTAAAGAACTAAACAACCCTCCAAAATATATATTAAATCTTTCCTACTTAACAGGCAAAGCAATTTCTTTTTAAAGGAAGCGAATGTGCATCCAGAACTGTCTTAGTCTCTGGTACCCCCCTGCGGCTAGTTCTGTTACTGCTCTCAATTACAGCCTGAAGTTGTTTTTGTTTTCAATTTTAAAATTACTTCTGCTTTCTTTTGCGTGTCTGGCCGGCCGGATTTGGGCAGGACCGACGAGCATAGATGACGATAAAAGGAAAAGCTTTTTCACTTTACCCCCAAGCCCTGGAAAATTATATGGGTGAGGGGATTAAAAAAAAAAAAAGACCAAAATTGGGAAAAAATTTAACAAATGACGAATATTCTCATTATTTGACCCAAAAGGGGATCCATGTGGCGCCAGCTGGGCTGCCTGCCCCCGAAACTCCCCTGCGGTCCTCCTCTTCCTTCCTCAGGAGAGGTTTTTCCTCTTTGCTCACTGCCAGGAATCAAAACGTCGGCAGAAAACGGCGCGAGCGCTTCAGGCAGAGGTGCTGGGGCAGCACCTTGTATTCCCTGCAACCCACAGGTGATTTATTTTATTTTTTTTAAATTCTTGTCTCTTTTTTTTTTTTAGGGCTGGCGACAGCACTTTTTAATGGTCTTGGAACCAGACTTGCAGGTCACGACAGGGCGGTGCCCCCGCGGCAGCATCCCCCCCCATCCAGGCATCCTGGTAAGTCACTTGGTTTAATTTTTCCTTAAATAATTTCCTTTTATTACAAAAAAAAAACCCACAAAACTTCATGCTTAAAAGTGAGGATGATAAATGGAGCAAAGCATCCTTATAGGAAGGGATCAAATTGGCTGCTTGGCATGAAAGGTTGGGTGGTGAAGAAGAGATCCCCCCTTACCGCTCTGAGCATGTTTGTCCCTATATTTCTATAAGGCAGGGGGAAAAAAAAAAAAAAGAGGGATAAAGACAGGATTTAGGGAAGAGGAGAAACTCCTGAGTATCACAAAGCCTTGGGCTGGCTGGGGAGGGAAGGAAAAAACCCCCGTTGGGTTTGGGGCTTGGCTGCAGTGGCATCGCAGGGAATTTTCCAGCTTTCTGCCAAAAGTATCTTTTTTTTTTTTGTTACATAAACGTGTTATTTTTCTTCCTCTCCTTCTGCACGCGAGATGAACACGGTTGTATCGCAGCTGCCTTCATGGCAGCATCTCCCGCAACCCAGGAGCACCCATGGGTGGGCACCCATGAGTTTGCACACAATGCCCCCCCCAGTACCTGCTCGAAGGGTGCGAGAGGCTGCTCGGTGCGGAATTTTCCACTCGACCACCCCCAACTCTTCTCTCTTTATTTCCGCTCTTTATTTTCCTAAAAAAAGGAGTTTAGACTTACAGAAGGCGTTAGGCGTGAGGAGGGGGTGGAGGAGGTTGGCAGTAAGAAAGAGGGGGAAGCCCGGCAGATGAAAACGAGGGTCAGGCACGATAAAAATTGACAAGAAAAAATCAATCCCAGGGCTACAGGAAAGGGCGTTGCCCAGTACGCCAGTGAATTTTGCCACATTCTGGTCTGTGCTGTGAGTCATAGTGACTATGCCTGTCCCCACCCATGTGCCCATCACTGGTGGGTCCAGGGGATGGGGCGAAAAACTCACACATCCTCACTGTACATGCCATTATAAAAAAATGTATGGGGCCCAAAAGGAGGAAGAAAATATCCCCAAACTTCTTTCTTTCTTCCTGTTTTTTTTTTTGCTGGCAGGAGGAATTTTTTTTAATAATTCTGATGGGGGGAAGTTGGTTTCAAACTGGGACTTTGCCTTTGTGCCACTGCAAAAAGAAATACAGATTTTTGTTTTCCATTCCCCAGACGAATATTAAACAGCGTCATCCTTGCAAGGGACAAATTAATTCTGCAATTAATTCCCCCATAGGATGCTCAGCCTTCATCCCTCCTCCTCTCCTTGCATTCCCAAATGATGCTCATTAGCCGTGACGCTGTTTATTATAAATATATAAAATTATTACCCACCCCCCCCCGAAATAAATCCCATTTACCCACATAGTGTTTCCAGCAAAAACCCCACCTTGTTGTGGCAGAAAAAAATAATCACGCCAGACGGGTAATATGAAAAACCATTTATAGAAGATGATGCAGAATAAACACTATAGTGGCAAAAGCACAAGACAGTAAATCAACAAATAAATAACTGTTAATCTCCATAGCACATATCAGAGAAAAAAACCCTTCAGTTTGAGCACCCAATTTATTTCTTCCGTATTTTTTCCTATGTAAACAGAGACAAAAAAGCAGAATATTTGCCTTTGATAAATACTGGCTGGCATAAAGGAACCACCCCCCCCCTCCCAAATTTCAAGGAAGGAAAACTGAGCAGCTGGAAATGGTCCTAAAACAGAAAAAAAATAAATAACTGGTATTAAATAGTTTTCTAAAAGTTATAAATATATCTATCATCTAACCTCTTTTAGCTAATATAAAGTGTTCTTAAGGCTGGGGAAGACTCAGTGCAAGGAAAATCTTCCCCTCCCCTCCTGCTACATTGCCCACCCCCACCCCCCCCTTTTCTGCAAAAGCCGGATTTGGCTAAAGACAATGCCATTAAAAAAAGTGCTGCTTTGGTTAAGCAGAGGAAGACACCAACTGCGAAGTCGAGCTGCAGGTCGGGGCTTTGCCCTGGCTGAGGCTCCTGCTCCGAGGAATTCCAATTTTCTTCTCCTTTCTGGGTTGCAACAGCGAACGCAGCTCAGACCCCCCCAGAAGAAATCCCCGGAGCCGCAGGTGTACACGAAGCCGAAACGAAGGCGATGGTGCCGGCGACGATCATCGCGACGGCAAAGACGCCGAGATAGGGGCAGGAGCAACCCAACCTGCAATCACAAAAAGAAAATAATGAGCGCTGCGGCGGCAAGGAGCGGCAGGGAGGATGGGATTTTCCTGCACCACGGTTGCAGTCAACCGGTGGATTTTGCAGGCTCGGGAGACGTCGCGCGGGTCAGAGCGGAGACGGCGTCGGCTCTGCAGGAAGAAAAAGAGGACAAATAGGTTAATATTGATTGTGTCCCCCCAAATCCCCCCCTTTTTTTTGCTCTTACCCCACGCGGCGCAAAAAAGCGTCTTGCCGTGCTGCGGTTCTGGGACGGTTTGTGCAATCAGAGAGGGCGCGGGCGCAAAGGCAGGGGAAAAACGCGGGGAAAGGCGCGTGCGAGGACGCAGGGGAAGGGGTTTGCAAAGACGCGCTTTCCGCGCGCGCACGACGGCCGCTGCCTGCGAAGGCGCGAGGGAAAGGTGCGAGGAAAGACCGCGCTTGTGCCCCCGCGATCGCTGCTGCACCGCGAAGACGGAGCGAGGGGTGCGAGGAAAACACGCGCTTTCTGCGCGGGCGATCGCTGCTGATCCAAAGACGCAGGGGAAGGGGTTTGCAAAGACGCGCTCTCCAGCGCCGCGCACGATTGCTGCCGCTGCGCGCGGACGCACGCGGGAGACGCGCGCGCAGACGTGTGGCGAGCAACTCGGCCAAGAAAGCCCCCCGGGACTCCGAGGGAAGCAGCGGTGGATTTTGGGGTGCGCGGGCCGGCTGCTCCCCGCAACCGTGCAGGATGATGTGCGCCAGGCAGGCGTGTTGTCCAGCTGCCCTGGGCTCGGTAGTTTCCAGCCGAAGCTTTGCTGAGCTCCAGTTTTCCCGTCCCGCAGCCTGACGCCAGCCACGGCGCTGCTGGTTTTGTGGCAGCGGTCTCCCCAGGCAGAGGGCAAAAGTTCTCTCCCACCGCGTCCCGTTGCGTTTTGCAGGTGTGAAACGTCTTCCCGGTGAAGTTGATGGGACTGTGACCTGACTGTCCTGGCGAACGTTGGCGGGTGATGGTGGGACACGGCTAGCTGGAGGGAGAAGAAGTTGCAAAGCCGTAAATTTCACTTGGGAGCGGTGAGGAAGGTACGCGGGGGGGTCGGGGGTGTGTGGTGTGCAATAAATAGGGGGGGCTGCAAAAAGATATGGAGGGGTCGCAAAAAATAGGGGGGGGGTCGCAAAAAAAATATGGGGGGTCGCAAAAAAATAAGGAGGTGTTGCAAAGAAATAGGGGGGGTTGCAAAAAAGAAGGAGGGTTTGGAAAAGATATGGTGGGGTTGCAAAGAAAATAGGGGTGTTGCAAAGAAAAAGTAGAGTTGGTTGCAAAAAATGGGGGTGGTTGGTGTTTTAGGGTGTTTCGAGGATTCCCGAGAAGGTAACACACACACAGCACCTGACTATAAGGGAAAAAGCAAGCCTTTTATTAACTACACACATGCGTTACGCTAAGGGTATCTTACAAAGCTAAAAAAAAAAATGAATTTACCATACTGACCCAAGGACTGTGAAGATGAACCATCCGTACATTTCTTGTGCCGTCTTGCGCCACGAGCTCGGCCAGCAGTCCGGTAGGTGCCAGCTTTACGCGGGCATCCCCACGGAGGGCACCGGTGGCCCTCGCCGCACGCCGACCCACCGCCCTTCAGAAAACTCCGGTATTTTATACATTTGCAAGCAACGGGCTCTCGACGCTTGCTCGGCCACGAGTGCAAAACACGCCCATCGTGCATCAGAAGCAGCCCAGAGACGCCGTGCCTGCCGGCCAGGCGCGCTGCAACATGCCGTAACCATCCCTTCTGTTGGTTCCGGGCTTTGCGCACGCGGCAAATTACCCTCATCCATCGGTCCCATCCACTGTGCTCTAACCAACGGCAAGACTTTGCAAGGGTAAGCAAAATTATGTGCCGTGTGCCTGGTATTCCTCCATTATTGCATGTACCACCTACCCTAACGTTGCTGAACCTCCTTAGCCCCCACGGTCAGCATTTCAAAACAACAGATGATAAAACTCCCTGTTCCTGTGCTGACTGCGTTTTTTAGTTATCTACTCTTACTCAGTGTTCATCCACGGACCAAAATTCCAGCTTTAACCCTTCCGTACACAGGTGGAAAGAAAACAGGGGGTTGCAAAAAATAAGGGGGTTGCAAGAAAATACAGGAGTTTGCAAGAACGGGGCTTGTAGTGAGACGGGGAACCAAAAGAAACCGTAGTAGATACAGTAGATATATGAATGTAGATAGGCATTGTGTAATAATTATCTAGCTTATAATGAGGTTAAGGAAGTTTCAATAGAGGTAGACATGGCCCAAGGGGATGAGAAGTGGTGCTTAACGTTTGCGGCTGACTGGGACAGGAGATAGTCCCTGAGAAGGAGCAGCAGTGACTCCAGAACCAGCCAAGACCGACCTGGTGATTTGGACAAATGCCAAGGGACAACTGAGTGTGCGCAGGTACAGAAAGTAAGAGTTCACCGTGAAGAAGACATACAGCCTTCATCTTCACGACCACCAGACCGACCACCATAAGGAGGCACTGCCCAAGGGCAGTTCAGAGGAGACTATGGAAATGACCTCTCGGAGCTAATTAATATGAAGCGGGGATAGGTAATGCCTACCGTATAGGCGTATTTGCGAAACGCCATGTATACGGTAACACTCGACCGTATAAACTCGAAGCGAACTCCCGCGTCGGCGCACGACTTTGGTGGGACTCCCCGCCGTGCTGCCCGGCGCTGAACGAACATACCCGACGTTACAATCCCGCTGGCTGCGCTAGTCCGTAGGAAACGGGGAGGGTTGCAAAAAGATGGGGGGGGTGGCATAAAGTAGGTTTGGGTTCAAAAAACAGGTGGGTTTGCAAAAAAAGAAAAAGGGGGGGGTGGAGGGGCAAAAGAAAACCGACCGGATGGCAAAAAAACCCCAAAATATTGGGGGTTCAAAACATAAGGGGGGGGGGCGAAAAAATAGGGGGGTAAAAAAACCGGGGAGGGGTGTTAAAAGCGAGGGGGTGGTGTTTGCTGAAGAAAATGAGGGGCGGGATCAAGACCTGTGGGAGGTTTGCCAAAAAATGGGGTGTGCCCCCCCCCGCCCGCGGAAGCAGGGGAGAGGGTGAGAAAGATTAACCCCCCCTAAACGGTGCCTTTGGGAGGAGCAAAGAGCCGCGGGGGGGGGGGGCGCAGGGCAGCTGAAGCAGGGAGAGAGAAAGCCGAGATATTCCGCGGGGGGGGGAAGAAGAAGCGAAGTTTCATTCAGTTTCAAGTGCCCCCCCCTCCCCGCACCCCCTTCCCCGCTCACCTGCCGGATCGGGGGATGGTTCGGGGGCAGCGTCAGCGCCACCAGCAGCGCCCAGAGGGGCCCCATGGAGCTGGGGGGGGACACGGGGAGGGGACACGGGGGGGACACGGGGGGGACACGGGGGACGGAACGCGCCCCGCGTGCCGAGATGCGGCGCGGAAAGTGGAGGGAGGAGCCAGGCCCCGCCCATTTCCCCGCCCAGTACGCGGACCCCGCCCACCAGTGGGCGGGGCCTGGAGCGGTGCTCTGCTGCTCCAGAGAGGTGAGCGGGCGGGGGGGTGGTGGCCATGGGGGGTGTATGACGTGTGTGTGATGTCATACGTGCGCGTAGAGCATCCAGAGAGGGTGTGCGGGGAGACAGCAGAGATGCTGTTCTATATACTGGATGTAGTGGATACACAGTCTATGATGCGGATAGTGGATGGTGTATAAAGGATATCTAGTGTCTATATATGCACTAACGTCTATCTACGACACTACTAGTATACTGTGTGTCAGTATCCATATATATGTATAAATATATCTACCTATATAACACATAAATAGTGTGTATATATATAATATATATACTCTATATAGTGTGTATATATACACTAAAGTCTGTATATGACACTAATAGTATACAATGTGTGTCCATATATATAAATATATACATACATAATACAGCAATAGTGTGTATATATAGTATATCTACTGTATATATAGTTTATAGTGTGTCTATACATAGTATATAGTATATGTATATATATAGTAGTATATATATACACCACGTATGCTATATGTAGTATGTATAGATACACTGCACTACACGTACTATTCTCATATATATCATATGTTGTCTCTATCTCAGCCAAAACCAGGACAACTACACTAATGGCGTACTGTAGGTATTCTGTATAGTGTAGTGTGGGTGTATATATACAGAGAGACACTGTATGTGTGTGTGTATACATAGACACTAACACATACAGTATACTATTTGTATAGTATATATAATACAGTGTTAGTGTATGATGTATACTGTACTAGTGCTAGTATATATAGTAGTATAACTACTATACTACTATACTACTATTAGTATAGTATACTAGAGAGACTATATGGTATATATACCATATGGTTATGTATATTATGTGGTAAATATGCTATGCCATGCAGTATATATACTACATAGTATATGTACACACACTATGTATACTAAATATATACACAGGCTATATATACTCTCCATATACACACTATATACTGTAGTGTGTATCCATAGTTGATATATAGTGTATATACATTAATATATACAGCCTATCTTTTTTCCAGCCCACCCCTTTTTTTTAACCCCCTATTTTTTTTGCAACACCCCCCCCCCAATTTTTGCACCCTCTGACCCTCATCCCCCCCATCCCCTGTTCCCCCCCCCCGGAGCCGGGACCCCCTCGACCCAATAAAACCCTTTCCAAACAAAAAAAAATCGGATTATTTGGTCTGCCGCCGTCCTCCTGGCTCCGACTGGATCCCACTGCCCTCTTCGGGGCCTCGCAATGAGGAGAAACTGGTCAATAACGGAGCCGGAAAAGCCAATTTTTGGGATTTGGGGGGATTTGGGAGGGGGGGGGCAGTACTAGCCCCAGCTGTTTGGGCAATGGTGGTTTCCAGGTTGCCCTGGAGTGGGGAGGTGGGTGGGCGGAAATGGGGGGAAAATGGGGGATTTGGGGGGGGGTGGGCTTTGGGTTTTTTTTTTTCTTCATTCTTTTCCAATTTGGGGGGGCTTTGGATTATGGATTTGCAGGATTTGGGCCTCAAAATAGAGCTGGGAGGAAGGGGGAGGGGCGCCCGGGAAGGCCGAGGTGTGACGGGGAACGGGATGGGGACAGTCCCAGCCCCCCCCACATTACCCCCATGGGGCTGGATATTGCTATTCCTGGGTGGTGGCCATCCCCAAATTTTGGGCTTGTTTGCCCAATTTTGTTTGGGTTTTTTTTGGTTGGTTTTTTTCCAGATTTTCCTGGGTGTTTTTTTGGGGGTGGGGGGGGGGAACCTGGAGGGGTCCGGAGGAAGACGAAGGGCTGAGGAAGAGCGATGGGACCCTGGCCAAGGTGTGCAGGCAGGTGGGGGGGGCAAACCTGGGGGGGGAATGCTGCGGATTTGCATCGGGTGTTGGGGTGCACGGAGCGGGGGGGGGGGGTGGGGGGCGGGATATGGGGGTGCTGCTTTGGGGTGCACCGAGGGGTGTAAGATGGATATTGGGGCTCTGCATTGGGGTGCCATGAAGGGTGCAGGGTATTGGGGGGCACCGAGGGGTTGCAGAATATTGGGGTGCACAATATTGGGGCTCTGCATCGGGGTGGAACAAGGGGTGCAGGATATTGGGCGGCACCAAGGAGTGCAGGATATTGGGGTGCAGGATATTGGGGGTCTGCATTGGGTTGCAGGATATTGGGGTGCCCAATATCGGGGCTCTGCATTGGGATGCCCCAAAGGGTGCAAGGTATCGGGGTGCTGCGAAGGGTGCGGGATATTGGGGGCACCAGGTGGGTGCAGGATATCGGGACTCCGCATTGGGGTACACCAAGGGGTGCAGGGATATTGGGGCGCAGGATACTGGGGCTCTGCATTGGGGTGGACCAAGGGGTGCAGGATATCGGGGTGCCCCGAAGGGCTGTAGGATATCGGGGCTCCGCATCGTGCTTCAGCGCGTTGCAGCCAGGACGGCAGCCCCCTCCTCCTCCTCCTCCTCCCCATTTGGGGTGTTTCTCCCAGCAGCCCCCCAACCCCAGGCAGCCCTGCCTGCTGCTCAGCTGCCTGTGCGCGGCGGTGGCACGGATGCTGGCCTTCACCCTCCTCTTCCTCCTCCTCGGCACCCTCCTGGGGGGTGATGCCGGCCGGGGGGGGTCCCAGCCCCGAGCCCCCTGCCCCGTCGTCGGGTGGGCTTCGGTCGACGCTGCTACTTGCGCTTCCGAGGCCGAAGGCGACCGGTCGGCGAGCCGGACCCGCTGCCAGACCCGGGGGGGGCAAACGTCGGCCGGCCACCGACCGCACGGCGGAGCTGGTGGGGGGTGTGGGGGGTGTCTTGGGGTGATTTGGGTTTTTTTGGGGGGGGAAGGGAAATCCCCCCCATCATCCATTCCATTTGGCCTCCCGTAGGACTTTCTGCAAACCGCTTACAAAGGGGCTCACGCGTCACGTCACGCGCATTGGCGCGGCAATCCGCCGCAACGGCAACCATCGGATGGCGGCCACGATGTGTGGTTGCTTGGATTTAATGTAAACATGAACTGCTGGGTCTGGGATCCCATGTGGGAAAGCCCTGGGGGGGGAGGGGTTCTTGGGGTCCCAGGGGACCAAGGAGGTGTTGCGAGGCCAGGGCAGCCTTTGGGGTCCCAGGTGGGAGCGCTCTGGGGGGGGGTCTTGGGGGGTTTGGGGGGACCAAAAGAAGGCTGGGGGGGACCAGGGCAAGCCTTTGAGATCCCAGGGTGGGGCAGCTCTGGGGGGTCCTGGGGCCCAAGGCAGCCTTGGGGGGGTCTTTGTGAGGACTGGGGCAGCTTGGTGGTGGTCAAATGCAGATGCCGCCTCCTTATTATAGCAAATAAAAAAAAAAAAAAGTTTATTATATCCTAGCACATTTATAATCAATTGCACATTAATTACTTGGAATACATCCTAGCAATGGAGAACAGCAGAAGAAAATGTGGGGTGGGGGTTGATGGGGGGGGGGGGGGGGGGTGGGTGGGGGGGGGTGGGGGGGAAGTGAGCGCGAGCACATCCTTGTGGTGACAAAATCGGTTTTAAACTGAGGTAGCGAGTGGCTGGTATTAACACAAAGCCTGCAAAAATCAAGATTTTTAATTTGGGTTGGAAGCCCCGCTAGTGATGGGCATTGAGGTCAGTAAAAGAAACCTTCAGAGGGGGCTGAGTTTGGGAGGAAGCCCCAAGTTTTCGTCTCAAAACCAGCTAAGTGAAGCCCAGCTCCCGTCAACGAGCTTTGGATGAATTTAACAACAGCGGCTTTTAGATGAGATGAGCCACGCCGAGCTCAGACCCAAAAGCCCCTGGATATAACCCAAAATGGAGACATCTAAGATGGAGGTAGGACCATGAGCTGAGGTGGAAATGACTCCAAGACCTGGAAAATAAGAGTTGAGGAGCATCAAGGAGTGTTTCCAAGCACCGTGGAGCAACCAGCTTTGGGGGGACCCTGCCAACGCATCAACCCTTTGGGGACAGTTTGATGGTGGAGAGGAGCCACGCAGAAGTAGGGGAAGACCTTTTCTCCGCTGAAGGAAGCCACGGGGAAGGTGAAGATGCGTTGGCGGCTGCCAACAGCATAGAAGGAGACCTGTCCCACCTCCTAGTCCAGGTAGATGCCTATCTCCCCCGTTGAGGAGTGGGACGGAGGTGTTGGAAGGGGAGCTGTGAGGGCCACACAGAGCTCATCGTACTGCTGCAAGCCCACATCTCAGTATTAGGCTTGAAGAGGATCCGGCCTTTCCTCTGAACCGACTCACGGGCCACCCAACGGCCCAGAAGCGCCCGTTCGCTTCCACCTCCCAGTAGCGACGGCCCGAGGTGAAGCCCTCGCTGCCAACATGCAGAGCCCGAGCAAGGGGCAACGGGACGAGACGGGCTCAAAACCTTTGCATCAGCTCCTAAGGGGCTGCGGGAGTGCTCCTTAAACCCAAATACCTGGTGCACGGTAGGGAAACAAAACAAAAAACCTCAAAAAAAACCCCACAGAAAAAGCAAACTCAGAGAAAAAACCTATTGCCAAAATTTGCTGAGAAGAACCAAAGTTATTACGTGTCTGCATTTGCCAACCCCAACTTTGCCATATGACCAAGGAAAGTATCTGGTGATTACTCACAGGAATTGAGTGCAATTACCTTGCGGTTCACACCTGGCTAATGACTTATTCATAACCCCACCACAATTAAATGTCAGAGCAAGAGGAAAGCCGTAGCTGTACCGACGACTCTGGAAGGACTCTAGAGGCTGAAGCTTAGCAAGATGTCTGCAGCCTTGCAACCGTGCGACCGGAAAAGTGGGCAAATGCCATAGGCTTTTTTCTTTTCCCACTTTTGTGAAGTGAAAGCAGCAACCTTCAGGCTTGGTTGGCTGAGAAAAGCCTCCTGACACCTCACGAGTATGCGGAAATGCTGCAAGGATGGACAATGCTTGCAAGACCTCCAAGAATTTGCTGCTCTCGTCTTCGGTAAAAGCCTAAGCTGCAAAAGCCGCCAAGTCAACCTGTGACCATACGTGGCTCTGTATCAAAGAGCAAGATGAAGGCGAAGAAATTTCCACGCATCAAAAGTCAGATTGTTCTCTCCAAGGACACAGCTCCGGGGGGTGGGACAGCGGCAGGATTGGGAGGATCTGCCAAGTCAAGGTTGGAGCAACCAGCTCCAACTGGTTGGAGAAAGAAGGTGACGTCTTCGCCTTAACATGCCAGTGAGGTTAGGTGTAAAAGGTTTTTTTTAAAAAAAAGGAGGAGTAAAAGAGAAGGTTTTCTCTGTACATTTTCATGGAACGCCGTGTCCAGGAAAGACTTCCAAGCATCTCATCTTGATGAAAGCTGACACATTTGCACGGACAACAACGTCCAGGAGAGCCTTTTTTTGACGAGCATCTCAACTTGGGGACTGTGGGTGAAGGTGTCAACGCGAGGATAGTAGGATTTTAGCAGCACTTTAATTTTTAGTGGTATTTAGCAGTAATAGCTAAAGGATCCAGCTTTTTCCCAGGACTGATGAAATCCTTTGGTTTCTCCTCTTTCAGCAATTTGGTGATCACTGTCTTCTCAGATGGTCTCCCAGCAATGTTTCACCAAAGTGAGGGTTTTTTGGGGGCAGAATTATGGAAGTCCTTGGCTCGTGGAGTTGGCAGCTCTGTCTCCTGGGATCAACAGGGTTTAGCCCAGCACAGCCCAGACCCTGGGGAAACGGTTCCTGCTCCCCCTCCGTGCGCATCCTCACCCTGCGAAAGGACCGTCTTCAGATCAGCTGCTGTTTTAGCATCGTGTAACACTCAGTGACAACCAAATTTAGTATTTTTGAGGGCTTTTAACGCACCCTTGGGCTGCTGGCGAGATTTTTCACCAGACAAGATGGTCTGAGGGCAGTATCAGAGAAACGACGCCCAAACTGTTTAGCAATAATTTCATAATTACTGCTGGAAAACAGCCAAATTTAACCTGGAGTAGGGCACTATCTATCACATCATCATCATCATCGTCATTGTCATTATCATTATCATTATTATTATTATTATTAATTGTTACTGTTACTATTGCTATTACTATTATTGCTTGTGCGGGTTGAACAACAATGCTGAGAGTTACAGCCCATTTCCCTCCCCATGGTAAACACATGCTTCAAATATTGTAGCTCAAAATCCACTTTCCCTGGATCCCAACACACCTCGATGATTAGATAAGCGCGGCTGCTTGGGCTTAAATTCAGGCTTTTTTGGGTGCTTTTCAGACCTGTTCTGCCTGCAAAAGTGTTGCAAAATGGGACATTAATTTATTATATCATGCTTTTGGCTTAGGAGACCTCACTTGCATTTCCATGGAGTTACATGTGCACTGTCGCACCCTTTCTTTATTTGAGGTGAAACAGTACAAAATGAGAAAAAGCCTAGAATTATATCTAATATATATACATATCCTAATAATAGGAAAAGACCTAGAATTAAATCTCTGCTGTTAATGAGGAAATACTGAGTGTTTATCGGCCTGTTTGAGGAAAAGAGCAAAGAAAAAAAAAAACCCAACCTGCATGTTTTGGTCTTCCCGCATGCCTTGAACCCGCAGGATTCACCCCTGCAGGATCCATCAGATGGAGATAGAATAGCTGCAATGAAAACACCAAGTGAGGAATTTTCCCAGAAATCTCAAAAACTTGATGGATGAACAGGCAAAGCTTTGCCCCCCCTTTTTTTTTTACTGCATTTTGTGATTTCTCTTTGGTTCTGTCTCATTGCACCAGGCGCTGCTTAATTCACATGCATCGGTTTTAAAGGTGGTTGTTTTTTTTAAGCAGCTGACGCTTTTGAGATGGTTTTTCTGCACAATACGTTATTCCCATTTGTTACAGACCGAGTAATTACTTGTGGCGACTATATGCAATAAAAATTTATTGTTGGTTAATGAACCTATTCTGGCGCTGCCCTTAATCACCTGCTTCCATTGAAGCACAGTGGAAAACGCTTCAGTAGCTGCCCTTTCCTCTTATTTTAGGTTTTTCCCAGCCTTTGCACATCGATGTGAGGGGAAAAAAAACTGCTTTAGTGGGTGAAGTGTGAGGGGCTGACAGACAAAACTCTTCTCCCCGCCAACCTGGAGCATCTTTTAGCATTGCTGAGTGCCTCAAGCATCCAAAAAGCAGATCCTTTTTTAAAGACTACCTGCTATTTGTTAAAGGTGCTCTCCGAAAAAGCGAGTTTTGGGTGAGTTGCAATGATATTTTCCAGGCTTTCTTAGTGGCTTCGTGAGATGTGGTCTAGGACATCGCCCGCGGTCTTCAAATCATTGGCCGGGGTTGGGATAGCTGTTCGCATCAAAGCCGTCTTGGAAGCTTTTCTGCTTCCTGCAGAGCTGAGAAGCCCCCCTGGATCCAGCTGGTCTGGGGAGTTATTAAATAAAAACCTAAAGAATGGAAGAACTAAAAAACTCAAGAAATATAAAACCTAAGACTAAAATCCTAAAAAAAATTTTAAAAGCTACAAAAACTCTAAAGAACTAAACAACCCTCCAAAATATAAATTAAATCTTTCCTACTTAACAGGCAAAGCAAATTTCTTTTAAAGGAAGCGAATGTGCGTCCAGAACTGTCTTAGTCTCTGGTACCCCCCTGCGGCTAGTTCTGTTACTGCTTGCAATTACAGCCTGAAGTTGTTTTTGGTTTAAATTTTAAAATTACTTCTGCTTTCTTTTGCGTGTCTGGCCGGCCGGATTTGGGCAGGACCGACGAGCATAGATGACGATAAAAGGAAAAGCTTTTTCACTTTACCCCCAAGCCCTGGAAAATTATATGGGTGAGGGGATTAAAAAAAAAAAAAGACCAAAATTGGGAAAAAATTTAACAAATGACGAATATTCTCATTATTTGACCCAAAAGGGGATCCATGTGGCGCCAGCTGGGCTGCCTGCCCCCGAAACTCCCCTGCGTCCTCCTCTTCCTTCCTCAGGGAGAGGTTTTCCTCTTTGCTCACTGCCAGGAATCAAAACGTCGGCAGAAAACGGCGCGAGCGCTTCAGGCAGAGGTGCTGGGGCAGCACCTTGTATTCCCTGCAACCCACAGGTGATTTATTTTATTTTTTTTAAATTCTTGTCTCTTTTTTTTTTTAGGGCTGGCGACAGCACTTTTTAATGGTCTTGGAACCAGACTTGCAGGTCACGACAGGGCGGTGCCCCCGCGGCAGCATCCCCCCCCATCCAGGCATCCTGGTAAGTCACTTGGTTTAATTTTTCCTTAAATAATTTCCTTTTATTACAAAAAAAAAACCCCACAAAACTTCATGCTTAAAAGTGAGGATGATAAATGGAGCAAAGCATCCTTATAGGAAGGGATCAAATTGGCTGCTTGGCATGAAAGGTTGGGTGGTGAAGAAGAGATCCCCCCTTACCGCTCTGAGCATGTTTGTCCCTATATTTCTTATAAGCAGGGGGAAAAAAAAAAAAAAGAGGGATAAAAGACAGGATTTAGGGAAGAGGAGAAACTCCTGAGTATCACAAAAGCCTTGGGCTGGCTGGGGAGGGAAGGAAAAAACCCCCGTTGGGTTTGGGGCTTGGCTGCAGTGGCATCGCAGGGAATTTTTCCAGCTTTTCTGCCAAAAGTATCTTTTTTTTTTTTGTTACATAAACGTGTTATTTTTCTTCCTCTCCTTCTGCACGCGAGATGAACACGGTTGTATCGCAGCTGCCTTCATGGCAGCATCTCCCGCAACCCAGGAGCACCCATGGGTGGGCACCCATGAGTTTGCACACAATGCCCCCCCCAGTACCTGCTCGAAGGGTGCGAGAGGCTGCTCGGTGCGGAATTTTCCACTCGACCACCCCCAACTCTTCTCTCTTTATTTCCGCTCTTTGTTTTCCTAAAAAAAGGAGTTTAGACTTACAGAAGGCGTTAGGCATGAGGAGGGGGTGGAGGAGGTTGGCAGTAAGAAAGAGGGGGAAGCCCAGCAGATGAAAACGAGGGTCAGGCACGATAAAAATTGACAAGAAAAATCAATCCCAGGGCTACAGGAAAGGGCGTTGCCCAAGTACGCCAGTGAATTTTGCCACATTCTGGTCTGTGCTGGTGAGTCATAGTGACTATGCGTGTCCCCACCCATGTGCCCATCACTGGTGGGTCCAGGGATGGGCGAAAAACTCACACATCCTCACTGTACATGCCATTATAAAAAAAAATGTATGGGGCCCAAAAAGGAGGAAAAATATCCCCAAACTTCTTTTCTTCCTGTTTTTTTTTTTGCTGCTGGAGGAATTTTTTTTAATAATTCTGATGGGGGGAAGTTGGTTTCAAACTGGGACTTTGCCTTTGTGCCAACTGCAAAAAGAAATACAGATTTTTGTTTTCCTTCCCCAGACGAATTAAAACAGCTTCATCCTTGCACGGGACAAATTAATTCTGCAATTAATTCCCCCATAGGATGCTCAGCCTTCATCCCTCCTCCTCCTCCTTGCATTCCCAAATGATGCTCATTAGCCGTGACGCTGTTTATATAAATATATAAAATTATTACCCACCCCCCCCCGAAATAAATCCCATTTACCCACATAGTGTTCCAGCAAAAACCCCACCTTTTTTGGCAGAAAAAAAATAATCACGCCAGACGGGTAATAGGAAAAACCATTTATAAAGATGATGCAGGAATAAACACTATAGTGGCAAAAGCACAAGACAGTAAATCAACAAATAAATAACTGTTAATCTCCATAGCACATATACAGAGAAAAAAACCCTTCAGTTTGAGCACCGATTTCTTTTTTCCGTATTTTTCCTATGTAAACAGAGACAAAAAGCAGAATATTTGCCTTTGATAAATACTGGCTGGCACAAAGGAACCACCCCCCCCCTCCCAAATTTCAAGGGAAGGAAAAACTGAGCAGCTGGAAATGGTCCTAAAACAGAAAAAAAATAAATAACTGGCATTAAATAGTTTTCTAAAAGTTATAAATATATCTATCATCTAACCTCTTTTAGCTAATATAAAGTGTTCTTAAGGCTGGGGAAGACTCAGTGCAAGGAAAATCTTCCCCTCCCCTCCTGCTACATTGCCCACCCCCCCCCCCCCCTTTTCTGCAAAAGCCGGATTTGGCTAAAGAAATGCCGTTAAAAAAGTGCTGCTTTGGTTAAGCAGAGGAAGACACCAACTGCGAAGTCGAGCTGCAGGTCGGGGCTTTGCCCTGGCTGAGGCTCCTGCTCCGAGAATTCCAATTTTCTTCTCCTTTCTGGGTGCAACAGCGAACGCAGCTCAGACCCCGCCAGAAATCCCCGGAGCCGCAGGTGTACACGAAGCCGAAACCGAAGGCGACGGTGCCGGCGACGATCATCGCGACGGCAAAGACGCCGAGATAGGGCAGAGCAACCCAACCTGCAATCACAAAAAGAAAATAATGAGCGCTGCGGCGGCAAGGAGCGGCAGGGAGGATGGGATTTTCCTGCACCACGGTTGCAGTCACCGGTGGATTTTGCAGGCTCGGGAGACGTCGCGCGGGTCAGGAGCGGAGACGGCGTCGGCTCTGCAGGAAGAAAAAGAGGACAAATAGGTTAATATTGATTGTGTCCCCCAAATCCCCCCCTTTTTTTTTGCTCTTACCCCACGCGGCGCAAAAAAGCGTCTTGCCGTGCTGCGGTTCTGGGACGGTTTGTGCAATCAGAGAGGGCGCGGGCGCAAAGGCAGGGGAAAAACGCGGGGAAAGGCGCGTGCGAGGACGCAGGGGAAGGGGTTTGCAAAGACGCGCTTTCCGCGCGCGCACGACGGCCGCTGCCTGCGAAGGCGCGAGGGAAAGGTGCGAGGAAAGACGCGCTTTGTGCCCCCGCGATCGCTGCTGCACGCGAAGACGGAGCGAGGGGTGCGAGGAAACACGCGCTTTCTGCGCGGGCGATCGCTGCTGAATCCAAAGACGCAGGGGAAGGGGTTTGCAAAGACGCGCTCTCCGCGCGCGCGATTGCTGCCGCGCGCGAGGACGCACGCGGAGACGCGCGCGCAGACGTGTGGCGAGCAACTCGGCCAAGAAAGCCCCCCGGGACTCAGAGGGAAGCAGCGGTGGATTTTGGGGTGCGCGGGCCGGCTGCTCCCCGCACCGTGCAGGATGATGTGCGCCAGGCAGGCGTTGTCCAAGCTGCCCTGGGCTCGGTAGGTTCCAGCCGAAGCTTTGCTGAGCTCCAGTTTCCCGTCCCGCAGCCTGACGCCAGCCACGGCGCTGCTGGTTTTGTGGCAGCGGCTCCCCAGGCAGAGGGCAAAGTTCTCCCACCGCGTCCCGTTGCGTTTTTGCAGGTGAAACGTTTTCCCGGTGAAGTTGATGGGGACGGTGACCTGACTGTCCTGGCGAACGTTGGCGGTGATGGTGGGACACGGCTCAGCTGGAGGGAGAAGAAGTTGCAAAGCCGTAAATTCACTTGGGAGCGGTGAGGAAGGTACGGCGGGGGGGGTGTGTGCAATAAAATAGGGGGGGCTGCAAAAAGATATGGAGGGTCGCAAAAAAATAGGGGGTAGGGGGTCGCAAAAAAATAAGGAGGGTTGCAAAGAAATAGGGGGGTTGCAAAAAAAGAAGGAGGGTTGGAAAAAGATATGGGGGGTTGCAAAGAAAATAGGGGTGTTGCAAAGAAAAAGTAGAGTTGGTTGCAAAAAATCGGGGTGGTTGGTGTTTTAGGGTGGTTTCGAGGATTCCCGAGAAGGTAAACACACACACACTGACTATAAGGGAAAAAGCAAGCCTTTTATTAACTACACACATGCGTTACGCTAAGGGTATCTTACAAAGCTAAAAAAAAAAATGAATTACCATACTGACCCAAGGACTGTGAAGATGAACCATCCGTACATTCTTGTGCCGTCTTGCGCCACGAGCTCGGCCCAGCAGTCGGTAGGTGCCAGCTTTACGCGGGCATCCCCACGGAGGCAACGGTGGCCTCGCCGCACGCCGACCCACCGCCCTTCAGAAAACTCCGGTATTTTATACATTTGCCAAGCAACGGCTCTCGACGCTTGCGGCCACGAGTGCAAAACACGCCTCGATTGCATCAGAAGCAGCCCAGGACGCACGTGCCTGCCGGCCAGGCGCGCTGCACATGCCGTAACCATCCCTTCTGTTGGTTCACGGGCTTTGCGCACGCGGCAAATTACCCTCATCCATCGGTCCCATCCACTGTGCTCTAACCAACGGCAAGACTTTTGCAAGGTAAGCAAAATTATGTGCGGTGCCTGGTATTCCTCCATTATTGCATGTACCACCTCCCCTAACGTTGCTGAACCTCCTTAGCCCCACGGTCAGCATTTCAAACAACAGATGATAAACTCCCTGTTCCCTGTGCTGACTGCGTTTTTTAGTTATCTACTTCTTACTCAGTGTTCATCCACGGACCAAAATTCCAGCTTTTAACCCTTCCGTACACAGGTGGAAAGAAAACAGGGGGTTGCAAAAAATAAGGGGGTTTGCAGAAAATACAGGAGTTTGCAAGAAACGGGGCTTGTAGTGAGACGGGGAACCAAAAGAACCGTAGTAGATACAGTAGATATATGAATGTAGATAGGCATTGTTTAATAATTATCTAGCTTATAATGAAGTTAAGGAAGTTTCAATAGAGGTAGACATGGCCCAAGGGGATGAGAAGTGGTGCTTAACGTTTGAGGCTGACTGGGACAGGAGATAGTCCCTGAGAAGGAGCAGCAGTGACTCCAAGAACCAGCCACGACTGACCTGGTGATTTGGACAAATGCCAAGGGACAACTGAGTGTGCGCAGGGACAGAAAGTTAAGAGTTCACCGTGAAGAAGACATACAGCCTTCATCTTCACGACCACCAGACGACCACCATAAGGAGGCACTGCCCAAGGGCAGTTCAGAGGAGACTATGGAAATGACCTCTCGGAGCTAATTTTAATACGAAGCGGGGATAGGTAATGCCTACGTATAGGCGTATTGCGAAACGCCATGTATACGTAACACTCGACCGTATAAACTCGAAGCGAACTCCCGCGTCGGCGCACGACTTTGGTGGGACTCCCCGCCGTGCTGCCCGGCGCTGAACGAACATACCGACTTTACAATCCCGCTGGCTGCGCAGTCCGTAGGAAACGGGGAGGGTTGCAAAAAGATGGGGGGGTGGCATAAAGTAGGTTTGGGTTCAAAAAACAGGTGGGTTTGCAAAAAAAGAAAAAGGGGGGGTGGAGGGGCAAAAGAAAAACAGACCGGATGGCAAAAAAAACCCCAAAATATTGGGGGTTTCAAAACATAAGGGGGGGGGGGCGAAAAACTAGGGGGGTAAAAAAACCGGGGAGGGGTGTTAAAAAGCGAGGGGGTGTGTGTGAAGAAAATGAGGGCGGGATCAAGACCTGTGGAGGTTTGCAAAAAATGGGGGTGCCCCCCCCCCGCCCGGAGGAAGCAGGGGAGAGGTGAGAAAGGATTAACCCCCCCTAAACGGTGCTTTGGGAGAGCAAAGAGCCGCGGGGGGGGGGGCGCAGGGCAGCTGAAGCAGGGAGAAAGCCGAGATATTCCGCGGGGGGGGGGAAGAAGCGAAGTTTCATTCAAGTTTTCAAGTGCCCCCCCCTCCCCGCACCCCTTCCCCGCTCACCTGCCGGATCGGGGGAGGTCGGGGGCAGCGTCAGCGCCGCCAGCAGCGCCCAGAGGGGCCCCATGGAGCTGGGGGGGGACACGGGGGGACAACGGGGGGACACGGGGGACGGAACGCGCCCCGCGTGCCGAGATGCGGCGCGGAATCCGTAGGGAGGCGCCAGGCCCCGCCCATTTCCCCGCCCACCAGTGGGCGGGGCCTGGAGCGGTGCTCTGCTGCTCCAGAGAGGTGAGCGGGGCGGGGGGGTGGTGGCCATGGGGGGTGTATGACGTGTGTGTGATGTCATACGTGCGCGTAGAGCATCCAGAGAGGGTGTGCGGGGAGGCAGCAGAGATGCTGTTCTATATACTGGATGTAGTGGATACACAGCCTATGATGCGGATAGTGGGTGGTGTATAAAGGATATCTAGTGTCTATATATGCACTAACGTCTATCTACGACACTACTAGTATACTGTGTGTCAGTATCCATATATATGTATAAATATATCTACCTATATAACACATAAATAGTGTGTATATATATAATATATATACTATATACAGTGTGTATATATACACTAAAGTCTGTATATGACACTAATAGTATACAATGTGTGTCCATATATATAAATATATACATACATAATACAGCAATAGTGTGTATATATAGTATATCTACTGTATATATAGTTTATAGTGTGTCTATACATAGTATATAGTATATGTGTATATATAGTAGTATATATATACACCACGTATGCTATATGTAGTATGTATAGATACACTGCACTACACGTACTATTCTCATATATATCATATGTTGTCTCTATCTCAGCCAAAACCAGGACAACTACACTAATGGCGTACTGTAGGTATTCTATATAGTGTTAGTGTGGGTGTATATATACAGAGAGACACTGTATGTGTGTGTGTATACATAGACACTAACACATACAGTATACTATTTGTATAGTATATATAATACAGTGTTAGTGTACGATGTATACTGTACTAGTGCTAGTATAATATAGTATATACTACTATACTACTATACTACTATTAGTATAGTATACTAGAGAGACTATATGGTATATATACCATATGGTATGTATATTATGTGGTAAATATGCTATGCCATGCAGTATATATACTACATAGTATATGTACACACACTATGTATACTAAATATATACACAGGCTATATATACTCTCCATATACACACTATATACTGTAGTGTGTATCCATAGTTGACATATAGTGTATATACATTAATATATACAGCCTATCTTTTTCCAGCCCCCCCCTTTTTTTTAACCCCCCTATTTTTTTGCAACACCCCCCCCCCCAATTTTTTGCACCCTCTGACCCTCATCCCCCCCATCCCCTGTTCCCCCCCCCCCCGGAGCCGGGACCCCTCGACCCAAATAAAACCCTTTTCCAAACAAAAAAAAATCGGATTATTTGGTGCCGCCCGTCTCCTTGCTCCGACTGGATCCCACGTCCTCCTTCGGGCCTCGCAATGAGGAAAACTGGTCAAAACGGAGCCGGAAAAGCCAATTTTGGGATTTGGGGGGATTTGGGCGGGGGGGGGGCAGTACTAGCCCCAGCTGGTTTGGGCACATGGTGGTTTCCACGTTGCCTGGCGTGGGGAGGTATGGGGGGAAAATGGGGTATTTGGGGTGGGGTGGGCTTTTGGGTTTTTTTTTCTTCATTCTTTTCCAATTTGGGGGGCTTTGGATTATGGATTTGCAGGATTTGGCCTCAAAATAGAGCTGGGAGGAAGGGGAGGGCGCCCGGGAAGGCCGAGGTGTGACGGGGAACGGGATGGGGACAGTCCCAGCCCCCCCCAAATTGCCCCCATGGGGCTGGATATTGCTATTCCTGGGTGGTGGCAGCCCCAAATTTGGGCTTGTTTTGCCCAATTTTGTTGGGTTTTTTTTTGGTTGGTTTTTTTTCCAGATTTTCCTGGGTGTTTTTTTGGGGGTGGGGGGGGAACCTGGAGGGGTCCGGAGGAAGACGAAGGGCTGAGGAAGAGCGATGGGACCCTGGCCAAGGTGTGCAGGCAGGTGGGGGGGGGCAAACCTGGGGGGGGAATGCTGCGGATTTGCATTGGGTGTTGGGGTGCACGGAGCGGGGGGGGGGGGGGGATATCGGGGTGCTGCTTTGGGGTGCACCGAGGGGTGTAAGATGGATATTGGGGCTCTGCATTGGGGTGCCGTGAAGGGTGCAGGGTATTGGGGGGCACCAGGGGGGTGCAGAATATTGGGGTGCACAATATTGGGGCTCTGCATCGGGGTGGAACAAGGGGTGCAGGATATTGGGCGGCACCAAGGAGTGCAGGATATTGGGGTGCAGGATATTGGGGGTCTGCATTGGGTTGCAGGATATTGGGGTGCCCAATATCGGGGCTCTGCATTGGGATGCCCCGAAGGGTGCAAGGTATCGGGGTGCTGCGAAGGGTGCAGGATATTGGGGGCACCAGGGGGGTGCAGGATATCGGGACTCCGCATTGGGGTACACCAAGGGGGTGCAGGATATTGGGGCGCAGGATACTGGGGCTCTGCATTGGGGTGGACCAAGGGGTGCAGGATATCGGGGTGCCCCGAAGGGCTGTAGGATATCGGGGCTCCGCATCGTGCTTCAGCGCGTTGCAGCCAGGACGGCAGCCCCCTCCTCCTCCTCCTCCTCCCCATTTTGGGGTGTTTCTCCCAGCAGCCCCCCAACCCCAGGCAGCCCTGCCTGCTGCTCAGCTGCCTGTGCGCGGCGGTGGCACGGATGCTGGCCTTCACCCTCCTCTTCCTCCTCCTCGGCACCCTCCTGGGGGGTGACGCCGGCCGGGGGGGTCCCCCAGCCCCGAGCCCCCTGCCCCGACGGTCGGGTGGGCTTCGGTCGACGCTGCTACTTCGCTTCCGAGGCCGAAGGCGACCGGTCGGCGAGCCGGGACCGCTGCCAGACCCGGGGGGGGCCACGTCGGCCGGCACCGACCGCACGGCGGAGCTGGTGGGGGGTGTGGGGGTGTCTTGGGGTGATTTGGGTTTTTTGGGGGGAGGGAAATCCCCCCCATCATCCCATTTTTGCTTCCCATAGGACTTTCTGCACGGCTACAAAGGGCTCACGGCGCATTGGCTCGGCATCCGCCGCAACGGCACCATCTGGATGCGGCCAAGCGGTGCTGAGCGTAACACCTCCAGGTGAGATTGGATGGGGGGGGGGGAAGGGGGAAATTTTGGGGTGGAGGATGGATAAAGCCCCCCCGATCCCACCTTTTACCCCCCTCCCCGTGCAGGTGGCCCATCCGCAGGGAGAGCGGCTGCGCTTATTCGAAGGAGGAGAAGGGGCTGAGCAGCTCCCGCTGCAGCACCGAGGCCGCATCCTGCACTGGGAAATAACCCACATGGGGGGGGTCCTGATGTTGAATAACCCACATGGCAGGGAGGGGGTCCCGGTGTTGCCACCCACCCGCCACAACCCGGGGATGCTCAGCCGCTTCCTGATGCCTTTTTGCTCAAAGCTTGAAATAAAATGTTGGAAATGGGTTTGGAAATTAAAAAATTAAGGATGTTTTAGTGCTGGGGGGGAGGGAAAAAAATAGGGTTTTCTTCCAAATAAGGCTGCCAAGGCCGCTGCCTCCAAGGGCAACACTGAATTTGCTGGTGGGTTTTGGCTTGCGGTGGTTTCTTTTTTGGCAGAGGTTTTCTCCCACCTCCGCACGATGGCAGCTGGGGGGAGAGGCGGGACATGGGATAGGGTTGGAAAAATGTTTTGGTTGCTTGGATTTAATGTAAACATGAACTGCTGGGTCTGGGATCCCATGTGGGAAAGCCCTGGGGAGGGGTTCTTGGGGGTCCCAGGGGACCAAGGAGGTGTTGCGAGGCCAGGGCAGCCTTTGGGGTCCCAGGTGGGGCAGCTCTGGGGGGGGTCTTGAGGGGTTTGGGGGACCAAAGAAGCTGGGGGGGACGAGGGCAGCCTTTGAGATCCCACGTGGGGCAGCTCTGGGGGGTCCTGGGGGCCCAAGGCAGCCTTGGGGGGGTCTTTGTGGGACTGGGGCAGCTTGGTGGTGGGTCAAATGCAGATGCCGCCTCCTTATTATAGCAAAAAAAAAAAAAAAAAGTTTATTATATCCTTAGCACATTTATAATCAATTGCACATTAATTACTTGGAAATACATCCTGAGCATGGAGAACAGCAGAAGAAAATGGGGGGGGGGGGGGGGGGGGGGGGGGGGAAGCGAGCGCGAGCACATCCTTGTGGTGACAAAATCGGTTTTAAACTGAGGTAGCGAGCGGCTGGTATTAACACAAAGCCTGCAAAAATCAAGATTTTTAATTTTGGGTTGGAAGCCCGGCTAGTGATGGGCATTGAGGTCAGTAAAAGAAACCTTCAGAGGGGGCTGAGTTTGGGAGGAAGCCCCACGTTTTCGCCTCAAAACCAGCTAAGTGAAGCCCAGCTCCCGTCAACGAGCTTTGGATGAATTTAACAACAGCGGCTTTTAGATGAGATGAGCCACGCTGAGCTCGGACCCAAAAGCCCCTGGATATAACCCAAAACGGAGACATCTAAGATGGAGGTAGGACCATGAGCTGAGGTGGAAATGACTCCAAGACCTGGAAAATAAGAGTTGAGGAGCATCAAGGAGTGTTTCCAAGCACTGTGGAGCAACCAGCTTTGGGGGGACCCTGCCAACGCATCAACCCTTTGGGGACAGTTTGATGGTGGAGAGGAGCACGCAGAAGTAGAGGAAGACCTTTTCTCCGCTGAAGGAAGCCACGGGGAAGGTGAAGATGCGTTGGCGGCTGCCAACAGCATAGAAGGAGACCTGTCCCACCTCCTAGTCCAGGTAGATGCCTATCTCCCCGTTGAGGAGTGGGACGGAGGTGTTGGAAGGAGCTATGAGGGCCACACAGAGCTCATCGTACTGCTGCAAGCCCCAAATCTCAGTATTAGGCTTGAAGAGGATCCGGCCTTTCCTCTGAACCGACTCACGGGCCACCCCAACGGCCCAGAAGCGCCCGTTCGCTTCCACCTCCCAGTAGCGACGGCCCGAGGTGAAGCCCTCGCTGCCCAACATGCAGAGCCCGAGCAAGGGCAACGGGACGAGACGGGCTCAAAACCTTTGCATCAGCTCCTAAGGGGCTGCGGGGAGTGCTCCTTAAACCCAAATACCTGGTGCACGGTAGGGAAACAAAACAAAAACCTCAAAAAAAACCCACAGAAAAAGCAAACTCAGAGAAAAAACCTATTGCCAAAATTTGCTGAGAAGAACCAAAGTTATTACGTGTCTGCATTTGCCAACCCAACTTTGCCATATGACCAAGGAAAAGTATCTGGTGGTTACTGACAGGAATTGAGTGCAATTACCCTTGCGGTTCACACCTGCTAATGACTTATTCATAACCCCACCACAATTAAATGTCAGAGCAAGAGGAAAGCCGTAGCTGTACCGATGACTCTGGAAGGACTCTAGAGGCTGAAGCTTAGCAAGATGTCTGCAGCCTTGCACCGTGCGACCGGAAAAGTGGGCAAATGCCATAGGCTTTTTTCTTTTCCCACTTTTCGTGAAGTGAAAGCAGCAACCTTCAGGCTTGGTTGGCTGAGAAAAGCCTCCTGACACCTCACGAGTATGCGGAAATGCTGCAAGGATGGACAATGCTTGCAAGACCTCCAAGAATTTGCTGCTCTCGTCTTCGGTAAAAGCCTAAGCTGCAAAGCCGCCAAGTCAACCTGTGACCGTAGGTGGCTCTGTATCAAGAGCAAGATGAAGGCGAAGAAACTTCCACGCATCAAAAGTCAGATTGTTCTCTCCAAGGACACAGCTCCGGGGGGTGGGACAGCGGCAGGATTGGGGAGGATCTGCCAAGTCAAGGTTGGAGCAACCAGCTCCAACTGGTTGGAGAAAGAAGGTGACGTCTTCGCCTTAACATGCCAGTGAGGTTAGGTGTAAAAGGTTTTTTTTAAAAAAAGGAGGAGTAAAAGAGAAGGTTTTCTCTGTACATTTTCATGGAACGCTGTGTCCAGGAAAGACTTTCAAGCATCTCATCTTGATGAAAGCTGACACATTTGCACGGACAACAACGTCCAGGAGAGCCTTTTTTTTGACGAGCATCTCAACTTGGGGACTGTGGGTGAAGGTGTCAACGTGAGGATAGTAGGATTTTAGCAGCACTTTAATTTTTAGTGGTATTTAGCAGTAATAGCTAAAGGATCCAGCTTTTTCCCAGGACTGATGAAATCCTTTGGTTTCTCCTCTTTCAGCAATTTGGTGATCACTGTCTTCTCAGATGGTCTCCCAGCAATGTTTCACCAAAGTGAGGGTTTTTGGGGGCAGAATTATGGAAGTCCTTGGCTCGTGGAGTTGGCAGCTCTGTCTCCTGGGATCAACAGGGTTTAGCCCAGCACAGCCCAGACCCTGGGGAAACGGTTCCTGCTCCCCCTCCGTGCGCATCCTCACCCTGCGAAAGGACCGTCTTCAGATCAGCTGCTGTTTTAGCATCGTGTAACACTCAGTGACAACCAAATTTAGTATTTTTGAGGGCTTTTAACGCACCCTTGGGCTGCTGGCGAGATTTTTCACCAGACAAGATGGTCTGAGGGCAGTATCAGAGAAACGACGCCCAAACTGTTTAGCAATAATTTCATAATTACTGCTGGAAAACAGCCAAATTTAACCTGGAGTAGGGCACTATCTATCACATCATCATCATCATCATCATCATCATTATCATTATCATTATTATTATTATTATTAATTGTTACTGTTACTATTGCTATTACTATTATTGCATGTGCGGGTTAAACAACAATGCTGAGAGTTACAGCCCATTTCCCTCCCCATGGTAAACACATGCTTCAAATATTGTAGCTCAAAATCCACTTTCCCTGGATCCCAACACACCTCGATGTTTAGATGAGCGCGGCTGCTCGGGCTTAAATTCAGGCTTTTTTGGGTGCTTTTCAGACCTGTTCTGCCTGCAAAAGTGTTGCAAAATGGGACATTAATTTATTATATCATGCTTTTGGCTTAGGAGACCTCACTTGCATTTCCATGGAGTTACATGTGCACTGTCCCACCCTTTCTTTATTTGAGGTGAAACATTACAAAATGAGAAAAAGCCTAGAATTATATCTAATATATATATATATATATATATATCCTAATAATAGGAAAAGACCTAGAATTAAACCTCTGCTGTTAATGAGGAAATACTGAGTGTTTATCGGCCTCTTTGAGGAAAAGAGCAAAGAAAAAAAAACAACCTGCATTTTTTGTTCTTCCCACATGCCTTGAACCCGCAGGATTCACCCCTGCAGGATTCATCAGACGGAGATGGAATAGCTGCAATGAAAACACCAAGTGAGGAATTTTCCCAGAAATCTCAAAAAAATTGATGGATGAACAGGCAAAACTTTGCCCCCCCCCTTTTTTTTACTGCATTTTGTGATCTCTCTTCGGTTCTGTCTCATTGCACCAGGCGCTGCTTAATTCACATGCATCGGTTTTAAAGGTGGTTGTTTTTTTTAAGCAGCTGACGCTTTTGAGATGGTTTTTCTGCACAATACGTTATTCCCATTTGTTACAGCACTGAGTAATTACTTGTGGCGACTATATGCAATAAAAATTTATTGTTGGTTAATGAACCTATTCTGGCGCTGCCCTTAATCACCTGCTTCCATTGAAGCACAGTGGAAAACGCTTCAGTAGCTGCCCTTTCCTCTTATTTTAGGTTTTTCCCAGCCTTTGCACATCGATGTGAGGGGAAAAAAACTGCTTTAGGTGGGTGAAGTGTGAGGGGCTGACAGACAAAACTCTTCTCCCGCCCAACCTGGAGCATCTTTTAGCATTGCTGAGTGCCTCAAGCATCCAAAAAGCAGATCCTTTTTTTAAAGACTACCTGCTATTTGTTAAAGGTGCTCTCCGAAAAGCGAGTTTTGGGTGAGTTGCAATGATATTTTCCAGGCTTTCTTAGTGGCTTCGTGAGATGTGGTCTAGGACATGGCCGCGGTCTTCAAATCATTGGCCGGGGTTGGGATAGCTGTTCGCATCAAAGCCGTCTTGGAAGCTTTTCTGCTTCCTGCAGAGCTGAGAAGCCCCCCTGGATCCAGCTGGTCTGGGGAGTTATTAAATAAAAACCTAAAGAATGGAAGAACTAAAAAACTCAAGAAATATAAAAACCTAAAGAACTAAAATCCTAAAAAAAATTTTAAAAGCTACAAAAACTCTAAAGAACTAAACAACCCTCCAAAATATAAATTAAATCTTTCCTACTTAACAGGCAAAGCAATTTCTTTTTAAAGGAAGCGAATGTGCATCCAGAACTGTCTTAGTCTCTGGTACCCCCCTGCGGCTAGTTCTGTTACTGCTTGCAATTACAGCCTGAAGTTGTTTTTGGTTTAAATTTTAAAATTACTTCTGCTTTCTTTTGCGTGTCTGGCCGGCCGGATTTGGGCAGGACCGACGAGCATAGATGACAATAAAAGGAAAAGCTTTTTCAATTTACCCCCAAGCCCTGGAAAATTATATGGGTGAGGGGATTAAAAAAAAAAAAAGACCAAAATTGGGAAAAAATTTAACAAATGACGAATATTCTCATTATTTGACCCAAAAGGGGATCCATGTGGCGCCAGCTGGGCTGCCTGCCCCCGAAACTCCCCTGCGTCCTCCTCTTCCTTCCTCAGGGAGAGGTTTTCCTCTTTGCTCACTGCCAGGAATCAAAACGTCGGCAAAAAACAGCGCGAGCGCTTCAGGCAGAGGTGCTGGGGCAGCACCTTGTATTCCCTGCAACCCACAGGTGATTTATCTTATTTTTTTTAAATTATTGTCTCTTTTTTTTTAGGGCTGGCGACAGCACTTTATAATGGTCTTGGAACCAGACTTGCAGGTCACGACAGGGCGGTGCCCCCGCGGCAACATCCCCCCCCATCCAGGCATCCTGGTAAGTCACTTGGTTTAATTTTTCCTTAAATAATTTCCTTTTATTACAAAAAAAAAAACCCACAAAACTTCATGCTTAAAAGTGAGGATTATAAATGGAGCAAAGCATCCTTATAGGAAAGGGATCAAATTGGCTGCTTGGCATGAAAGGTTGGGTGGTGAAGAAGAGATCCCCCCTTACCGCTCTGAGCATGTTTGTCCCTATATTTCTTATAAGCAGGGGGAAAAAAAAAAAAGAGGGATAAAAGACAGGATTTAGGGAAGAGGAGAAACTCCAGAGTATCACAAAAGCCTTGGGCTGGCTGGGGAGGGAAGGAAAAAAACCCCCGTTGGGTTTGGGGCTTGGCTGCAGTGGCATCGCAGGGAATTTTTCCAGCTTTTCTGCCAAAAGTATCTTTTTTTTTTTTTTTACATAAACGTGTTATTTTTCTTCCTCTCCTTCTGCACGCGAGATGAACACGGTTGTATCACAGCTGCCTTCATGGCAGCATCTCCCGCAACCCAGGAGCACCCATGGGTGGGCACCCATGAGTTTGCACACAATGCCCCCCCCAGTACCTGCTCGAAGGGTGCGAGAGGCTGCTCGGTGCGGAATTTTCCACTCGACCACCCCTAACTCTTCTCTCTTTATTTCCGCTCTTTATTTTCCTAAAAAAAGGAGTTTAGACTTACAGAAGGCGTTAGGCGTGAGGAGGGGGTGGAGGAGGTTGGCAGTAAGAAAGAGGGGGAAGCCCAGCAGATGAAAACGAGGGTCAGGCACGATAAAAATTGACAAGAAAAATCAATCCCAGGGCTACAGGAAAGGGCGTTGCCCAAGTACGCCAGTGAATTTTGCCACATTCTGGTCTGTGCTGGTGAGTCATAGTGACTATGCCTGTCCCACCCATGTGCCCATCACTGGTGGGTCCACGGATGGGCGAAAAACTCACACATCCTCACTGTACATGCCATTATAAAAAAAATGTATGGGGCCCAAAAAGGAGGAAAAATAACCCCAAACTTCTTTTCTTCCTGGTTTTTTTTTTTGCTGCTGGAGGAATTTTTTTTAATAATTCTGATGGGGGGAAGTTGGTTTCAAACTGGGACTTTGCCTTTGTGCCAACTGCAAAAAGAAATACAGATTTTTGTTTTCCTTCCCCAGACGAATTAAACAGCTTCATCCTTGCGCGGGACAAATTAATTCTGCAATTAATTCCCCCATAGGATGCTCAGCCTTCATCCCTCCTCCTCCTTGCATTCCCAAATGATGCTCATTAGCCGTGACGCTGTTTATATAAATATATAAAATTATTACCCACCCCCCCCGAAATAAATCCCATTTACCCACATAGTGTTTCCAGCAAAAACCCCACCTTTTTTGGCAGAAAAAAAATAATCACGCCAGACAGGTAATAAGAAAAACCATTTATAAAGATGATGCAAGAATAAACACTATAGTGGCAAAAGCACAAGACAATAAATCAACAAATAAATAACTGTTAATCTCCATAGCACATATACAGAGAAAAAAACCCTTCAGTTTGAGCACCGATTTATTTCTTCCATATTTTTCCTATGTAAACAGAGACAAAAAGCAGAATATTTGCCTTTGATAAATACTGGCTGGCATAAAGGAACCACCCCCCCCCTCCCAAATTTCAAGGGAAGGAAAAACTGAGCAGCTGGAAATGGTCCTAAAATAGAAAAAAAATAAATAACTGGTATTAAATAGTTTTCTAAAAGTTATAAATATATCTATCATCTAACCTCTTTTAGCTAATATAAAGTGTTCTTAAGGCTGGGGAAGACTCAGTGCAAGGAAAATCTTCCCCTCCCCTCCTGCTACATTTCCCACCCCCACCCCCCCCCCTTTTCTGCAAAAGCCGGATTTGGCTAAGAAATGCCGTTAAAAAGTGCTGCTTTGGTTAAGCAGAGGAAGACACCAACTGCGAAGTCGAGCTGCAGGTCGGGGCTTTGCCCTGGCTGAGGCTCCTGCTCCGAGAATTCCAATTTTCTTCTCCTTTCTGGGGTGCAACAGCGAACGCAGCTCAGACCCCGCCAGAAATCCCCGGAGCCGCAGGTGTACACGAAGCCGAAACCGAAGGCGACGGTGCCGGCGACGATCATCGCGACGGCAAAGACGCCGAGATAGGGCAGAGCAACCCAACCTGCAATCACAAAAAGAAAATAATGAGCGCTGCGGCGGCAAGGAGCGGCAGGGAGGATGGGATTTTCCTGCACCACGGTTGCAGTCACCGGTGGATTTTGCAGGCTCGGGAGACGTCGCGCGGGTCAGGAGCGGAGACGGCGTCGGCTCTGCAGGAAGAAAAAGAGGACAAATAGGTTAATATTGATTGTGTCCCCCAAATCCCCCCCTTTTTTTTGCTCTTACCCCACGCGGCGCAAAAAAGCGTCTTGCCGTGCTGCGGTTCTGGGACGGTTTGTGCAATCAGAGAGGGCGCGGGCGCAAAGGCAGGGGAAAAACGCGGGGAAAGGCGCGTGCGAGGACGCAGGGGAAGGGGTTTGCAAAGACGGCGCTTTCGCGCGCGCACGACGGCCGCTGCCTGCGAAGGCGCGAGGGAAGGTGCGAGGAAAGACGCGCTTTGTGCCCCCGCGATCGCTGCTGCAACGCGAAGACGGAGCGAGGGGTGCGAGGAAACACGCGCTTTCTGCGCGGGGCGATCGCTGCTGAATCCAAAGACGCAGGGGAAGGGTTTGCAAAGACGCGCTCTCCGCGCGCACGATTGCTGCCGCTGCCGCGAGGGACGCACGCGGAGACGCGCGCGCAGACGTGTGGGCGAGCAACTCGGCCAAGAAAGCCCCCGGGACTCAGAGGGAAGCAGCGGTGGATTTTGGGGTGCGCGGGCCGGCTGCTCCCCGCACCGTGCAGGATGATGTGCGCCAGGCAGGCGTTGTCCAAGCTGCCCTGGGCTCGGTAGGTTCCAGCCGAAGCTTTGCTGAGCTCCAGTTTCCCGTCCCGCAGCCTGACGCCAGCCACGGCGCTGCTGTTTTTGTGGCAGCGGCTCCCCAGGCAGAGGGCAAAAGTTCTCCCACCGCGTCCCGTTGCGTTTTTGCAGGTGAACGTCTTCCCGGTGAAGTTGATGGGGACGGTGACCTGACTGTCCTGGCGAACGTTGGCGGTGATGGTGGGACACGGCTCAGCTGGAGGGAGAAGAAGTTGCAAAGCCGTAAATTCACTTGGGAGCGGTGAGGAAGGTACGGCGGGGGGGGTGTGTGCAATAAAATAGGGGGGGCTGCAAAAAGATATGGAGGGTCGCAAAAAAAAATAGGGGGGGTCGCAAAAAAATAAGGAGGGTTGCAAAAGAAATAGGGGGGTTGCAAAAAAAGAAGGAGGGTTGGAAAAAGATATGGGGGGTTGCAAAGAAAATAGGGGTGTTGCAAAGAAAAAGTAGAGTTGGTTGCAAAAAATGGGGGTGGTTGGTGTTTTAGGGTGGTTTCGAGGATTCCCGAGAAGGTAAACACACACACACTGACTATAAGGGAAAAAGCAAGCCTTTTATTAACTACACACATGCGTTACGCTAAGGGTATCTTACAAAGCTAAAAAAAAAAAATGAATTACCATACTGACCCAAGGACTGTGAAGATGAACCATCCGTACATTCTTGTGCCGTCTTGCGCCACGAGCTCGGCCCAGCAGTCGGTAGGTGCCAGCTTTACGCGGGCATCCCCACGGAGGCAACGGTGGCCTCGCCGCACGCCGACCCACCGCCCTTCAGAAAACTCCGGTATTTTATACATTTGCCAGCAACGGCTCTCGACGCTTGCGCCACGAGTGCAAAACACGCCTCGATTGCATCAGAAGCAGCCCAGGACGCACGTGCCTGCCGGCCAGGCGCGCTGCACATGCCGTAACCATCCCTTCTGTTGGTTCACGGGCTTTGCGCACGCGGCAAATTACCCTCATCCATCGGTCCCATCCACTGTGCTCTAACCAACGCAAGACTTTTGCAAGGTAAGCAAAATTATGTGCGGTGCCTGGTATTCCTCCATTATTGCATGTACCACCTCCCCTAACGTTGCTGAACCTCCTTAGCCCCACGGTCAGCATTTCAAACAACAGATGATAAACTCCCTGTTCCCTGTGCTGACTGCGTTTTTTAGTTATCTACTTCTTACTCAGTGTTCATCCACGGACCAAAATTCCAGCTTTTAACCCTTCCGTACACAGGTGGAAAGAAAACAGGGGGTTGCAAAAAATAAGGGGGTTTGCAGAAAATATCTGGGCTTGCAAGAAACGGGGCGGGTTGCAAAAAGATGGGGGGGGTGGCATAAAGTAGGTTTGGGTTCAAAACACAGGTGGGTTTGGAAACAAAAAAAGGGGGGGTGGGGGCAAAAGAAAAACCGACCAGATGGCAAAAAAACCCCAAAATATTGGGGGTTTCAAAACATAAGGGGGGGGGGAAAAACTAGGGGGGTAAAAAAACCGGGGAGGGGTGTTAAAAAGCGAGGGGGTGTGTGTGAAGAAAATGAGGGCGGGATCAAGACCTGTGGAGGTTTGCAAAAAATGGGGGTGCCCCCCCCCCCGCCCGGAGGAAGCAGGGGAGAGGTGAGAAAGGATTAACCCCCCCTAAACGGTGCTTTGGGGAGAGCAAAGAGCCGCGGGGGGGGGGCGCAGGGCAGCTGAAGCAGGGAGAAAGCCGAGATATTCCGCGGGGGGGGGGGGGGGGGGAAGAAGCGAAGTTTCATTCAAGTTTTCAAGTGCCCCCCCCCTCCCCGCACCCCTTCCCCGCTCACCTGCCGGATCGGGGGAGGTCGGGGGCAGCGTCAGCGCCACCAGCAGCGCCCAGAGGGGCCCCATGGAGCTGGGGGGGGGACACGGGGGGACACGGGGGGACACGGCGGACGGAACGCGCCCCGCGTGCCGAGATGCGGCGCGGAATCCGTAGGGAGGCGCCAGGCCCCGCCCATTTCCCCGCCCAGTACGCGGACCCCGGCGGGGCCTGGAGCGGTGCTCTGCTGCTCCAGAGAGGTGAGCGGGCGGGGGGGTGGTGGCCATGGGGGGTGTATGACGTGTGTGTGATGTCATACGTGCGCGTAGAGCATCCAGAGAGGGTGTGCGGGGAGACAGCAGAGATGCTGTTCTATATACTGGATGTAGTGGATACACAGCCTATGATGCGGATAGTGGGTGGTGTATAAAGGATATCTAGTGTCTATATATGCACTAACGTCTATCTACGACACTACTAGTATACTGTGTGTCAGTATCCATATATATGTATAAATATATCTACCTATATAACACATAAATAGTGTGTATATATATAATATATATACTCTATATAGTGTGTATATATACACTAAAGTCTGTATATGACACTAATAGTATACAATGTGTGTCCATATATATATAAATATATACATACATAATACAGCAATAGTGTGTATATATAGTATATCTACTGTATATATAGTTTATAGTGTGTCTATACATAGTATATAGTATATGTATATATATAGTAGTATATATATACACCACGTATGCTATATGTAGTATGTATAGATACACTGCACTACACGTACTATTCTCATATATATCATATGTTGTCTCTATCTCCAGCCAAAACCAGGACAACTACACTAATGGCGTACTGTAGGTATTCTGTATAGTGTTAGTGTGGGTGTATATATACAGAGAGACACTGTATGTGTGTGTGTATACATAGACACTAACACATACAGTATACTATTTGTATAGTATATATAATACAGTGTTAGTGTACGATGTATACTGTACTAGTGCTAGTATAATATAGTATATACTACTATACTACTATACTACTATTAGTATAGTAATACTAGAGAGACTATATGGTATATATACCATATGGTATGTATATTATGTGGTAAATATGCTATGCCATGCAGTATATATAACTACATAGTATATGTACACACACTATGTATACTAAATATATACACAGGCTATATATACTCTCCATATACAACACTATATACTGTAGTGTGTATCCATAGTTGATATATAGTGTATATACATTAATATATACAGCCTATCTTTTCCAGCCCCCCCCTTTTTTTAACCCCCCTATTTTTTTGCAACACCCCCCCCCCAATTTTTTGCACCCTCTGACCCTCATCCCCCCCCATCCCCTGTTCCCCCCCCCCCGGAGCCGGGACCCCTCGACCCAAATAAAACCCTTTTCCAAACAAAAAAAAATCGGATTATTTGGTGCCGCCCGTCTCCTTGCTCCGACTGGATCCCACGTCCTCCTTCGGGCCTCGCAATGAGGAAAACTGGTCAAAACGGAGCCGGAAAAGCCAATTTTGGGATTTGGGGGGATTTGGGCGGGGGGGGGGGTACTAGCCCCAGCTGGTTTGGGCACATGGTGGTTTCCACGTTGCCTGGCGTGGGGAGGTATGGGGGGAAAATGGGGTATTTGGGGTGGGGTGGGCTTTTGGGGTTTTTTTTCTTCATTCTTTTCCAATTTGGGGGGCTTTGGATTATGGATTTGCAGGATTTGGCCTCAAAATAGAGCTGGGAGGAAGGGGAGGGCGCCCGGGAAGGCCGAGGTGTGACGGGGAACGGGATGGGGACAGTCCCAGCCCCCCCCAAATTACCCCCATGGGGCTGGATATTGCTATTCCTGGTGGTGGCAGCCCCAAATTTGGGCTTGTTTTGCCCAATTTTGTTGGGTTTTTTTTTGGTTGGTTTTTTTTCCAGATTTTCCTGGGTGTTTTTTGGGGGGGGGGGGGAACCTGGAGGGGTCCGGAGGAAGACGAAGGGCTGAGGAAGAGCGATGGGACCCTGGCCAAGGTGTGCAGGCAGTGGGGTGGGGGGGGCAAAACCTGGGGGGGGAATGCTGCGGATTTGCATTGGGTGTTTGGGGTGCACGGAGCGGGGGGGGGGGGATATCGGGTGCTGCTTTGGGGTGCACCGAGGGTGTAAGATGGATATTGGGGCTCTGCATTGGGGTGCCGTGAAGGGTGCAGGGTATTGGGGGGGCACCAGGGGGGTGCAGAATATTGGGGTGCACAATATTGGGGCTCTGCATCGGGGTGGAACAAGGGGTGCAGGATATTGGGCGGCACCAAGGAGTGCAGGATATTGGGGTGCAGGATATTGGGGGTCTGCATTGGGTTGCAGGATATTGGGGTGCCCAATATCGGGGCTCTGCATTGGGATGCCCCGAAGGGTGCAAGGTATCGGGGTGCTGCGAAGGGTGCAGGATATTGGGGGCACCAGGGGGGTGCAGGATATCGGGACTCCGCATTGGGGTACACCAAGGGGGTGCAGGATATTGGGGCGCAGGATACTGGGGCTCTGCATTGGGGTGGACCAAGGGGTGCAGGATATCGGGGGCCCGAAGGGCTGTAGGATATCGGGGCTCCGCATCGTGCTTCAGCGCGTTGCAGCCAGGACGGCAGCCCCTCCTCCTCCTCCTCCTCCCCATTTTGGGGTGTTTCTCCCAGCAGCCCCCCAACCCCAGGCAGCCCTGCCTGCTGCTCAGCTGCCTGTGCGCGGCGGTGGCACGGATGCTGGCCTTCACCCTCCTCTTCCTTCCTCCTCGGCACCCTCCTGGGGGGTGACGCCGGCCGGGGGGGTCCCCCAGCCCCGAGCCCCTGCCCCGACGGTCGGGTGGGCTTCGGTCGACGCTGCTACTTCGCTTCCGAGGCCGAAGGCGACCGGTCGGCGAGCCGGGACCGCTGCCAGACCCGGGGGGGCCACGTCGGCCGGCACCGACCGCACGGCGGAGCTGGTGGGGGGTGTGGGGGTGTCTTGGGGTGATTTGGGTTTTGGGGGGAGGGAAATCCCCACCCCATCATCCCATTTTGCTTCCCGTAGGACTTTCTGCACCGCTACAAGGGCTCACGGCGCATTGGCTCGGCATCCGCCGCAACGCACCATCTGGATGCGGCCAAGCGGTGCTGAGCGTAACACCTCCAGGTGAGATTGGATGGGGGGGGGAAGGGGAAATTTTGGGGTGGAGGATGGATAAAGCCCCCCCGATCCCACCTTTTACCCCCCTCCCCGTGCAGGTGGCCCATCCGCAGGAGAGCGGCTGCGCTTATTCGAAGGAGGAGAAGGGGCTGAGCAGCTCCCGCTGCAGCACCGAGGCCGCATCCTGCACTGGGAAATAACCCACATGGGGGGGTCCTGATGTTGAATAACCCACATGGCAGGGAGGGGGTCCCGGTGTTGCCACCCACCCGCCACAACCCGGGGATGCTCAGCCGCTTCCTGATGCCTTTTTGCTCAAAGCTTGAAATAAAATGTTGGAAATGGGTTTGGAAATTAAAAAATTAAGGATGTTTAGTGCTGGGGGGGAGGGAAAAAAATAGGGTTTCTTCCAAATAAGGCTGCCAAGGGCCGCTGCCTCCAAGGGCAACACTGAATTTGCTGGTGGGTTTTTGGCTTGCGGTGGTTTCTTTTTTGGCAGAGGTTTTCTTCCCACCTCCGCACGATGGCAGCTGGGGGGAGAGGCGGACGATGGGATAGGGTTGGAAAAATGTTTTGGTTGCTTGGATTTAATGTAAACATGAACTGCTGGGTCTGGGATCCCATGTGGGAAAGCCCTGGGGAGGGGTTCTTGGGGGTCCCAGGGGACCAAGGAGGTGTTGCGAGGCCAGGGCAGCCTTTGGGGTCCCACGTGGGGCAGCTCTGGGGGGGGTCTTGAGGGGTTTGGGGGACCAAAGAAGCTGGGGGGGATGAGGGCAGCCTTTGAGATCCCACGTGGGGCAGCTCTGGGGGGGGTCCTGGGGGCCCAAGGCAGCCTTGGGGGGGTCTTTGTGGGACTGGGGCAGCTTGGTGGTGGGTCAAATGCAGATGCCGCCTCCTTATTATAGCAAAAAAAAAAAAAAAAAAGTTTATTATATCCTTAGCACATTTATAATCAATTGCACATTAATTACTTGGAAATACATCCTGAGCATGGAGAACAGCAGAAGAAAATGGGGGGGGGGGGGGGGGGGGGGGGAAGCGAGCGCGAGCACATCCTTGTGGTGACAAAATCGGTTTTAAACTGAGGTAGCGAGCGGCTGGTATTAACACAAAGCCTGCAAAAATCAAGATTTTTAATTTGGGTTGGAAGCCCGGCTAGTGATGGGCATTGAGGTCAGTAAAAGAAACCTTCAGAGGGGGCTGAGTTTGGGAGGAAGCCCCACGTTTTCGCCTCAAAACCAGCTAAGTGAAGCCCAGCTCCCGTCAACGAGCTTTGGATGAATTTAACAACAGCGGCTTTTAGATGAGATGAGCCACGCTGAGCTCGGACCCAAAAGCCCCTGGATATAACCCAAAACGGAGACATCTAAGATGGAGGTAGGGACCATGAGCTGAGGTGGAAATGACTCCAAGACCTGGAAAATAAGAGTTGAGGAGCATCAAGGAGTGTTTCCAAGCACTGTGGAGCAACCAGCTTTGGGGGGACCCTGCCAACGCATCAACCCTTCGGGGACAGTTTGATGGTGGAGAGGAGCACGCAGAAGTAGGGGAAGACCTTTTCTCCGCTGAAGGAAGCCACGGGGAAGGTGAAGATGCGTTGGCGGCTGCCAACAGCATAGAAGGAGACCTGTCCCACCTCCTAGTCCAGGTAGACGCCTATCTCCCCGTTGAGGAGTGGGACGGAGGTGTTGGAAGGAGCTATGAGGGCCACACAGAGCTCATCGTACTTCTGCAAGCCCCAAATCTCAGTATTAGGCTTGAAGAGGATCCGGCCTTTCCTCTGAACCGACTCACGGGCCACCCCAACGGCCCAGAAGCGCCCGTTCGCTTCCACCTCCCAGTAGCGACGGCCCGAGGTGAAGCCCTCGCTGCCCAACATGCAGAGCCCGAGCAAGGGCAACGGGACGAGACGGGCTCAAAACCTTTGCATCAGCTCCTAAGGGGCTGCGGGGAGTGCTCCTTAAACCCAAATACCTGGTGCACGGTAGGGAAACAAAACAAAAACCTCAAAAAAAACCCCACAGAAAAAGCAAACTCAGAGAAAAAACCTATTGCCAAAATTTGCTGAGAAGAACCAAAGTTATTACGTGTCTGCATTTGCCAACCCAACTTTGCCATATGACCAAGGAAAAGTATCTGGTGGTTACTGACAGGAATTGAGTGCAATTAGCTTTGTGGTTCACACCTGCTAATGACTTATTCATAACCCCACCACAATTAAATGTCAGAGCAAGAGGAAAGCCGTAGCTGTACCGATGACTCTGGAAGGACTCTAGAGGCTGAAGCTTAGCAAGATGTCTGCAGCCTTGCACCGTGCGACCGGAAAAGTGGGCAAATGCCATAGGCTTTTTTCTTTTCCCACTTTTTGTGAAGTGAAAGCAGCAACCTTCAGGCTTGGTTGGCTGAGAAAAGCCTCCTGACACCTCACGAGTATGCGGAAATGCTGCAAGGATGGACAATGCTTGCAAGACCTCCAAGAATTTGCTGCTCTCGTCTTCGGTAAAAGCCTAAGCTGCAAAGCCGCCAAGTCAACCTGTGACCATACGTGGCTCTGTATCAAGAGCAAGATGAAGGCGAAGAAACTTCCACGCATCAAAAGTCAGATCGTTCTCTCCAAGGACACAGCTCCGGGGGGGTGGGACAGCGGCAGGATTGGGGAGGATCTGCCCAAGTCAAGGTTGGAGCAACCAGCTCCAACTGGTTGGAGAAAGAAGGTGACGTCTTCGCCTTAACATGCCAGTGAGGTTAGGTGTAAAAGGTTTTTTTTAAAAAAAGGAGGAGTAAAAGAGAAGGTTTTCTCTGTACATTTTCATGGAACGCTGTGTCCAGGAAAGACTTTCAAGCATCTCATCTTGATGAAAGCTGACACATTTGCACGGACAACAACGTCCAGGAGAGCCTTTTTTTTGACGAGCATCTCAACTTGGGGACTGTGGGTGAAGGTGTCAACGTGAGGATAGTAGGATTTTAGCAGCACTTTAATTTTTAGTGGTATTTAGCAGTAATAGCTAAAGGATCCAGCTTTTTCCCAGGACTGATGAAATCCTTTGGTTTCTCCTCTTTCAGCAATTTGGTGATCACTGTCTTCTCAGATGGTCTCCCAGCAATGTTTCACCAAAGTGAGGGTTTTTGGGGGGCAGAATTATGGGGGATGTCCTTGGCTCGTGGAGTTGGCAGCTCTGTCTCCTGGGATCAACAGGGTTTAGCCCAGCACAGCCCAGACCCTGGGGAAACGGTTCCTGCTCCCCCTCCGTGCGCATCCTCAACCCTGCGAAAGGACCGTCTTCAGATCAGCTGCTGTTTTAGCATCGTGTAACACTCAGTGACAACCAAATTAGTATTTTTGAGGGCTTTTATAACGCACCCTTGGGCTGCTGGCGAGATTTTTCACCAGACAAGATGGTCTGAGGGCAGTATCAGAGAAACGGACGCCCAAACTGTTTAGCAATAATTTCATAATTACTGCTGGAAAACAGCCAAATTAACCTGGAGTAGGGCACTATCTATCACCATCATCATCATCATCATCATCATCATTATCATTATCATTATTGTTATTATTATTACTTTTTACTGTTACTATTGCTATTACTATTATTGCATGTGCGGGTTAAACAACAATGCTGAGAGTTACAGCCCATTTCCCTCCCCATGGTAAACACATGCTTCAAATATTGTAGCTCAAAATCCACTTTCCCTGGATCCCAACACACCTCGATGTTTAGATGAGCGCGGCTGCTCGGGCTTAAATTCAGGCTTTTTTGGGTGCTTTTCAGACCCGTTCTGCCTGCAAAAGTGTTGCAAAATGGGACATTAATTTATTATATCATGCTTTTGGCTTAGGAGACCTCACTTGCATTTCCATGGAGTTACATGCGCACTGTCCCACCCTTTCTTTATTTGAGGTGAAACAGTACAAAATGAGAAAAAGCCTAGAATTATATCTAATATATATACATATATCCTAATAATAGGAAAAGACCTAGAATTAAATCTCTGCTGTTAATGAGGAAATACTGAGTGTTTATCGGCCTCTTTGAGGAAAAGAGCAAAGAAAAAAAAAAACCCAACCTGCATGTTTTGGTCTTCCCGCATGCCTTGAACCCGCAGGATTCACCCCTGCAGGATCCATCAGACGGAGATGGAATAGCTGCAATGAAAACACCAAGTGAGGAATTTTCCCCAGAAATCTCAAAAAAATTGATGGATGAACAGGCAAAACTTTGCCCCCCCCTTTTTTTTACTGCATTTTGTGATTTCTCTTCGGTTCTGTCTCATTGCACCAGGCGCTGCTTAATTCACATGCATCGGTTTTAAAGGTGGTTGTTTTTTTTAAGCAGCTGACGCTTTTGAGATGTTTTTTCTGCACAATACGTTATTCCCATTTGTTACAGACTGAGTAATTACTTGTGGCGACTATATGCAATAAAAATTTATTGTTGGTTAATGAACCTATTCTGGCGCTGCCCTTATTCACCTGCTTCCATTGAAGCACAGTGGAAAACGCTTCAGTAGCTGCCCTTTCCTCTTATTTTAGGTTTTTCCCAGCCTTTGCACATCGATGTGAGGGGGAAAAAAAACTGCTTTAGGTGGGTGAAGTGTGAGGGGCTGACAGACAAAACTCTTCTCCCGCCCAACCTGGAGCATCTTTTTAGCATTGCTGAGTGCCTCAAGCATCCAAAAAGCAGATCCTTTTTTTAAAGACTACCTGCTATTTGTTAAAGGTGCTCTCCGAAAAGCGAGTTTTGGGGTGAGTTGCCATGATATTTTCCAGCTTTCTTAGTGGCTTCGTGAGATGTGGTCTAGGGACATGGCCGCGGTCTTCAAATCATTGGCCGGGGTTGGGATAGCTGTTCGCATCAAAGCCGTCTTGGAAGCTTTTCTGCTTCCTGCAGAGCTGAGAAGCCCCCCTGGATCCAGCTGGTCTGGGGAGTTATTAAATAAAAACCTAAAGAATGGAAGAACTAAAAAACTCAAGAAATATAAAAACCTAAAGAACTAAAATCCTAAAAAAAATTTTAAAAGCTACAAAAACTCTAAAGAACTAAACAACCCTCCAAAATATAAATTAAATCTTTCCTACTTAACAGGCAAAGCAATTTCTTTTTAAAGGAAGCGAATGTGCATCCAGAACTGTCTTAGTCTCTGGTACCCCCCTGCGGCTAGTTCTGTTACTGCTTGCAATTACAGCCTGAGGTTTGTTTTTGGTTTAAATTTTAAAATTACTTCTGCTTTCTTTTGCGTGTCTGGCCGGCCGGATTTGGGCAGGACCGACGAGCATAGATGACGATAAAAGGAAAAGCTTTTTCAATTTACCCCCAAGCCCTGGAAAATTATATGGGTGAGGGGATTAAAAAAAAAACAAAGACCAAAATTGGGAAAAAATTTAACAAATGACGAATATTCTCATTATTTGACCCAAAAGGGGATCCATGTGGCGCCAGCTGGGCTGCCTGCCCCCGAAACTCCCCTGCGTCCTCCTCTTCCTTCCTCAGGGAGAGGTTTTCCTCTTTGCTCACTGCCAGGAATCAAAACGTCGGCAGAAAACGGCGCAAGCGCTTCAGGCAGAGGTGCTGGGGCAGCACCTTGTATTCCCTGCAACCCACAGGTGATTTATTTTATTTTTTTTAAATTATTGTCTCTTTTTTTTTAGGGCTGGCGACAGCACTTTATAATGGTCTTGGAACCAGACTTGCAGGTCACGACAGGGCGGTGCCCCCGCGGCAACATCCCCCCCCATCCAGGCATCCTGGTAAGTCACTTGGTTTAATTTTTCCTTAAATAATTTCCTTTTATTACAAAAAAAAAAAAACACAAAACTTCATGCTTAAAAGTGAGGATGATAAATGGAGCAAAGCATCCTTATAGGAAGGGATCAAATTGGCTGCTTGGCATGAAAGGTTGGGTGGTGAAGAAGAGATCCCACCTTACCGCTCTGAGCATGTTTGTCCCTATATTTCTTATAAGCAGGGGGAAAAAAAAAAAAGAGGGATAAAAGACAGGATTTAGGGAAGAGGAGAAACTCTAGAGTATCACAAAAGCCTTGGGCTGGCTGGGGAGGGAAGGAAAAAAACCCCCGTTGGGTTTGGGGCTTGGCTGCAGTGGCATCGCAGGGAATTTTTCCAGCTTTTCTGCCAAAAGTATCTTTTTTTTTTTTTTTTTACATAAACGTGTTATTTTTCTTCCTCTCCTTCTGCACGCGAGATGAACACGGTTGTATCGCAGCTGCCTTCATGGCAGCATCTCCCGCAACCCAGGAGCACCCATGGGTGGGCACCCATGAGTTTGCACACAATGCCCCCCCCCAGTACCTGCTCGAAGGGTGCGAGAGGCTGCTCGGTGCGGAATTTTCCACTCGACCACCCCCAACTCTTCTCTCTTTATTTCCGCTCTTTATTTTCCTAAAAAAAGGAGTTTAGACTTACAGAAGGCGTTAGGCGTGAGGAGGGGGTGGAGGAGGTTGGCAGTAAGAAAGAGGGGGAAGCCCAGCAGATGAAAACGAGGGTCAGGCACGATAAAAATTGACAAGAAAAATCAATCCCAGGGCTACAGGAAAGGGCGTTGCCCAAGTACGCCAGTGAATTTTGCCACATTCTGGTCTGTGCTGGTGAGTCATAGTGACTATGCCTGTCCCACCCATGTGCCCATCACTGGTGGGTCCAGGGATGGGCGAAAAACTCACACATCCTCACTGTACATGCCATTATAAAAAAAATGTATGGGGCCCAAAAAGGAGGAAAAATAACCCCAAACTTCTTTTCTTCCTGGTTTTTTTTTTTTGCTGCTGGAGGAATTTTTTTTAATAATTCTGATGGGGGGAAGTTGGTTTCAAACTGGGACTTTGCCTTTGTGCCAACTGCAAAAAGAAATACAGATTTTTGTTTTCCTTCCCCAGCCGAATTAAACAGCTTCATCCTTGCGCGGGACAAATTAATTCTGCAATTAATTCCCCCATAGGATGCTCAGCCTTCATCCCTCCTCCTCCTTGCATTCCCAAATGATGCTCATTAGCCGTGACGCTGTTTATATAAATATATAAAATTATTACCCACCCCCCCCCGAAATAAATCCCATTTACCCACATAGTGTTTCCAGCAAAAACCCCACCTTTTTTGGCAGAAAAAAAATAATCACGCCAGACAGGTAATAAGAAAAACCATTTATAAGATGATGCAAGAATAAACACTATAGTGGCAAAGCACAAGACAATAAATCAAACAAATAAATAACTGTTAATCTCCATAGCACATATACAGAGAAAAAAACCCTTCAGTTTGAGCACCGATTTATTTCTTCCATATTTTTCCTATGTAAACAGAGACAAAAAGCAGAATATTTGCCTTTGATAAATACTGGCTGGCATAAAGGAACCACCCCCCCCCTCCCAAATTTCAAGGGAAGGAAAAACTGAGCAGCTGGAAATGGTCCTAAAATAGAAAAAAAATAAATAACTGGTATTAAATAGTTTTCTAAAAGTTATAAATATATCTATCATCTAACCTCTTTTAGCTAATATAAAGTGTTCTTAAGGCTGGGGAAGACTCAGTGCAAGGAAAATCTTCCCCTCCCCTCCTGCTACATTTCCCACCCCCACCCCCCCCCTTTTCTGCAAAAGCCGGATTTGGCTAAAGAAATGCCGTTAAAAAAGTGCTGCTTTGGTTAAGCAGAGGAAGACACCAACTGCGAAGTCGAGCTGCAGGTCGGGGCTTTGCCCTGGCTGAGGCTCCTGCTCCGAGAATTCCAATTTTCTTCTCCTTTCTGGGTGCAACAGCGAACGCAGCTCAGACCCCGCCAGAAAATCCCCGGAGCCGCAGGTGTACACGAAGCCGAAACCGAAGGCGACGGTGCCGGCGACGATCATCGCGACGGCAAAGACGCCGAGATAGGGGCAGAGCAAACCCAACCTGCAATCACAAAAAGAAAATAATGAGCGCTGCGGCGGCAAGGAGCGGCAGGGAGGATGGGATTTTCCTGCACCACGGTTGCAGTCACCGGTGGATTTTGCAGGCTCGGGAGACGTCGCGCGGGTCAGGAGCGGAGACGGCGTCGGCTCTGCAGGAAGAAAAAGAGGGACAAATAGGTTTAATATTGATTGTGTCCCCCAAATCCCCCCCTTTTTTTTGCTCTTACCCCACGCGGCGCAAAAAAGCGTCTTGCCGTGCTGCGGTTCTGGGACGGTTTGTGCAATCAGAGAGGGCGCGGGCGCAAAGGCAGGGGAAAAACGCGGGGAAAGGCGCGTGCGAGGACGCAGGGGAAGGGGTTTGCAAAGACGCGCTTTCCGCGCGCGCACGACGGCCGCTGCCTGCGAAGGCGCGAGGGAAAGGTGCGAGGAAAGACGCGCTTTGTGCCCCCGCGATCGCTGCTGCACGCGAAGACGGAGCGAGGGGTGCGAGGAAACACGCGCTTTCTGCGCGGGCGATCGCTGCTGAATCCAAAGACGCAGGGGAAGGGGTTTGCAAAGACGCGCTCTCCGCGCGCGCACGATTGCTGCCGCGCGCGAGGACGCACGCGGAGACGCGCGCGCAGACGTGTGGCGAGCAACTCGGCCAAGAAAGCCCCCCGGGACTCAGAGGGAAGCAGCGGTGGATTTTGGGGCGCGCGGGCCGGCTGCTCCCCGCCACCGTGCAGGATGATGTGCGCCAGGCAGGCGTTGTCCAAGCTGCCCTGGGCTCGGTAGGTTCCAGCCGAAGCTTTGCTGAGCTCCAGTTTCCCGTCCCGCAGCCTGACGCCAGCCACGGCGCTGCTGGTTTTGTGGCAGCGGCTCCCCAGGCAGAGGGCAAAGTTCTCCCACCGCGTCTCCCGTTGCGTTTTTGCAGGTGAAACGTTTTCCCGGTGAAGTTGATGGGGACGGTGACCTGATTGTCCCGGCGAACGTTGGCGGTGATGGTGGGACACGGCTCAGCTGGAGGGAGAAGAAGTTGCAAAGCCGTAAATTCACTTGGGAGCGGTGAGGAAGGTACGGCGGGGGGGTGTGTGCAATAAAATAGGGGGGGCTGCAAAAAGATATGGAGGGTTGCAAAAAAATAGGGGGGTCGCAAAAAAATAGGGGGGTCGCAAAAAAATAAGGAGGGTTGCAAAGAAATAGGGGGGGTTGCAAAAAAAGAAGGAGGGTTGGAAAAAGATATGGGGGGTTGCAAGAAAATAGGGGTGTTGCAAAGAAAAAGTAGAGTTGGTTGCAAAAAATGGGGGTGGTTGGTGTTTTAGGGTGGTTTCGAGGATTCCCGAGAAGGTAAACACACACACACTGACTATAAGGGAAAAAGCAAGCCTTTTATTAACTACACACATGCGTTACGCTAAGGGTATCTTACAAAGCTAAAAAAAAAAATGAATTACCATACTGACCCAAGGACTGTGAAGATGAACCATCCGTACATTCTTGTGCCGTCTTGCGCCACGAGCTCGGCCCAGCAGTCGGTAGGTGCCAGCTTTACGTGGGCATCCCCACGGAGGCAACGGTGGCCTCGCCGCACACCGACCCACCGCCCTTCAGAAAACTCCGGTATTTTATACATTTGCCAAGCAACGGCTCTCGACGCTTGCGGCCACGAGTGCAAAACACGCCTCGATTGCATCAGAAGCAGCCCAGGACGCACGTGCCTGCCGGCCAGGCGCGCTGCACATGCCGTAACCATCCCTTCTGTTGGTTCACGGGCTTTGCGCACGCGGCAAATTACCCTCATCCATCGGTCCCATCCACTGTGCTCTAACCAACGGCAAGACTTTTGCAAGGTAAGCAAAATTATGTGCGGTGCCTGGTATTCCTCCATTATTGCATGTACCACCTCCCCTAACGTTGCTGAACCTCCTTAGCCCCACGGTCAGCATTTCAAACAACAGATGATAAACTCCCTGTTCCCTGTGCTGACTGCGTTTTTTAGTTATCTACTTCTTACTCAGTGTTCATCCACGGACCAAAATTCCAGCTTTTAACCCTTCCGTACACAGGTGGAAAGAAAACAGGGGGTTGCAAAAAATAAGGGGGTTTGCAGAAAATACAGGAGTTTGCAAGAAACGGGGCTTGTAGTGAGACGGGGAACCAAAAGAACCGTAGTAGATACAGTAGATATATGAATGTAGATAGGCATTGTTTAATAATTATCTAGCTTATAATGAAGTTAAGGAAGTTTCAATAGAGGTAGACATGGCCCAAGGGGATGAGAAGTGGTGCTTAACGTTTGAGGCTGACTGGGACAGGAGATAGTCCCTGAGAAGGAGCAGCAGTGACTCCAAGAACCAGCCACGACTGACCTGGTGATTTGGACAAATGCCAAGGGACAACTGAGTGTGCGCAGGGGACAGAAAGTTAAGAGTTCACCGTGAAGAAGACATACAGCCTTCATCTTCACGACCACCAGACGACCACCATAAGGAGGCACTGCCCAAGGGCAGTTCAGAGGAGACTATGGAAATGACCTCTCGGAGCTAATTTTAATATGAAGCGGGGATAGGTAATGCCTACGTATAGGCGTATTGCGAAACGCCATGTATACGTAACACTCGACCGTATAAACTCGAAGCGAACTCCCGCGTCGGCGCACGACTTTGGTGGGACTCCCCGCCGTGCTGCCCGGCGCTGAACGAACATACCGACTTTACAATCCCGCTGGCTGCGCAGTCCGTAGGAAACGGGGAGGGTTGCAAAAAGATGGGGGGGTGGCATAAAGTAGGTTTGGGTTCAAAAAACAGGTGGGTTTGCAAAAAAAGAAAAAGGGGGGGTGGAGGGGCAAAAGAAAAACAGACCGGATGGCAAAAAAACCCCAAAATATTGGGGGTTTCAAAAACACATAAGGGGGGGGGGGCGAAAAAATAGGGGGGTAAAAAAACCGGGGAGGGGTGTTAAAAAGCGAGGGGGTGTGTGTGAAGAAAATGAGGGCGGGGATCAAGACCTGTGGAGGTTTGCAAAAAATGGGGGTGCCCCCCCCCCCGCCCGGAGGAAGCAGGGGAGAGGTGAGAAAGGATTAACCCCCCCTAAACGGTGCTTTGGGAGAGCAAAGAGCCGCGGGGGGGGGGCGCAGGGCAGCTGAAGCAGGGAGAAAGCCGAGATATTCCCGGGCGGGGGGGGGGCGGGGGGGGGGGGAAGAAGCGAAGTTTCATTCAAGTTTTCAAGCGCCCCCCCCTCCCCGCACCCCTTCCCCGCTCACCTGCCGGATCGGGGGAGGTCAGGGGCAGCGTCAGCGCCGCCAGCAGCGCCCAGAGGGGCCCCATGGAGCTGGGGGGGGACACGGGGGGACACGGGGGGACACGGGGGACGGAACGCGCCCCGCGTGCCGAGATGCGGCGCGGAAAGTGGAGGGAGGAGCCAGGCCCCGCCCATTTCCCCGCCCACCAGTGGGCGGGGCCTGGAGCGGTGCTCTGCTGCTCCAGAGAGGTGAGCGGGCGGGGGGGGGAGGGGGGGGTGGCCATGGGGGGTGTATGACGTGTGTGTGACGTCATACGTACGCGTAGAGCATCCAGAGAGGGTGTGCGGGGAGGCAGCAGAGATGCTGTTCTATATACTGGATGTAGTGGATACACAGTCTATGATGCGGATAGTGGGTGGTGTATAAAGGATATCTAGTGTCTATATATGCACTAAAGTCTATACACGGCGCTAACAGTACACTACAGGTAAGTGTCCATGTAGATAAAAAAATATATATACCTACATACCACATAAATAGTGTGTGTATATATAGTATATACTATGTATAGTGTGTATATATGCACTAACGTCTATCTACGACACTACTAGTATACTGTGTGTCAGTATCCATATATATGTATAAATATATCTACCTATATAACACATAAATAGTGTGCATATATATAATATATATACTATATACAGTGTGTATATATACACTAAAGTCTGTATATGACACTAATAGTATACAATGTGTGTCCATATATATATAAATATATACATACATAATACAGCAATAGTGTGTATATATAGTATATCTACTGTATATATAGTTTATAGTGTGTCTATACATAGTATATAGTATATGTATATATATAGTAGTATATATATACACCACGTATGCTATATGTAGTATGTATAGATACACTGCACTACACGTACTATTCTCATATATATCATATGTTGTCTCTATCTCAGCCAAAACCAGGACAACTACACTAATGGCGTACTGTAGGTATTCTATATAGTGTTAGTGTGGGTGTATATATACAGAGAGACACTGTATGTGTGTGTGTATACATAGACACTAACACATACAGTATACTATTTGTATAGTATATATAATACAGTGTTAGTGTACGATGTATACTGTACTAGTGCTAGTATAATATAGTATATACTACTATACTACTATACTACTATTAGTATAGTATACTAGAGAGACTATATGGTATATATACCATATGGTATGTATATTATGTGGTAAATATGCTATGCCATGCAGTATATATACTACATAGTATATGTACACACACTATGTATACTAAATATATACACAGGCTATATATACTCTCCATATACACACTATATACTGTAGTGTGTATCCATAGTTGACATATAGTGTATATACATTAATATATACAGCCTATCTTTTTCCAGCCCCCCCCTTTTTTTTAACCCCCCCTATTTTTTTTTGCAACACCCCCCCCCCAATTTTTTGCACCCTCTGACCCTCATCCCCCCCATCCCCTGTTCCCCCCCCCCCGGAGCCGGGACCCCTCGACCCAAATAAAACCCTTTTCCAAACAAAAAAAAATCGGATTATTTGGTGCCGCCCGTCTCCTGGCTCCGACTGGATCCCACGTCCTCCTTCGGGCCTCGCAATGAGGAAAACTGGTCAAAACGGAGCCGGAGAAAAGCCAATTTTGGGATTTGGGGGGATTTGGGCGGGGGGGGGGCAGTACTAGCCCCAGCTGGTTTGGGCACATGGTGGTTTCCAGGTTGCCTGGCGTGGGGAGGTGGGTGGGGAAAATGGGGGGAAAATGGGGGATTTGGGGTGGGGTGGGCTTTTGGGTTTTTTTTTCTTCATTCTTTTCCAATTTGGGGGGGCTTTGGATTATGGATTTGCAGGATTTGGCCTCAAAATAGAGCTGGGAGGAAGGGGAGGGCGCCCGGGAAGGCCGAGGTGTGACGGGGAACGGGATGGGGACAGTCCCAGCCCCCCCCACATTACCCCCATGGGGCTGGATATTGCTATTCCTGGGTGGTGGCAGCCCCAAATTTGGGCTTGTTTTGCCCAATTTTGTTGGGTTTTTTTTTTGGTTGGTTTTTTTTCCAGATTTTCCTGGGTGTTTTTTTGGGGGTGGGGGGGGGAACCTGGAGGGGTCCGGAGGAAGACGAAGGGCTGAGGAAGAGCGATGGGACCCTGGCCAAGGTGTGCAGGCAGGTGGGGGGGGGCAAACCTGGGGGGGAATGCTGCGGATTTGCATTGGGTGTTGGGGTGCACGGAGCAGGGGGGGGGGGGATATGGGGGTGCTGCTTTGGGGTGCACCGAGGGGTGTAAGATGGATATTGGGGCTCTGCATTGGGGTGCCGTGAAGGGTGCAGGGTATTGGGGGGCACCAGGGGGGTGCAGAATATTGGGGTGCACAATATTGGGGCTCTGCATCGGGGTGGAACAAGGGGTGCAGGATATTGGGCGGCACCAAGGAGTGCAGGATATTGGGGTGCAGGATATTGGGGGTCTGCATTGGGTTGCAGGATATTGGGGTGCCCAATATCGGGGCTCTGCATTGGGATGCCCCGAAGGGTGCAAGGTATCGGGGTGCTGCGAAGGGTGCGGGATATTGGGGGCACCAGGGGGGTGCAGGATATCGGGACTCCGCATTGGGGTACACCAAGGGGGTGCAGGATATTGGGGTGCAGGATATCGGGACTCCGCATTGGGGTACACTAAGGGGGTGCAGGATATCGGGGTGCCCCGAAGGGCTGTAGGATATCGGGGCTCCGCATCGTGCTTCAGCGCGTTGCAGCCAGGACGGCAGCCCCCTCCTCCTCCTCCTCCTCCCCATTTTGGGGTGTTTCTCCCAGCAGCCCCCCAACCCCAGGCAGCCCTGCCTGCTGCTCAGCTGCCTGTGCGCGGCGGTGGCACGGATGCTGGCCTTCACCCTCCTCTTCCTCCTCCTCGGCACCCTCCTGGGGGGTGACGCCGGCCGGGGGGGTCCCCCAGCCCCGAGCCCCCTGCCCCGACGGTCGGGTGGGCTTCGGTCGACGCTGCTACTTCGCTTCCGAGGCCGAAGGCGACCGGTCGGCGAGCCGGGACCGCTGCCAGACCCGGGGGGGGGCCACGTCGGCCGGCACCGACCGCACGGCGGAGCTGGTGGGGGGTGTGGGGGTGTCTTGGGGTGATTTGGGTTTTTTGGGGGGAGGGAAATCCCCCCCATCATCCCATTTTTGCCTCCCGTAGGACTTTCTGCACCGCTACAAAGGGCTCACGGCGCATTGGCTCGGCATCCGCCGCAACGGCACCATCTGGATGCGGCCAAGATGTTTTGGTTGCTTGGATTTAATGTAAACATGAACTGCTGGGTCTGGGATCCCATGTGGGAAAGCCCTGGGGAGGGGTCCCTGGGGGTCCCAGGGGACCAAGGAGGTGTTGCGAGGCCAGGGCAGCCTTTGGGGTCCCAGGTGGGGCAGCTCTTGGGGGGGTTTTGGGGGGTTTGGGGGACCAAAGAAGCTGGGGGGGACCAGGGCAGCCTTTGAGATCCCAGGTGGGGCAGCTCTGGGGGGTCCTGGGGGCCCAAGGCAGCCTTGGGGGGGTCTTTGTGGGACTGGGGCAGCTTGGTGGTGGGTCAAATGCAGATGCCGCCTCCTTATTATAGCAAAAAAAAAAAAAGTTTATTATATCCTTAGCACATTTATAATCAATTGCACATTAATTACTTGGAAATACATCCTGAGCATGGAGAACAGCAGAAGAAAATGGGAGGCGGGGGGGGGGAAGCGAGCGCGAGCACATCCTTGTGGTGACAAAATCGGTTTTAAACTGAGGTAGCGAGCGGCTGGTATTAACACAAAGCCTGCAAAAATCAAGATTTTTAATTTGGGTTGGAAGCCCGGCTAGTGATGGGCATTGAGGTCAGTAAAAGAAACCTTCAGAGGGGGCTGAGTTTGGGAGGAAGCCCCAAGTTTTCGCCTCAAAACCAGCTAAGTGAAGCCCAGCTCCCGTCAACGAGCTTTGGATGAATTTAACAACAGCAGCTTTTAAATGAGATGAGCCACGCCGAGCTCAGACCCAAAAGCCCCTGGATATAACCCAAAACGGAGACATCTAAGATGGAGGTAGGACCATGAGCTGAGGTGGAAATGACTCCAAGACCTGGAAAATAAGAGTTGAGGAGCATCAAGGAGTGTTTCCAAGCACTGTGGAGCAACCAGCTTTGGGGGGACCCTGCCAACGCATCAACCCTTCGGGGACAGTTTGATGGTGGAGAGGAGCACGCAGAAGTAGGGGAAGACCTTTTCTCCACTGAAGGAAGCCACGGGGAAGGTGAAGATGCGTTGGCGGCTGCCAACAGCATAGAAGGAGACCTGTCCCACCTCATAGTCCAGGTAGACCCCTATCTCCCCGTTGAGGAGTGGGACGGAGGTGTTGGAAGGAGCTGTGAGGGCCACACAGAGCTCATCGTACTTCTGCAAGCCCCAAATCTCAGTATTAGGCTTGAAGAGGATCCGGCCTTTCCTCTGAACCGACTCACGGGCCACCCCAACGGCCCAGAAGCGCCCGTTCGCTTCCACCTCCCAGTAGTGACGGCCCGAGGTGAAGCCCTCGCTGCCCAACATGCACGGATCCGTGTCGAACTGGCCCGGACCCTCAGGCCACCGGCGTCCAGGTCTACCCCAGCTGGCCTCTTTGAGGTCCTCAGAGAGGATGACCTCGGGTCCCGCCGTGGCCGGATCCAGGGTTACATCCACTGGTGAGCAAATGAGAGAAGGAATCAGAAGCCAAACTTAAGCTTAGAGGACGCACACCCCCAAAATCCCCGTCACTGGTTACTTCTCAAGGAGAAAGGGAGAGGAGTGATGAGGTTGGAGATGGAAGAGCAAAGAGATGGAGGTTGGAGATGAAGGATCTCCAGGCCAGGTTGGACACGGAGGAGCCAAGAGATGGAGGCTGGAGATGGAGGAGCCAGGGAGATAGAAGGTGGAGCTGGAGGATGTCCAACTCCAATGGACATCACACTTGATGCAGCCCAGAAAACATCAGGAATTGGTACTTTGCTCCTCTCTGGCCGCCTTTGGTTACCTTCAAACTGTTTTGCTGTGTGGTAGTCCAGGGCAAGATCCCACGTGCGCGGCCGTGGTTTGAGGAAGAAAGCCATCGCACCTGCAACGTCCTCCCAGCTAGAGGCGCAGAAAGGGGAAAGAAAGAATAAAATAAAATTATTATCCTACAAATGAGCACATCTCAGCTTTTCACCCCTTTTTATGTCAGAAAATGGGTTCAACCGCTGCATTTAATCAAAATACCTGAAAGAAAATGCCATTTTTTCTCCAGCAGCCGCAAAGAAGCTTGGTTTCTTTATGGGAAAACCCATGGAGATGGATTGAACCTATTAATTCCATGATGACTATGAAGGGAACATGAGGAGCACGTTGGGATGGACCCATCTACCTTGTAGATATAATTATACCCCAAAATGCCCATTCCTTGCACTGGCTCAGGGATGAATCCATCTTAAATCCATCCCTGCCTCCACCATTCATTTTCTTGGGCAATCAAATCTGACAAGGTTTACTTGAGTGAGAAAAATCCTTAAAATTGAGATAAGCCGAGTCCAACTCTCTCATGCCCAGAGAAATCCTGCAATAGGTGGAGAAATTTGCTGCTGGCCCTGAGGGAAATGTGCATGGGAGAGATAAGGGCTGGCGTCAAAGGGCCTCGAATCCATCCTCTGAAACCGAGCATGGGGCTTTGAGTGCAAACAAGCAGCTGCCTGCAGTAAAGGGCACTGGAAATGAGTAATAAAGCCGCCAAATGGTTGAATAAACCATGCTGCGATGCTCAAAAATAAACAGGTTGCTTCTTTTTCATGTGCTTTCCCCAGCAAAACTGCAGAGAGGGGAGCTAAAGCAGCAGGTGGATGAGTAAAAGTGGGAAAAAGGTGGGAAAATCAGCCTTAAATTAAGGTATAAGCAGGAACTGTGCTGTTTCTCACCCAAATTTCCCCAGCCAGATCGTTACAGGTAGACAAGAAGCAAATAATAACCACGACCAACCATTGCAAAACACCTTTAAATCCAAAACAAAGATCCTGAGGGCAAAGCAAGGAGAAATCCACTTTCCTCCTCTTGTTGATGGGATGGGGAGAGTGCTCAAAATCCCCTTCCCCCCCCCCCAAAAAAGACAGCAGGGTGATGTAACCCACCCAGCATCACTGGGATTTTCACCTCTCTCAAACCTTTCGGGGTTTTCCTTGGTGGCACTGGTGCCGTTTTGGGGTTCCTCCGGCTGCTTTTCCTCCACCGGCTTCTTCTCCGCTTGGCTTTTTTCCTCACCTGGGTCTTTTTTTCCCCTTCTCTCTGGCACAGGCTCAGCAAAAGCTCAGACCCGTCTCTGCCTCCACCAGCTTTTATCAGCCGGGGAGGGAGGCAACCTCCAATCTCACGCCTGCAGACAGGGCCATGACACACTCGGACGCCTCCTGTGCCCTCCGATTGCACCTTTTTTTCCCCCATTTCAGGGCCATTTACTTTCTCAACATAGGCATCGGGGAGGAAGGAGAGAAAAAAAAAAAAAGGCGCTGCAGAAAACATGCATTATCGCACCCCAAGGAAGAAATTGGTTAAATTTTTGCCCCTCAAGTCCCCAAATCTGGCTGCAGCCCCTTCCACACAACAGAGCTGAGCAAGGCAAAGCAGAGACAAGGATGCAAGCAGCTTCCAGGTGAGGGATGAGACGGCAAAGCCTGGAAATGAGACAACCTGGGGGAGATAAAACATGTTTAAAGCCAACTGTGGGCGAGGAAATTTGCTTTTCCCACCCCGGAAGGTCGTGCCGGGAGCCGAGCGCGGGAACACCCAGGGGCGGTTCGAGGGAAGGCGGCTTCGCCCCGTGCCACCACCAGCCTCCAGTGCCGATGTCTTCTTGCTGGGAGGGAATCACGGCCGCAGCAGCAGCGCAAAACCTCCGTGCCGAGACCAGCCACGACATTGCCACCGTCATCTGCCGGTACTGAAGAGGTGAAAACCCCTCGGGGCCAAGCGGGTGCCAGCAGAGATGGACGAGCAGCCGCAGGTTGTGGCCACGAAGCTTTTTGGGGGACCCGCCGAGACCTGCGAGGTGAGATCATCTTCCTGTGACCCATCAGGCCTCTTCCCCCCACCCCAAAAATGGTGCAAAGTGAAAATATTTTAATTTCTTGGTGGGAAAGCAAAGATAAGGCGCCTGGTCCTGTTCGTGGGAAAAACTCGTAGTGAGTTGATTCCCGCTTTCAAGGGAAGGCAGCAACGTGGGTTTTGGGGGGGGATTATTTGCTTTCCTCCCCCAAATAATTTAAGATTTTAAAGGCAGGCTGATTGCTTCAAATTATTACTTTTTTGGGGGTGCATTCAGGAGAAAATCCAGTCTCACCTGCGATCCCTAAGGAAGGTGTTGGCAGAGTTTCTGGACTGGAGAACGAGCGAAGAGAAGCGACACCGGGACTACCTGGTAAGGGTCCCCTTGGCCTTTCGGCAGCCCAAAGGGGTCCTTGGGTATTTCCCCCCCCCAATCCCTCCAGCAGAAACACATGGGATTGTCTCTGCAACACATCCCAGCGCCCTGCAAAGCCCCAAACTGGGTTGGAGCCGCCAGCACGGATCCCGGGCAGGTTTGGCGAGCGCTGCCTCCGTGTGCAGCTGCTTATTATCCCTGCTTTAAAGCGCTTTATTTTCATGGCGCTGCTCGTTTTCATCCCAGATCAAGTCCTAAAGGGACGTTCATTAATGCAGAATTAACCCTCCCCCCTGCTTCCCAGGGCCCTGGTTGATTTTGGACCAACTATAAAGAGTGACTGGCAACGGGGAAGGGAAAAGGCAGCAGAGCATCAGATAGACTACTTAATTACCCTCCAGTCATTAATTAACCACATCCCTGGCGTTACAGCCCCCGTGGCTCCAGCCAAAGCACTTTGCCCTTTAGCTTGAAAGGGAAAAATTCCGTTCTGGGGGTTGCACATGGTCTCACATGGTTTGGGGGTTTTTTTTCTCCTCCAGGAGACAAGCGAAGCCGAGCGGCGCCGCATCGGGGCCGAGTTCGAGCGGCTGCACCGGTTCTTGGCGGAGAAGGAGCGCGCGGTGCTGGGGCGGCTGGCGGAGCTCGACGCCGCCTTTGAAGCAGCCCAAGCAGAAAAATCTTTGCAGGTGGCCGAGGGGATTACACGGCTCCACGGGCTCATTGGGCAGCTGGAGGCCAAGCGCACACCCCAGGTGAGACCCCTCCTTACCGAAAAAGCTCCCCAAAAGTGCTGCCCATGGGGTCCTGACCCCCCTTTTTCACCTCATTTTAGGATATCGGGAGCATCCTAAGCAGGTATGTGGCATCTAGTCGCTTCCCCCTCTGTGTCACCCTGACTGCGGAGGGGCTGGGCTGGGGTTAAACATCCCTCCCGTGACATCCCTCCCCATTGTTTCTCTTCTCAGCTGGAGCGAAATGAGGCTTCACCTCCCCTCCGAGCTCCCCGCCGAGCTGGAGAAGAGCCTGAGCTCCTGCCGCCGCCAACGGGACGCTCTCTGGGAGGCCCTGAAGGAATTCAGAGGTGTTCTGGGAGGAATTCTGTTCTTTTGGGAGGGATTCAGGGGTATTTTGGGAGAATTCAGGGGTACTTTGGGAGAATTCGAAGGCGTTTTGGGAGGAAAAGGAGGTTGTTCAAGGAAAGGCCGCAGCAGACACAGCACCACGCTCACCTTCTCCCTCTCCTTCCAGACACAGGGCAACCCGAAACAAAGCCACGAAGGCGGAAATGTCCCAGCGCAGAAGAAAAGGGTGAGGCACTTTTTTGGGGTTTTGTCCCTTTTTTCCTTCCCCTAAAGCAGCCTCAGCCTCCCCCGCTGACCCTCCTGCCTTTCCCCGCAGCAAAGCCGCCTCGGGAGCCCAGCACAGTTCCTCTCCCGCAGCTTTTGGCGGACAGAAAGAGCGTGCGGTGGGATGAAGAGCGGGATGAGGCTGAAGAGCCCCGGCGAGGCCAAGGGCCGGCCGGCAGCAGCGAGCGGGTCACCCCGGGGAGATGCAGGACACGGACGTGCTAGCCGGATTCTGCCAGAGGCTGCTTTTCCCTCCGGATACCTGGGTGCTGCCTGCACCCCCAAAACACGACCTCTGTCCCAGCCGAGCTCCTCTCCCACCTCAGATCCTGCCGGAGAAGCCGCAAAAGCCTCCGCTCTGCCCCAAACTTGCCTTCACCAATGCTGCCCCTTCCATTAGCGACCACTTTTGGGGTGCTCGAGTGTTGCCACTCGCCGTTAAGGCAACGAAACGAAAAAAAAAAAAAAAAAAAATTTTAAGGCGTTGATTGCTTCTCCGGGGCCGGAGGGGGGGGGGGGGGGGAGGCAGCGGCGGGACGCGGGGTCCGTCGGTGCAGAGAGGCGGACCTGGTTGAAAACCGCGCCGCCGGACTTTCACCGGCGCCTGCGAGGCACGGCGGACCTGGCAGGGAACACCCCCCCCCCCCCCTCCCCTCCCCTCGCTGGAAGCCCTTTCCCGGCTCCGGTCCCGCGGGGATGAGCCGCACTTGGGGCGCATCCACGGGCGCCGCGCCCGCCCCCGGCTTCTTCAAGGACACGAAACCCCTCCCGCCCCGGCGCAGCTCTTCGTCAACCCCCGACAGCAGCAGCCGGCCCTGGGCGCAGCCCTCTCCCGTCGTATCCTTTACCGCCTCGCCCTCGCCGTAACCCCTTTACTGCCGCTTCTCCGCTCCCTCGGTGCAGCTCTTTCAGCGACCCCCGAGGCAGCGGCCACCCCTTCCGTACAAACCCCTTCATCGCCGCCTCGCCCGTCCCTCGGCGCAGCTCTTTTATTGCCGCCTCGCCCTCCCTTTCTCCCCCCCCGCAGCACTTTTATTCACGCCTCACCCTTCCCCGCTCGGCGCAGTTTTTAATGCCGCCTCGCCTCGCCCGGCCCTCGGCTGCAGCTCTTTCTGTGACACGAGGCGGCGGCCGCCCCTCGGTTGCAGCTCTTTTATCGCCGCCTCGCCCCAGGGGTAACGGCTTCTCTCGCTCCCCCGCCCCGTGACCAGCTCCTTTGCTGAACCCCCTGGGGTGGCTCTTAAAAGAGCCTTTGGGTTCAACGTTTATCGCTCCATCCACCGCGCTCTTAAGACTCGCCCTCAGCCGGCGCAGGACCCCCGACTTCCTCCACGCCTCCAGCCGCCGCCGCCGCCGCCGCCGCCTCCTCCTCCTCATCCTCCTCTGCTGCTGCTGCCGCCGCCTTCGCCTTTCCCCGCGGTCTCATCTTCAAGCGCTGCGCGGCGGCTTTAACAGCGCGCCTCGGCCCCTTCGTCTTCCCGGCGGGGCGCCTACGGGCTTCACCGACCGCCCTCCCGCGCCTCCCGGTTCCTTCCAGTCGCTCCTTACCGACACGGCCGAGGCGAAACGAACCGGCGAGGCCGCTGCCCGTCACCCGCCGCAAAAGCCCTTTGCTGAGCAGAGCACCAACCGCCGCCTTCAAACGACCACCGTTCCGCACCACGTCGTAACCCTCGGTGGCGAGCGTCTTCTTAATGAAAGCGAACGAAGCGCCTTTACGGGCCGTGCACGAGCAAACGGCGGTGAGAATGAGATCCGACAACGACGGCCACCCGCGCTTCTGCGGCAGCGACATCCCCGCCCTCGACGTGGACGGCTGCGGCTCTCCTACTTGCTCACCCGACATGGCGGGGCGCGACGGCTTCGAGGCTCGGGGCCTCGCCGCTACGCTCCTGCTCCGCTCCTGCTCCCTCCGCCGCCGGCCGCTGACTGCGAGACAGCGCCCCCCGGCGGCTCCTTATATAGCCCCGTGGCGGACGCAACCGAGTCAACCTCCGCGCGCCGCTGCTCCCCCCGCCCCCTCCTCACCCTTCCCGCCGGCGCCAAAATGAGCTCCCCCACACGCAAACACGCAGAAAAAAAACCCGCACCCCACTTCCCCAAGGGAAAACACTGGGTTCATACGCCCACCCCATGGCCCTTCGTATCCCCGCGGCCAGGCCCTAGAGAAACCCTGTTTAATAAAACAAAAATAAAATAAAATAAAATAAAATAAAATAAGCCCTCCTAAAATGCAAAAATTTGTCCCACAAAGTCAAGCGGGTGCAACACACGCTCGCCCCAAGGCGCTGCAGCTCCGGGAGCTGTTTAGGAACGAAAAAAAAAAACCTTAAAATGAGGTATGAACGGCAGTTTGGTTTTACGTATGTGCAGACAGGTAGCAAAACCGCAAAAAAGTGGCAATTTCAGGAAAAGTATTTCTTTCTAGCACAGCCCTGGCTTCTCCTCCTGCCGCCAAAGCCTCTCGCAGGCTGAGATCCCTCTTGGAAAGGGCCAATAACTGCCTGAAACATCTAAGAATTAATGAAGCATCAAGTTTGCCTCCTGTTAATTAAAGCCCTGTTCCAGCCATTTCCTGGAAAAAAAACATACTTTAAAAAAAAAAAAAAAAGGAAAAAAGGTTTCCGGGGTGGTTTTTTTTTGCTGTTGTTGTGCCCAGAGAGCTGCTACTAGAGATTAAATTTGGGGGTTTATTTTGGTTTAGTTCCTCCTGGTTTGTCCTGTCTCGTATCGCGCTTTGCTCCATCGCATCCTCGAGGCCCCTCCACGGCTGTCAATAGCGGGAAAGGGGATCACAAACGCCGCCTCTTATTGGCCGTCGGACGCGCTGAGGCTTCCTATTGGCTGCCCGACATCAACCAATGAGAGTGGACCTTTCCGTTCCACTCTCCCGCGGCGGAGGTGGGCTCCCCCCGCCCACTAGTCCCTCCTCGGATAGGAGCGAACCTGGGTCTATTAACGGGGTTTTTGCGAGAATAACAGATGCCCGGTGGGTTTTTGCATCGCTTCTGCCTATTTTTGCCCTCGTTGCAAACCGGGGGGGGGGGGGGGGGGCGGTTGGCAGCGCCTCTGGTTTCCCCTGAGGAAGGGGCTGTGATTTTCCTGGGGAAAAGCTGAAGCTGATTAATTTGGGGCTCAGCAACCTGCAGTTTTTACAATTCTATTTGGGAATATCCAACTTATTTTACTGTTTTATCAGCCTTATTCACAACTATACTGATTCCTGATTAGTCTCTTCTTTTTAAAATTATTTTTATGTGGGCTATATTCTATAAAAGTGAAACTTTCAGCTCAAAGACCCTCGTGCGGTTTGGTTCCCTGAATTAATTTTGTTATACAACTTCATTAACATTATTCCCTCCAGGGATGGGCTGCTTTAACACTGCCTCCACCCACAGATCCTGCGCCTGCTAGTTGTTAGTTTTTCCCCTCAGCTTCTTATTTTCCACATCTGATTTGGGTGCTGAGGTTTAGTGGTGTTTTTTTCTTCCACTTTAAACCCCCCTGCTGGGCTTATTGCTGGCGACACAGCTAATATCCGCACGAGGTCCGCGGGACATAGAGGAACTCTGCTCACTCGCTGCATTCCTGCATTAATCCCTGTTTTCTACAGCCACCCTCCAGCCGCAGTTTGCTTCCCCTGGGCGCAGCCGGAGTGGTAGAAAACTCACCCTGCAAATAAATTATCTTTCCTAAACCCCTGGCAATCGCTGCCTGCATTCCGTGCTGTTGTTAAATCCTTGCTGGCCTTGTCCCTGGGGGTTGTTTTATCACTGGGGCAGTGGGAACGTCAGATGAGCTCTCCGTTGCTTTTCCCCGTGAGGTTCTGGATGCCAACACCGGCCTCCTGTCCTGTCGCCGTTTCCAGGAAAACCATCGCCCGGCCCCTTCGCGTGGGCGTTTCTCTGAGCGTTCACAAGAAACAGCCCCGTCGCTTCAGCCATGGCTGCGGGACAAGCCGTGGAAAATCTTCAGGAGGAAATCACCTGCGCCGTCTGTTTGGATTTCTTCCGCGATCCCGTCATGCTCCTGGGTTGTGGCCACAATTTTTGCCGCCGTTGCCTCGATTGTTGCTCCGCAGATGCCGCTGGGGCCGGTTCCTGCCCCCAATGCCGTTTACCTTTCCCCCGCGATGGCTTCCGTCCCAACCGGCAACTGGCCAACGTGGTGGCGGCCGTCCAGGAGCTGGCAATGCCGGCGGCGGAGGAGCTTTGCCGGCAGCACTGCCAACCCTTCACCCTTTTTTGTCGCCGGAATGGGATCCTCCTCTGTGCCGCTTGCGCCGAGAATCGTGCCCACCGTGCCGTGCCCCTTGAAGAGGCCGCTCGCGAGTACAGGGTGAGCGAAACCCCAGCTCAAACACCCTCTCCTTGCCTGAGCAACGCTAAAAACCCAATTTCCCTTAAAACTCAGCCCCCAAAATATATATTTTCAGATTTGGCAAAGCTTTTCCCCACCTTTCCAGGGGAAAAAAAGCACTGCGAGCATCCCAAAGTCAAAATTGAGCTGAAATGCTGCAATTTGCCGAGGCTTAAGTATGCAATGGGGTGGGGGACGGTGGCAGTTTGGGGACCAAAATTCTAAATATGGGTGATTTAAAAGCTCCAGCTCTCACCCAGCGCATGCGCCGTGGAGGGTTCCTGCTCTGCTTCCGGGGACGGAGGGGAAATGGGGGTCCCCAAAGGGGGTCCGGACCCGGCTGGGGGTGCAAGGATGGGGGGGAAAGGGGGGCTGCGGTGTTTAAGGGGCTGGTGGGGACTTTTTAGGGGAGGTCTTGGAAAGATGAGGTATCCCAGCCTGGCTGGGAGACCCGTAGTGGGCATACATCACTATATATTCATATATCTATATAATGTGTGGGTGTATATATATATCATAGCTATAAAACCAATTATAATGTGGATATGTTTGCATATCTGCTTCAGCACAGCCAGAGAGGAGGATGAGGATGGGGCTGCCCACGCTGGCCATCTCCAGGGTGCTTCAGGGGTGCCAGCCCCCCTTTATTCCCCCCCTCCAGGAGCCAAAACCCCTTTTCTCGGTTGCAGGAGCGGTTCGAAACTTCCCTAAAAGCCCTGCAAGAGGAGGATGAGCGACGTGCCAGGCTGGCAGCGGCAGCGGAGGAAATGAGACAGGAGATGCTGGTGGGTGCTCCCACCGTCACGGCGCACCATGGGGGCCAAACCACTTCATCCCCCCACCAGCATCCTCCTCCTCTCCCTTCATCCCCCAGACCCGAGTCGATGCCGAGAAGCAGAAGCTGCTGGCGGTGCTGGAAGGGCTTCGGCGGGTGCTGGGCGAGCAGGAATCGCGGTTCTTGATCCGTCTTGGTCGCCTACGCCGAGGGCTGGAGGAGCAGCGTCGCGGTGAGGCCACCGAGCTGGCTCGGCTCCGGCAACGCCGCACCGAGCTCCAGACCAAGTGCCGACAACCGGACAGTGACCTGCTACGGGTGAGCCAAACCCTTCCCCAAAATCCCTCTGCTTCCCCCCTTTTGGCTTTCATTCCCCAGCAAACAGCCCTGAGCATCTCTCTCCCTTCCTCTCCAGGATGCCCAAATCACCTTGAGCAGGTACCGGGGCCAAAAAGCATCACCAGGAACGGCGTTTTGGGGCCAAAATCCTCCTTTTGGGGGTCTCCTCCTCACCCTGCATCCTCTTCCCCGGGGATTTTTGCTTTTGAGCTAGGGGGGTTGATGGTTAATCTGGAGCTTGGTGGCGATGGGGGAATCTCCCGTCACGTCTTGCAGGAGCTGGAGCCTTTCCCAGGGAAATAAAGTTCTCCCTGTGGTTTTCCAGCATGAGGAAGGGAAATTTGGGGATTTCTTGGCATTAAACACCCTGATTTGCCCCCTCCCCGAGGTGCACGGAGTGGAGGGCACAGCCATTGCTGCCACCAATGCCAGAGCTGGAAGCGGATCTTGAGGATTTTGCCCTGAAAACCAACATGCTGGCAGAGGCGGTGACACAGTTTAAAGGTGTTTGGAGGGGGAAAACTGGCAAAGGGGATTTAATAAGCAGAAATGGGAGCCTGGGGCAGGGTTGGGGCGGGCAGAGACCCCCCCAGGGTTGGCAAAGTTTGGCTGGAAGGTCCAAGCATCGCAAATGCCCCTTTAATATAAAATAATCAGGGATTTATCCCCCTTATAGCAGCCTTAGGGGGTGGGAAGCTGCAGGTGGGAGGTGCAGAGGGCTGCTGGCTGTTAATTAGCACCCAAATTAGGATGCTAATTCAGTGTGGAGGGAGGCAATGACCCACACAAAGTGGGTTTGAGTCTCCCACCTCTCCAAGCAATGGGGAATGGGGGGGGGGATGTGGGACAGCCCCAGGGCCAGATCCAGGGGTACAAATCTCTGGGGTCATCTTCTATTTCCAGACATCTTGGGGTGCTCGCTGGAAGAAGACTTGGGGGGATACCGGAGAGGTGAGTTGGGCTTCAGGACTGACTTTATGTTCAGTGCCTGGGGCTGATACTCAGACTCAGCATCCAGAGCTGGGGCTCAGCTGCAAAATCTGGAGCCGATGCTCTGGTGCAATACCTGGGACCGATGCTTGGGTGCAGTATTTGAAGTTGATGCTCTGGTGCAACCCCCAGGGTGGATGCTCGAGTGTGATATTTGGAGCTGAAGCTCCAGTGCAATGCCCAGGGCTGATGCTCTGGTGCAACACGCAGGGTGGTTGCTCCAGCGCAGTATTTTGAGCCGAAGCTCCAGTGCAATGACTGGGACTGATGCTCTGGTACAATATTTGAAGGTCATGCTCCAGTGCAACACTTAGAGCTGATAATCAGGTCCAATATTAGAATCTAATGCTCTGGTGCAGCGCCCAGGTGCAATTCCCAGGGTTGATGCTCTGGTGCAACATTCACAGCTGATAATCATGTGCAACTTTTGGAGCTGGTGATCTGGTGCAAAGCCCAGGGTTGAAACTCAGGCATAGCATTTGCTGCTGATGCTCAGGTACAATATTTGGAGCTGACGCTCGAGTGCAGCACCCAGGAGGGATGCTCGAGTGCAATATTTTGAGCTGATGCTCTTTTGCAACACCTCAGGGCTGATGCTCTCATGCAACGCCTGGGACTGATGCTCGAGTGCAATATTTGGACCTGATACCCTGATGCACCGAATCCCGTTAATACCCCTTTCCTCCCCCACCCCAGCAACCGTGACGCTGGACCCAGCCACAGCTCACCCCCAAATCCTCGTGTCAGCAGACGGCCGGACCGCGAGACGCCGGGAATCGCCCCCGGCTCCTCTTCCCTCGGGAGCTGAGCGTTTCGAGTCTCTCCGCTGCGTTTTGGGTCAGCAGGGCTTCACGGGGGGTCGGCACCGCTGGGCTGTGGAGGTTCGTCCCGGTCCCGACTGGGCGCTGGGGGTGGCTCGGGAATTTGTGTCCCGTAAGGGCTGCTTCGGTCTCAGCCCCGAACGAGGCGTTTGGGCTGTGGGGCAGTGGTTGGGGCAGCTACGGGCTCTCACCTGGCCCAGCCCCACATCTCTGCCCCACGGCCGTGTGCCCCGACGTATCGAGGTGGCTTTGGATTACGCTGGCGGGCGGGTGGCTTTCCGCGATGCCGACAGCAAGACCGAAATCTTTGCCTTTCCCCCGGCCGCTTTCGCTGGCGAACGGCTCCGGCCGCTGTTCTGGCTGGGCGAGGGGCCGGCTCTGCTCACCCTCTGCCCCTGAACCTCTCAAAACCAGACCCTTTCACCACCCCAACAAACCCTCCTGCTCAATAAACAGCCCCAACCCACCCCCTAGCCCCATTTGCTTTTCCTTTTAACACTTAATTTAGCAAAATTAATCACATTTCGCCCTCCTGCTCCTTGCCAGGTTTGCACGGACTCAAAATTCCCCTGAAATACCATTTTTTTTGCAGCTCTGCTGGGCAGTTCTCCAGTGAAAATAAGCCTCAAAAGGGGGAAAAAAGACAAGGGAATATCTTGCTTCCCACCACAGCTGCACAGCACTTACCCCAACCCCCTTTCCCAAAGTAAAACCCACCCTCAATGCACATTTTTTACCCATTTAATTATTATTATATTTTCAAGGGCGGGGGGAGGAAATTAAAGAAAGAGAAGGGAATCGCACATGGACCCAGAGCAGAGGAGGATTTTGCATGCTGGGGAGAAGGGCCACACTCAAAGGATATTTTTTTGCCAATTTAATGCTTTTTGTTGGGTTTCTACCCCACCATCACACTGTGTCTCCCCATGAGAAAGTAACCTCAATAGGAGGACGGAGAGATTTTTGTTTCCCCAGTTGTTTGTCAATGTAAACAAGACCCAGAAATACAGGGAGAACCTCCCTAAAAAATATGAGAGCTAAATTTGAGGGGGGGAAAAAAAAAAAATTAGCTTTGCTGCTGGTGGTGGATGCCTCGTAGGAAGGTTTTGCAAGCAGAGAAGTCTCTGCTTAAGATTTGCAGAGAAATTCAGGGAAAAGGGATAAAACCACTTCTTGTGCCTCTCTGGATCACTCAGGCTGGGGCCTCCCCGTGGTTTTGCAATTGCTGCCAGGATGTGAGCAGAGAGAGAGGCCACAGATGGGATTTTATCCCCCATTTCACCACCTATGAGTGAATAGAAGGGGTAAAAATAAACAAACCAGCATCTTGAGATAGCAGGAAGTCGTTATTAGGGTTAAACCACATAATAAAGCGCTGTTATCAGGCAGCACAGGCAGGACCAGGCAGGTCTCTGCCTCTTACAGCCCCAATCGCTCCACCTCCGCTGCCAGACTTGCCTCCCTGTCCGCAGAGACTTGTGACATTGGCCCGAGGAAGAGGGGAAACCACCAGGAAAGGCAGTGCAGAGGGTGGCTGCTTTCATCTCCAGGGCCCTAATTTTAAATAAGGCTCCTGACAAACCCGCAGATCACTGCTAAACCCAAATTACAGCCTGGCTCAGCTGTGTAATTAGTCACTTCCCCGCTTGGTTCACGGCGAGGTAGGTTGTAGGTGATGTCATCCTCAAAAAAGGAGAGCTCATTACAGCGCAAGGTCCGGCGATGCTTCGTGTCACGAGTGAAAAACCAAAGTGCTTCTTTGCAGCATCCTGCTCTAACAGATGAGCTCTTGACACTCTGTTTCTTCTGCTTTTCCTCTGAAAAGCTTTACAGAGGTTTAATTTGAAAGTCCACACAAAAAAATAAAGCATAAACAACAACAAAAAATTGCCTTTTCTGCGTAGATCAGCAGGCCCAGAGCTCTTCAGCACTGGGGGAGAAAAATCAGCCTCTTTTCACTTGAAGGCACCTCACCAGCCTCACATCAGCAGTTTGGACAGCGGATCGCTTGGCGTGGAGCGCGCACAACCCCCATTCCTCCAGCAAAGCCAGCAGATGCGCCTCGCAGCCCTCTTGCAGAGCCGCCATGGCAGCTCCGTGAACCCCAAAACCCTTCTGGATGATGGAGAAACCTCGCACCAGCCCATGAAAAGAGGCCGCGGGAAGCAGCTTCGGGTTTTTTTTCTGCAAGAGACGAAGCTTTTTCCATAGCGCTGGAGCCCGGGGGGAACGCGGGCGCGTTTTGGGGTGCGGTGGGGCTGGAGAAGGAGAGTTTTGGGGATTTTTTTTAACACCCACGGCTTGCTTCGCCCGCGCCATCCCGCCGCGCTGTTCCCGCCATCTCCCGCGCCCCGCCTTCTATAAAGCGCAGCGCGCTCTGACTGGCTGCTCGTTCTCCCGCAGCGGCGCTCCATTGGCTGCTCCTCGCCGCGCGGCCCACCCCCCCCGCCCCTCCTCGGAGCGGACCTGAGTGAGGACTGCACGGCCGGCGAAGCGCGGCGGACACGGAGGGGCGGACCTGAGTGAGGACTGCGGTTCCCCTGCGAGGGCGGGGGCGTTAAGACCTCCCCTGCTCCTCATTGGCGGCCATTATAAGTGGAAAAAGGCGGATTTTGGGTGGCGGGTTTGCAATTATTCGGGTTAATAATCGGCAGGTGGTTATAAAAACGGGGCTAAACAGGCACTTTTTTTAATCGCCGGCTCGTTATACCCCAAAAGGAACCAATTTCGCCCCAAAATACAGCTCCAGTGCAAATCGGGGAGGGTGTTGGTGTTTTTAATCCTCGGGTTTTGGGGACATTTTCCCCTAGGCAGCAGGCAGCACGCTGGGAAATGGGGATTTTCTGTCACAAAATGGTGCCCATGGGGAAGAAAACCCCAAATTGGGGAGGAATTGGTTAATAAAAGAGAGGTTTTGCACTGCTGCCTCAGGGTGAAAGTGCTGATAACCCCCCAAGGCCCCATTTTTTGGGGCAGACTGTCCCCCTTTTAAGTGAAAATAAAAAGACTTGGTGTTTTCAGCACCAGCAGTGGAGGTGGGGAGAAAAGAGTTCCGCAAATATCCCTGAAACCACCCAGATTTAACCCAAATCCTGCTTGGAGAGGGGAGTGAGGGCATAAATCCCTCCCAGTGTCACCAGTCTGCCCAGTTCTCCCTCCCCGCAGCCGGCCTTTTCCCCACTTCTTATCCCAGTTTCTTGGGATAAAATTTCATCATTTCATTTCATTTCTTCCATTTCATAACTTCCCCTGCTCTGAAAAGAAGCTTTTTCTCCCCAAAACGAAGCCAAGCAGGACTTTCTTCCCCCCCAGACCCCTCACTGCCCAACCCCCCTCCCTGAAAAGCCACATCTGAGGGTTTATTTAAGCTAAAAAAGGCCTTTTTTAACATAAAAGGGGCTTTTTAGCAGCAGAAATTATGCCCCTCCCAGACCCTGGTACTCCAAGCCTGGAACATATAGGACAGAACATATAGACCAGCAAGCAGGCTGCGGTATAGGGTGTAACTATAGTGAGGGGAGCGTATGGACTGCGATATAGGGCCTGGATATAACGCTCAGACCCTACAGCCCAATACAGGCACAAGAGCACATAGCCCACACCATATGACCCCATATAGAGTAAATATATATATATATATATAGCATATATAGGGCCCAGACTGCACAGCCACATATGGGGACGAGAGCACAGACCTTTATACAGGTCCTAGACCGCACAGCCTAACACAAGGCCTGGAATATAGGGCCGAGACCATATAGGAACCACGGCATACAGGTCTGTATAGACCCCCAGAGATCTACATAGACCCCCATAGATCTGTATAGACCCCTACAGAACTGTATAGACTCCTACAGATCTGTATAGACTGCCAGAGATCTGTATAGACTGCCAGAGATCTGCCCCATAGGTCAGTTTGTGGCCTGCAGCAACCAGAGCATCGAGCTGAATGAATATAGGGACGACACCCTATAGCACAATATAGGGCCTGGGCAGCACGGACGGAGCTGGCAGCTGGGCTGAGAGGTAACAAAAGAAATTTGGATTTTGGGTTCTTTTTTTAGGGTTTGTTTTTTTTTTCCTTTTATTTTGGAAAATAATTTCTCCGCTTGGAGCTGCCCTCGCCCCAAATTTCCCCCATGGCGGCACCAGAGAAGTGGCGGGTGAACGGTGCGCTGCTGCGCGCCAAATCCTCCCCGCTAAAGACACGCCCAAAAAAAAATGATGAAAAAGGAGGAAAACACCCACCAACCCCCCGCAAAAAAAACCCCAAACCAAACCCACAACAAGCAGAGCCACGGCGCCCGCTAACTCCAACTGGGATCGTAACCTGTCCAGTCCGAAGGAGGCGCGAGATAAACGCGACGTCCCCGATAGACAAAGCTGACGATGCCGCGATAACCGGCACGGGGGACGCCAGATTTGAGGTCGTCCATCAGCCCCAGGGCTTTGGCGAAGGCTTTGAAGGAATCGCGGCCGCTGTACTGCAGGCGGACAGCGCCGAGTTCCCGCCGCCGGTTGCCTTGGAGCTCCTCCACCCTCACCTCCGGCGCGGCGTAAACCTTGGGGAGAAAAGAACGTTCGTACTCTTCCTTTTTGAGGTAAGAAAGATCCAGTTGGGTAAAAGGCACGAAACGGTCGTTAAGTTTGATAAATTTTAAATATTGATCGAAAAATTGCCCGTGGCTCACTCCTTTACGACCGAACGTCATCGTACGGGAGACTTCGGGGCGGACGCAGGAACGATCTCGGCGTTGTTCGGGTTGACGCATCCAATCGTCCCAAAAAGCTCGCGGCCATTTGGGTTCAAGTTCATCCCAAAGTTCGGCTAAAAGCAACCAACCAAGACCAGGAAAAAAATCAGTCCGGTAAAGCAACTCGGCTTGTCCAACATCCACCATTTGCTCTTTCCCGTTGTCGTTCCACGCGGAGACGCACCAGAGGCTGCGATCGGCAAGGAGGAGCGGGAACGCCGCTTGGAAATACTCAAAAAAATCCGGAGCGACTTCTAAATCGTCCTCTACCACGATGGCAGCGCGGTAACGGAAAGTCCGGAAAACCTGTCCCAACGCCCAACGATAATGCCGAGCGATTTTATAATAACCTTGGAATTTACGGTGTTCTGCCGGCACCGGGATATCGCTGAGATCGGGTTGTCGGATATGAGCCACGGCGTCGCCGTAGGAGGCGATGACACGAGCCGTTTCAGCATGACCGCAATCCTGGCTGACGATAACGGGGAAACGTTGGGCCGAAGGTCGGTAACGTAAGAGTTTATCCAAACACCGACGGACGGTGCTGCGGTCGCAAGCCATCACCAACACCGGTAACACCGTGCTGGCGGGATCGGTGAGTCGCGGTGGCGCCGGGGAGGGCGGCGGGGGGGGAGGTTTGGGGGTGATTTGAACCCCGCGTCGCCGCCCCCCCCCACAACCCGCTGTAGCGGTGAATTTGGCGCAGGAGTTCTTTTTGCCGTTCCAGTTCGGTTTCGGCATCTTGCGCCAAACGAATCACTTCTGCCGTCAGTCGGTCGCCTTCGCCGGGGGAGGCCGGGCGGCTCCAGAGGAAGAGGAGGAGGAGGCCGTTCCAGGCGATGAAGAGCGCCGCCCCCCACAACACCAAGCTGCTCTTCTTCAGCATCCTTCAGCGCTCACTCCCATGCCATGGACCTGGGGGGGCAGGGAAACACACACACGGGGGAGTTAAAAACAGAGGGGACCCCCCATTCCACCCCCAAACTGGTGCCGGAGGGGGACAGGGACACCCCACGGTTGTGTCACCCCAAAACACTCAGTGAACCCCCCCCCCCCCCCCCCCAGCCTCCCAAAAAGAGGAACAACACCCCCACACACACACCTCGGGGAGAGGAAGCGAAACCGCGTGGCCCCGGAGCCTCCCACCAGAAACATGGCACCGTTGAGATACAAAAAAACCCCTTAAATAAGGGGGAAAAAAAGCAAATAATAAACCCCAACCCCAAACCTCCGCACGGGGAAGAGGAGGGCAGAGTCCGCTCCCGTTAAACATTAACCCAGGGACTGGCTCCGGTGTGGATTTGCCACTGTGGAGGCTGGGGGGGTGGTGAAGTGGGGGTGGTTTCTGTTTGAAAAATGGGGATAAACCAAATAAAATATCAAATCTGAGTACTAAAAAACCTCACAAAGTCCTGTCTTCAGCGAGTTTTTACTCACCCGGAGCCCAGCCCGACTCCTGCCAGAGGAGGCAAGATGTCAGCAAGGGCAGGAAAAGGGAGGAGGGGGGAGGAAAAGGGGAATTGAGAGAATAAAGAAGAAAAAAAAATAGGGAAGAGGCAAAAAAAAACCCAACAGAGAAAATAAAGAAAGAGGGAAAAAAAAAGCGATTGCTTAACTTCGGCAAGGGAACGGCGCGGGTGAGCAGCTCAAGGGTTAACGCTGCCGCGGGCCACGTTGGCGGGCGGAAAAAGGGAATTAAAAGGAAAAAAAAACACCCGGAAAAGGGGTATTTAAAGGGAAAAAAAAGGGGTGTAGAGCAGTAGGAAGGGGGGCGAGTCTCTCAGCACCGCGGTTCCCCCCCCCCCCGGCCCCGAAGGGTAAGGCAGAAAGTGCTGGTAACACCGAGAGCCGCCAGCACGGTTCCCCCTTCCCGGCCCCGAAACGCTCATCTGGCCCCGGAAAAGCAGCCGGAGAGAAGGAAAGAGGTGGAAAAAAAAGGTGAAAAAGTAAATTTAAGGGATTTCGTGCTTCTTAGTTGGATCCCTGCGGAGGGAAATGCTGGGATTAAGCCATACCTGCAGGGCCAAAAGCGGCTCAGCCTCGTGGCAGCCCAAAATGCGGGTGTTTTGGCTCTAAATAAGGGGTTTTAGCCCAAAACTAGGGTGTTTTGGCCCAAAACGCGGGTTCAGCCGTGGTTTTACCCGGCGTTTCGTGGTGGCGAGACACAAGCCGGCGGCGAGGCGCTGAGTAAGCAGAGTTGGGGATTTTCCCTGCCCTCGGCTTCACTCCGGGGCGAGACTCTGAGCGACCGATAATTTTATCACATTAAATCCTCCGGCGTCCCAAACCCCCTTTCTGTTCAATGTCCCCCGTTGTTTTTTTTCCTCAGGGGTTTTTAAAGGTGAAACACCCCGAATCCAAAGATTCCTGAAGTTTTGGGGGAGATTTTAAGCTCCTTTCCCTCGCCATGGTGTCCCCCAGAGACCCCAAAACCAGCAGATTTCAGGCAAATGCCTGCCAGTTTCGCACCACTCCTCCCTAAATTACTCATTAAATCTTCTTTTTAATTAATCCAGGCTCTTTTTTGCAGCCTGGGGGAAAGCGGCTCTGGCCTCAGTGACACCAAAACCACCTGGAATGGACTGAGGAAGCAAGCACTGCTTTCAGGGGAGGCCCCCCCCCCGATTTTTCACCTCATTTTTCCTCTTTTGTGGCTTCGTTTCAGCCCAGGTGACGCTAAAATAAACTGCAACAACGTGGTTTGACAGAAACAAACCCTGGTCTTGGGCAAAATGAATCCCTTCTCTTATGGGATTCGCTGCCAAGCGGCACCTCAGCACCTCAATCTTCCTAAAAATCCTATTTTTTTCCCGTTCTTTTTGCTTTTTGGGGAGATTTTAACCCCCTTCCAGTGGGAATTAAGAGGGCGAGCAGCTGGGAAAAACATTTCCATTCTCTCTCCACGTTAAAATCCTCGCCATTTACCTGGTTGCAGCTCGCTCCAGGGGGAGGGGGGTCGCTGGGGTTCCCCCCTCCCCCCCTTTTCCAGAGCCGCCTGGGAATCCCTTGGGAATCGGGGGTGAAATCGCTGCTTCTCTCCCATCAGAGCTCCCTCGTGGTGTGGGGCGGGGGGTGTCAGGCCATGGTGGTGGCTGTGTCCGTCTGTCCATCTGCTGTCTCAGGGCTCAGCGTCCCCCAGCCCCCGGCCATGTTTTTTTGGGGGTGGGTGTCCCTGGTGAGGTCTAAAAATGGAGAGAAAAAGGTTAAAATGCCCAAATTCCACCCCCCCTGCTTTATGGAAGGGAACAGCCCCCCTATATCTCCCTAGGGGTGGTGCAGCCCCCCCCAAAATCCCCAGGGAGAGGAATTCCTGCAGGGAATGAGGGGTGGCCTCCTCCCCACCCCATAAGGAGAGGGAATTGTCCCACCCAGCCCCTATAGGGGATAGGGGACCCCCCGAGCCCTCCTGACACCTCCACAGGGGGGTCAGAGGAGCCCCCCCAGACCCACAGAAGCCCCTCCTGACACCCCAATAGGGGACAGGGGAGCCCCTCTCAGCCCTCCTGACTCCCCCTATAGGGATCAGATGAGCCCCCCCAGCCCCGTAGCAGCCCCCCAGTGGACAGCAGAGCCCCCCCCAGCCCCATAGCAGCCTCCCAGCCACTCCTGCCACCCCCATATGGGGGTCAGAGGAGCTCCCCCAGGCCTCTAGCAGCCCCCCCTGGCCCCCTCGACACCCCTACAAGGGACAGATGAGCCCCCCCTGGCCCTCCTGACACCCATACAGAGATCAGGGGAGACCCTCAGCCCTCCCAACACCCCTGTAGGAGTCAGAGGAGCCCCCCCAGCTCTCCCAACACCCCTGTAGGAGTCAGAGGAGCCCCCCCACCTCTCCCGACACCCCTGTAGGGGTCAGAGGAGCCCCCCCAGCTCTTCCAACACCCCTACCACGGCCAGATGAGCCCCCCCCAGCCCTCCTGACACCCATACAGAGATCAGGGGAGACCCTCAGCCCTCCCGACACCCCTGTAGGGGTCAGAGGAGCCCCCCCACCTCTCCCGACACCCCCATAGGGGACACTGAAGGCCCCTTCACCCCCCACAGGGCACAGGGCCGGCCCCTCCACCCCTATAGGCGACAGGAAGCCCCCCCCCCAGCCACAAGGGACAGGGGACCCCCCCCCTAAGCCGCCCCCCAGCCCCTCAGGGCCGGATCCAGCCCCACTGCCCGCCCCGGCCTTCCACCCCCCCCCCCCCCCCCGGTACCAGCGGCGCCTCCCGGCAGCGCCCGCCACTTCCGCCCCGCCGCACCGGAAGCGACGCCATGGCAACGGTGAGACCCCGCCCCCGACCCCTCCCTTCCCTCCCGCCGCCGCCTCTAGGCCACACCCCCCGATGGCGCAGGGGACCGCCCACCACCAGGGGGCGGGGCCGGTAGACACGCCCCTCTGCGGCCGGGCCACGCCCCCGGCTAGGCCATGCCCCCTCCCTGGCCGACCACGCCTCCTCCCCGGCCGACCACGCCCCCTCGCGGCTTCCCTAATCAATTAGTGGCGGCTTAATCAATCAATTCCTGGGCGTTCCCCTAATCAGCCCCTGAGAGCTTCCCTAATCAAGTAATACTGGCTTAATTAATTAATCAGTCCCTGGGGCCTCCAATAATTAGCTCCTCGCTCCGCAAGCTTGGGAAGGGAGAAGTGACGTAGAGGAAGGGGCGGGGTGGAGCGGCGCGGCGCGGCGTCAGAGGCTTTCCCCCTGCGCGCGCTCCGGCCGCTCTGGGCGCCGAGGAGGAGGTTGGACTTGTCTGCTCCGGGCGGTGGGGACTGGGGGCTACGGGAGGGGGAACTGGGGGGGTCACGGGGGGGCCATTGGGAGATGGGGGGGATTGCGGGCTGGTGGGGGCCATGGGGGGTATTGGGGGGCTGGTGGGGGCCATGGGGGGTCATTGGGGAATGGGGTGGCTAAGGGGGGGATTGGGGGCTGGGGGGGGTCATGGGGGGATTGGGGGGGCATTGAGGGTACGGGGGGCCTAAGGGGGGGATTGGGGAGCTGGGGGGGGAAAGAGGGCGATTGGGGAATGGGGGGGTTATTGGGGGCTGGGGGGGTCATGGGAGGATTGGGGGGGTTATTGGGGGCTGGGGGGGTCATGGGAGGATTGGGGGGGGCATTGAGGGTATGGGGGGGCTAAGGGGGGGATTGGGGAGCTGGGGGGGTCATTGGTTGGGCTGGGGGGAACGTGGGGCAATGGGGGGATTGGGGGTGATGGGGGGGTCATGGGGGTGATTGAGGTGGGGGGAATGAGGGACAATGGGGGGGGGTCAATGGCACTGATGAATAAGGGGGTGCTGGGGGGCCCCCACTGACACCCCCCCTCCTCATTCCCCCCACCCCCCAGCCATGGAGCTGCCCCCCTCCTGCTTCCAGTCCTGCCTGGATTTCTGCCCCGAATGCGGCTCCGTCCTGCCCCGGCCGGGCCCCCGCAGCACCGTCCGCTGCCCCCGCTGCGCTTTCGCCCTCCACAGCGACGGTCAGTGGAGGGGGGGGGGCACCCCGATATCTCGGTCCCCTCTGAGACCACCCGCCCCGCCTCAGAAATCCCTGATTTCTTTTTTTTTTTTTTAAAACCCTCTTCCCCTGCCAGATTTTGAGGGTAAAACCATCCGCAGCGCCATCGAGTTCAACCGGTTGGAGCCGGCGGCGGGGCGGGGGTCGGATCCTGCGCCCCACCTCGAGGGGCCCCTGGTGAGTTGGGGGGGGGGGCAAGTCCCACTGGGGATGAGACCCCCACCCCAAAATCCCACTGGGATGGAACCCCCACCCCAAAATCCTTCTTGGGGGGGATAAAATCCCACTGGGATGGAACCCCCACTCAAAAATCCTGCTTGGGGTGGGATAAAATCCTACTGGGATGGGACCCCCACCCCAAAATCCTGCTTGGTGGGGATAAAATCCCACTGGGATGGAACCCCACCCCTAAAATCCCACTGGGCGGGCGGGGAAACCCTACTGGGGATGGGACCCCCACCCCAAAACCCTACTGGGGATGGGACCCCCACCCCAAAATCCTGCTTGGGGGTGGATAAAACCCCACTGGAATGGGACCCCCACCCCAAAACCCCACTGGGATGGGACCCCCACTCAAAAATCCTGCTTGGGTGGGTAAAACCCTACTGGGATGGGGCCCCCACCCCAAAATCCCAACGGGGGGGGAGGGGGTAAAACCTTACTGGGAGGGGACCCCCCACAGAATGGGATGTGTTGTCACCCCCCCCCCCCGAAGCATAAAACTCCTTGGGGCCAGGATATTTGGGGGTTAACACCCCCCCTCCCCCGAGCTGGGGGGGGTAGGGGTCAAGCTTGTAGAGCAGGGGGGTAACCCCCACAATTTGGGGGGGGGGGGCTGGCGCAGGTGGAACGGCGGTGCCCCCGCTGCGGGCACGAGGGCATGGCGTACCGCACCCGGCAGATGCGCTCGGCCGACGAGGGCCAGACCGTCTTCTACACCTGCCCCCACTGCCGGTGAGGGCCCCCCCCTCTGCCATTTTGACTCCCCTCTTCCCCCCCCCCCAACTATGGGGGGACCCCCCCCCAAATCCTCCTGTAACTGCCCCCTCCTTTCCCCACAGGTTTCAGGAGAAGGAGGATTCGTGACGGGGTATCTGCCCCCCCCCCCCCCCGCCTGGGGTATTTGCCCCCTCCCATGTGGGTAATAAAAGCCCCTGGGGTTTTTATTCAGGGCTGTGCTTGGGGGTGTCTCACTTGCGCCCCCCCAACTGCCCCCTCAGCCTTTATTTACCCCCCTGGTCCTTGAACTGCCCCCCCCAGTGCCTAGATGCCCCCCCCCCAACTGCTCTTTAGCCCCTCCAGCCCCATCTGCCCCCCCCCAAACCGCCCCTCAGCCTCTCTCTGCTGCCCCTATCTGGCCCCCCCCAGCCCCTCAACTGCCCCCACAGGCCCTATCTGCCCCCCGCAAAGGCCCTGAACTGCCCCCTCAGGCATTCTCTACTCTCCCCAGCCCTTATCTGCCCTCCTCAACTGCCCCCTCAGGCGCTATCTACCCCCCCCAAAGTGCCCCCTTGGCCCCTATTTGCCCCTTCAGGCCCTTTATGTCCCCCCAAACTGCCCCCCCCCCCGCCCCTATCTGCCCCCGCAAGTCGCCCCTCCAGGCTGGTTACCCAGCGCATGCGCGCTGTCGTCCCCCCGCCGTACGGCGGAAGTGCGCCCTCACAGGGGGACCGCATTGTACGGCGGACCCATCGGAAGTGCTCCCGCCACCGACCGGAAGTGGGGGTGGGGGCGGCGGTAAACGCTGCACCGGGGCGGCGGCGGCGAGAGCGGCCCGGCCCGGCCCTTCCCGGTGCTCCCCCCCCCCCCCCCCCCCCCCTCCTCCCTCAGCGGGGCCTCGGCGGCGGCCGGGACCCCCCCCCAACCCGCCCCGGGGCACCGCACCGCCCGGCTGGAACCATGGCGGAGGCGGCGGACAGCGGCGGCTGCGGAACCGCCACCGTCATCGAGACCGGCGCCGCCGAGCCGGTGAGGGCCGGAGGCGGGGGGGGGGGCGCCTATAGGTAGCAGGCGGGGGTTATAGATATCGGGGGGGGGGGGGCTATAAATACCTGGGAGGGGTCTATAGATACTGAGGGGGGGGTTATAGGTACTGGGGGCGGGCCTGTAGATACTGGGGAGGGGTTATAGGTATTGGGGGGGGGGGGCTATAAATACCTGAGAGGGGTCTATAGATCTCAGGAGGGGCTTGTAGATACCGAGGGGAGGGGTCTATAGATACCAGAAGGGGCTTATAGATACTGAGGGGGGGGGGTATAGGTACTGGGGGCAGGCCTATAGATTCTGGGGAGGGGTTATAGGTCCTGGGGGGGGGGGGGGGCTATAAATAGCTGAGAGGGGGTCTATAGATCTCAGAAGGGGCTTATAGATAGTTGGGGGGGGCTATAGATACTGGGGAGGGGTTATAGATACTGGGGGGGGGCTATAAATACCTAGGAGGGGTCTATAGGTACCAGAAGGGTCTTACAGATACTGAGGGGGGGCTGTAGATACCGGGGAGGGGGCTACAGATACTGGGGTTGGACCTATTGATACTGAGGAGGGGTTACAGGTACTGGGGGGGGGGGCTATAAATACCTGAGAGGGGTCTATAGATCTCAGGATGGGCTTATATATACCGAGGGGGGGCTATAAATACCCAGGGGGGTTGTCTATACGTACCAAGGGGGACTATGGATATGGAGGAGGACCTATAGATACTGAAGGGGGGTTGTAAATACCCAGGGGGGGGGCTGTAAATGCCTGGGAGGGGGCTATAGGTACCAGGGGGGGAATCTGTACCTACCATGGGGTGGCTATAGATATGGGGGGTGGGGACTATAGACACCCAGGGGGGTATAAATCCTGCTGGGGGGGGTAAACAGCTGGGAGAGGGGGGTATAAACTGGGGGGTGGGCTATAAATCTTGGGGGGGTGTGACATGGAGACAGCATCAGGGGATGTGACCAGGGCTGGGGGAGACATGGTGTTTCGGGGCACAACTGGGGCTGTTGGGGACACGAAGGGTGTCAGGGGACATGAGCGGGGCTGTAGTGGGGACGGTGTCGGGGACGGGGACAGTGTCAGGGGACATGACCGGGGCTGTAGTGGGGACGGTGTCGGGGACGGGGACAGTGTCAGGGGACATGACCGGGGCTGTAGTGGGGACGGGGACAGTGTCAGGGGACATGACCGGGGCTGTAGTGGGGACGGTGTCGGGGACGGGGACAGTGTCAGGGGACATGACCGGGGCTGTAGTGGGGACGGGGACAGTGTCAGGGGACATGACCGGGGCTGTAGTGGGACAGCACTGGGGACAGGAGCAGTGTCAGAGAGGACAGCCAGGCTGGATGTGGGATGGTGTTGGGGACAGGGACATTGCCAGGGGACACAACGGGGGCAGTCGCATTACAGGGACGGGGACGGTGTCAGGGGACATGACCAGGGCTATTTGGGGACAGTGTCAGAGCCCACAGGAGGGGTCAGGGGGGGTGTCCTTGCCCGCAGTGTCACCGCACCGGTGACACCCCTTTCCCCACGCCCCGTCCGCCCCCGCCAGGAGAACCGCAGCCTGACCCTGAAGCTGCGCAAGCGGAAGCCGGACAAGAAAGTCGAGTGGTCGAGTGACACCGTCGACAACGAGCACCTTGGCCGCCGCTCCTCCAAGTGTGAGTGGCGCTGGGGACAGCCCTGTCCCCTCCCGTGGATGCCTGGGTCCCCCTGGGGACACCTGTGTCCCCTGACACCCCCCCTGTCCCGTTCCCCCCCCCCCCCCCCCAGGCTGCTGTATCTATGAGAAGCCGCGGGCGTTTGGGGAGAGCTCGACAGAGAGCGAGGAGGAAGAGGAGGAGGAAGAGGAAGCGGCGGTGGCGACGACGAGAGGGGGGGACGAAGGCTGCGGTCACCTCCACTGCGTCCGGGGACATAAACGGGGGCGGGGGCGGCGGGGGGGGGGCTGGGGGGGGGCCTACCGGGGGCCACGGGGGGGCCCCAAGCGCTGCCCCCCGGGCCCCCTGCCCCTATGGAGCACTGAGGAATCCCCTATGGATGCTCCTGCCCCCCCCACAGACACACACCCCCCCCCCCCCCCAACTGACCTGTGTCCCCCCTCCAGGACCCCTGACCCCAAATATTGACTCTGGGCTTGACCCCCACCCCAAAAATCACCCCCCCATCACCTTGGGGATTGCCCCGCCCACCCAAATCAATGCCTGAGCCCCCCCAAATCAATGCCTGAACCCCCCCAGTTGATGGCTGATGCCCTGCCCCAGCTCTTGAGGACCCTCCCTCCCCAAAATATCAATGCCTGCTCCCCCCCCCAAAACACCATCTCCTGGTCCCCCCATCCTGCCTCACCCCCCACCCCACACACACCCAGTGTTTGGGGGGGCCATTTTGGGGTGCCCCCCTCCCAAAATCATGCCCCGCCCCCCCCCCCCCCGCACTCCATGGCACCTGTGGGCATTAAAGGTGGCACCGCTGCGACCGCTGCCGTGGCGCTCGTGGTGGGGGGGGAGATGGCGTTTATTGGGGAGGCATCAGCGAAGAGGAGGAGGGGGGGCAGCTTTTGGGGGGCTCCCCCCCTCCCCCGGGTGGCTCCTTGGGGGATGGGGGGCGTGGGGGGGGTGCGGCGTCGGCTCGAAGCTGGGCCCCCAGGCTGTGGGGAGAAGAGGGGGGGTTAGTGGTGGGGGATGTCACCGAAAAGGGGGGGGACGACAAAAGGCACCAAATACACCCCGGGGGGGGGGGCAGGGGAAGTGTCCCCAGGGGGGGAAGTTGCCACCAGACTGGGGTGTGTCCCCAAGGGAAGGACAAGGTGCCACCAAAACAAGCGTCATCACCCAAAAATGTCACCCAGCCGGATCGGGCCCCACCCGGCACGTGAGCCCGGGACGCCTGGGTGCCCCCCCCCCCCCCCCCAGCCGGGGCGGTGTCGAGGTCACCTGGGGTGTGGTGACAACCCGGGCGGGGGGGGGGGGGGGGGGGGGGATGAGACAGGGACACGGGACTCAGGCATCCGGGCACGTGAGGGATGGGACACGGGGTCACGGCCGGATGCTTGGATCCCCCAGCACCCCTTAACGCCCCCCCCCCAGCACCCCCAAATAGCTGGGTGCCCCCCGGGTGCCCCCACCACCCGTGGGACCCCCCCCCACCGCAGATGCCTGGGTTTCCCCCTTGGCACCCAAAGTCCCCCAGCCCCACCAGTTCCACCCCCCCCCAGCACCCCAAAATCCCTCCCAGATGCCTGAGTGTCCCCCCCAGCACCCCTGGGCCATGTTCTGTCCACCCCCCACCTTCCAGCCCCCCAAGACCCCCCTCAGCCCCCCCAAACACCTGGGTGTCATCCCCCCCAAATACCCCAGTTTCCCACACCAGCACCCCTGCGTTCCCCCCCCAAGTCCCCCCCAGACACTTGGGTCCCTCAAATCTCCCCACTTTGCCCCCCAGACACCTGGGTCCCCCAAATCCCCACAGTTCCCCCCAAATTCCCCCTCAGCCCCACAAGTCTCCCCAGACACCTAGATTCCCCCCCAAATTCCCCCTGGATGTCTGGGTCCCCCAAGTGCCCCCTGATGCCTGGGTCCCCCAAGTCTCCCTGGATGCATGGGTCTCCCCAAATCCCCCCAATTTGCCCCCCAAACACCTGGGTCCTCCAAGTCTTCCCTGGATGCTTGGGTCCCCCAAGTTCCCCCAGTTCCTCCTCAAGTCCCCCCCAGACACCTGGATTCCCCCAAATCCCCCCTGGATGCCTGTGTCCCCCAAGTCCCCCCATGACACCTGGGTCTCCCCAAATTCCCCCAAATCCCCCCTGGACGCCTGGGTCCCCCAAGTCCCCCCAGACATCTGGATTACCCCAAATCGCCCCTGGGCACCTGGGTCCCCCAAGTCCCCCTGGGTCTCCCCAAAGCCCCCCCAAATACCTGGGTCCCCCCCCGGACCCCGCCGGCTTCCTTCTCCCTTTACCTGCAGCGCTGCGGCCGGCGAGGGGGGCCGGGATTTCCCCGAACCAAACGTTGGGCGATGCGACTCTCCACGGCCAAAGCCACGGGGGTACGGAGACGGCGAGGGGAGCAGGGCAGGCAGCACCGCGGGCAGGAGAAGGCGGCGACGGGTTCCCCGGGACGGGCAACGGGCAGGCAGCGACGGCAGCAGCTATGGTTACAGGCAAAAAGGACGGGGTCCCGTAGCGGTTGCCCGCAGGTCGGGCATGAGGTTTCTCGCGCCAGTCGGGCCAGCGGGCCCCGTTCCGGTGGCCCCGAGGGCGCCATGGCGTGTGGGAGGCGTGTGCGAGGCGTGTGAGAGGCGTGCGAGAGGCGTGCGGGACGGCCCAGGTGTGGGCGACGGCGGGGCGGGGATGTGGGGAGGGAGATGGAAATAACAGGGGTGGGGAGGGAGACAGGGACGTGGAGGACGTGGGGACACAGGTGGCCGTGGGGGACAGCGAGGGACATGGATGGACACGGGGACGCACAGACATGGATGATGGGGGGGACAGGGAAGGACACGGGGACACACGGACAGAGGGACATGGATTGACATGGGGACACACAGAGGGACAAATATGGGGATGTCGAGGGACGTGGGGACATGGAGGGACATCAACACTGATGGACATGGAGGGGGACACAGAGGGACAAATGTGGGACATGGATGGACATGGGGACGCACAGACATGGATGATGGGGGGACAGGGAAGGACATGGGGACACACGGAGGAACACGGGGACGTGGATGGTGTGGGGACATGGAGGGACACAGATGTGGGGACACGATGGACCTGGGGACATATGGACAGAGGGACATGGATTGACGTGGGGACACAGGGACAAATATGGGGATGTGGAGGGACATGGAAGGACGTGGGGACGCAGAGGGGCACAGATGTGGGGACATGGAGAGACATAGATGGACAGAGGGACACTGATGGACATGGAGGGGGACACAGAGGGACAGATGTGGAATATGGATGACGGGGACAGACAGAGGGACACAGGGATGTGGATGGTGTGGGGACATGGAGGGACATGGGGACGGGGAGGGACACAGATGTGGAGACACGATGGACCTGGGGACACAGAGGGACATAAAGGGACATGGAGGGACAGACATGGGGACACAGAGAGACATGGAGGGACGTGGGGACACACAGAGGGACAAATATAGGGATGTGAAGGGATACGTGGAGGGACAGAGGGACATGGGGAGACGCAGAGGGGCACAGACATGGGGACGTGGAGGGACACAGAGGGACACTGAGGGACAGACAGGGGACACAGATGGACACAGGGACAGAGATGGACATAGGGACAGGTGGAGACCCATGGACTGACATGGGGACACGTGGAGCGACACGGACACAGGGACGTACACGGGGCCAGGGACACAGAGGGGACACAGCCCTGCCACACGCCTGCGCCTACCACCACACGCCTCCAGCGGTGCCGCAGAACCGGATCCGGCCAGTGCCGGCAATCCAGACCCCCCTGATGATGCCGGTAAGCTGGGCCGCTGCGGTGCCGTGGAGCTTGATGGCAAGGAGCAGGAGCCCGGCGGCGCCGGAGAACCGAATCCCAGTGGTGCCGGAGCACCAGATCCTGGCGGTGCTCGATGTCCAAGAACCAATTCCCGGTGGTGCCGGATTGCCAGACCCTGGCAATGCTGGATGTTGGAAAGCCAAATCCCAGTGGTGCCAGATGTCAGAGAGCCAAATCCCGGTGGTGCCAGATGTCAGAGAGCCAAACCCCGGTGGTGCCGGAGCACCGGATCCCGGTGTTGCCAGGCATCGGAGAGCCAAACCCCTGCAGTGCCGGATATCGGACAGCCAAACCTTGTCTATGCCGGAGCGCTGGATCCTGGCAGCACATCAGAGCACGAAACCCCGGCAGTGCCAGAGTACCGGATCCCGGCGCTGCCAGACACCATCAAGCCAAACCCCGCCAGCGCCGCTCTCCCCCTCACTCCCAATCCGTAGGCGAACGGATAACGAGAGGTGCCGCGTTTTTCCTGCCGGCACGGATCCCGGGATAAAACAGTGGCCAAATCTTTTCGGTGAAAGTATCGGTGAAGGTGTAAATGTGGGAGCGATCAGTGACGTTATAAAAAGCCACTTTTCCAGCTTCGTAGTCCACAAAGACGCCCACCCGCTTGGGTTTCACCCGCACCGTCAGTGGGGTGAAAGGGGTGGTGGTAGCCGCGTACTTATCGCCGTTCCAGAGCCGTACCCGCCAATATCCCGTCTCCGGTAACGGCGTTAATTCCCCTTTCCGACTCACCGAATCCTTACAAACGCCGAGAGCCCAATGGGTTTTATCGCCAACTTCTACCTCCCAGTAATGACGACCAGAGGTAAAACCTTGCGCCGCCAAAACGCAGGGGTAGATGGTGAAACGTCGCGGGGTATCAGGTAAATCCCGAGGTCGAACTTCCACAAAACGAACGCTTTTCCGATCTTCCGATAAAACCAGGTTGGGATGTGCTGTGTCAGGATCCAGCGTCACCTCGCCTGGATGGCAACACCAAGATGGGGGGGGGATTTAGGGGGTGGGGAGCACAGTGAAGTGGGGGGGGTCCCGGCCACGGCACGATGGGAGGTTTCCTCACCGATGAGGCGCCGGGTGATTTTCCGGAGGGTGAAGTATTGCCGGGGGAAACTGCAGAAATTTTTCTCCAGCTCAATGGGGACGGAAACTGGTTCTTCTACCGGTGCCGCCGCTGCCTCGCACCTGCCAGCAGCCCCGGGGGAGGTGGGACACACCGGCTGATGCACCCCCAAATCCCGCTTTTCTGCCCCAGAATGGAGCCCGGAGAGCGGCCCGGATCACCTGCGCAGTTCTTACCTGGCCAGGGTGTCCTTGATGTCCTGAAATGGGGGGGAAGCAGGAAAATGGGGGGAAAGGAGGAAAAAAGGGAGGTTAGGTGTGCTAGATCCCCCCTCAAAGTCGGTCTCCAGGGCAGAATCGGTCCCAACCATGGGGATCCCAGCCCTGATCGCAGTTGCCAGCACCAATCCCGGCCCCCGGTGGTGATCCCAGCCCAGATCCAATCCCCAACATGGATTCTCTCCCCAGGGATCCTGCCCCCAAAAGCAATCCTATCTCTGGGTGTGATCCCATCCCTAAAACCAATCCCTTTTCTGATGATCCTGCCTCCAAGAATCAAACCTGTCCCTGGTGATCCCGTCCCCAAACCCAATCCTGTCTGCAGTGACCCTGTCCCCATTCCTGGGACACCAATCCCATTCCTGGGGATCCTGTCCCCAGAACTAATGCCATCCCCAAAACCAATCCCTGGCGATCCCATTCCCAAAACCAGTCCCATCCCTGTGGTTGATCCTGTCCCCAGAATCGATCCTGCCCCCAGCAGCTATCCTGTCTCCAAAATCAATCCCATACCTGCTGATCCCATCCCCAAAACCAATCCCATCCCCGGGGATCCTGTCTCCCAAACCAGCCCTGTCCCCCAGGGTGATCCCATCCCCAAAACTGATCCTATTCCCAGGGCCGATCCCTTCTCCAAACCCAATCCCATCCCCAGGGATGCCATCCCCAGCGACAAGCCCGTTCTGGGCCATCCCATCCCTGCTGCTGATCCCATCACCGGTAGTGATCCACCTGCTGCTGATCCCAATCCCGCCCTACCTTGAGCATCTCGGGACCTGACTGCAGACATTTCTCCTCCAGTTCAGCCACGAGGGCGGCCAGGACCCGGCGCTGCTCGCCGAGCCGAGCCAGGTTGGCCTGAAGCCGCTGCAGGATCTCACGCTCTTCCTCCTCCAGCCGCCGCAGCAGCAGCCGCTCCTCCTCCTCCAGCAGCTGATGAAGCTCCTCGAACTCCTGGGTGATGCGTTCCCGCCGCAGAGCCACCTTCCTCTGCCGGGATGGGATGGGAAAAGACACTGGTGAGGGCTGGGAGCTGCTGGGATCTGCCTGGCATCCCCCAGAACCATCAACCTGCCTTCAGCTCGCTCGGTTTCTTCTCCTCCCGTGCTCGGCAGCCAGCAACTGCCTCCAGCTTCCGCTCCAGCGGCTCCAGGCAACGCTGCAGCTTCTCCTGCCAGGGTGGGGAGAGAAGAGGGTGGGCAACAGGATGGGACCCCCCTGCCTGGAATCCTTCCTCCGGCCCCGAATCGCTTCCTCTGCCGGGGCTGAGCCCCGCTGTGAGGGGCTGGAGATGAGGATGGGGATGAGCCAGGGCCCAGTTCCGTCCCTGGATGGTCTTGGGGAAGAATTTGGGGCTGAAAACGGAGACAGAGAAGAGCTGCTGCACAAATTCCTCTGTAAATGGCTTCAGGGAAAGGGTTTGGGACTGAAAACGGAGAAGGGGATGAGCCACAGAGAAATTCCCTCTGCAAACAGCCTTGGGGAGAGGGTTTGGGGCTAAATCCCATCACCAGGGGTTGGGAAAGGGGACGAGCCACGGCCAAAAACCCTCCCTGGATGGTTTTGGGGAAGAACTAGGGGCTAAAAACAGAGATGGGGATGAGTTGCTGCTCAGACTCCTCTGCAAACAGCCTTGGGGAGAGGGTTTGGGGCTGAATCCCCTCTTCAGGGGCTGGAAAAGGAGATGGGCGTGAGCTGCTGCCCACAACCTCTGCATTAACAGCCTCAGGGAGAGGGTTTGGGGCTGAGTCTCCTCTTCATGGGCTGGAAATGGAGACGGGGACAAGCCAGGACCAAATTCCCTCCACAAACTGCCTCGGGGAAAGGGTTTGGAGCTAAAAACGGAGATAGGGACAAGATGTCATCCAAATCCCCTCCATAATCATCCTCAGGGAGAGAGTTTGGGGCTAAATCCACACCCCGGGCTGGAGACAGAGACGAGCCACAGCCAAAACCCCTCCCACAGATGGTCTCGGGGAAGAATTTGGGGCTGAAAATGGAGATGGAGACTAATCACAGCTGAAACCCCTCCACAAACAGACCCGAGGCCAAATTTGGGGCCAAAACCAAGATTTGGGGACGCTCCCCACCTTCACCCCACGAAGGTTTCGGTCTCCCCCCCCGTCCCCCCACCTTATACTCAAGAGCTGCGTCATCGAGAGGGACAAGGGCGTGGGCACGATGGGCGTGGGAGATCTCGCAGAGCAGGCAAACGGGGGCTTGATCATCGCGACAGAATCGAGCCAAAGCTTGGCCGTGAGCTTGACAGCGACTCTCCTCCCTGGCTTTCCGTTTGGCACCGCGAAGCTGCCGGGCGGCTTCTACCATGTTGCCGAGTTGCCGGTTGGGTCGAAGGGCGCGATGACGAGAGGTTTTACGGCAGACGGGGCAGGGGAAATCCCGCACCAGCTCGGCCCACCAGCGAGTGATGCAGCGACGGCAGAAATTGTGACCGCATTCGATGATGACAGGATCTTGTAGGTATTCCAGGCAAACCGAGCAGCTTGCTTCCACCTGCAGCGTCTCCAGGGGGTCGGCACCCGACATGGTGGCACTGCTGTGGCCCCCCGCCGCTGCCAAAATTTGGGGGGGACGACGGCTGGGCTCAGACAAGGAGGTTTTGGGAAGGGACAGTGGGACGGGGAGGGTTTGAAGAGGTTTTGTGGGGGGAAAAGAGCTTAAATCCGTTAAGAGGATGAGGTGGTTTCAGTAAGAACGTGATGGCGAGGTGCAGCGATGGGGGTTCGAAGCACTTTTGGGGAGAAAACAGCTCAATTTGGTCAAAACAACAAAGTGGGTTTGAACTGAAGTGATACTGAGGTGACGGCATGGATTCAAAGCGGTTTTGGGGAGAAAATGGCTCAATTCCGTCCAGGTGACGATGTCATTTTGGTGCAAAGCAATCCCAAGGTGACAGTAGGAGTTCAAAGGTTTTGGGGAGAAAACAGCTCAAATCTGTCAAGACAATGACATGAGTTTAGTAGGACATGATGCCCAGGTGATGGCTAGGGTTCGAAGTGGTTTTGGGGTGAAAACAGCTCAATTCTGCCAAGGAGATGATGTCGTTTTGGCACGAAGTGACGCTGAGGTGCCGGGGCAAGCCTGAAGCAGTTTTGGGGGTGAAAGCAGCTCAATTCCATCAAAGCGATGCCGTCATTTTGGCAGGAAGCAATGCTGAGGCGATGGTGTGGGTTTGAAGCAGTTTTGGGTGTGAAAGCAGCTCAATTCCATCAAAGCGATGCCGTCATTTTGGCAGGAAGCAATGCTGAGGCGATGGTGTGGGTTTGAAGCAGTTTTGGGGGTGAAAGCAGCTCAATTCCGTCAAAGCGATGCCGTCATTTTGGCGGGAAGCGATGCCAGGGTGCCGAGGCGGTTTCCCACTGCTTTTTTTGGGGGGGGAAACCAGCTGAATTCAGTTAAAACAACATGCTGCTGGTGGCAGGAGAGGCTGCCACGGTGACAGGGAGACCCTATAGAGGAGCATGCACCTATAGCACAAACAACCCACAGAGGAGCCTCTATAGGCAGCTCCCCGTACAGGAGAAGCTCTGGGAGAGGCCCTATAGAGCAGTTGCTATAGGGTAAGACCCTATAGGGGACTCCCTGTCCGGGGTGGGGGGGCCTCTAGAGAGAAATCACCAAAGGAAGAGGCTCTCTAAGGGATTCCCTGCAGTGATGGGGTCCCTATAGGGGTGCCCCTATAGAAAAGGAGCCCTGAAGCGGATGTCCTTTAGGGAAGAGCAGTACCTGGGTTCCTATAGGGGATTCCCTATGGAAAAGGGGACGCGTAGGGGGCACCCCACCCTATAGGAAGGGACCCTATAGGGGAGGCCTTGTCGCGGGGGGGGGGAAGCTGTTCCGGGTCACTACAGGGGTCCCTGTAGGGGACATCCCTCAGGGAGGGGCCGTGCCGCGGTCCCTATAGCGGGGTTCCTATGGGAAGGGCTCTATAGGGGACATCCTATAGGGAAGGGCCGTGCCGGGGTCCCCAGAGAGGGGGTCCCGGCTACCCCCGCCCCCCACTCACCGCCGCTCAGCCGCCGCGCCGGGCCCAGCGCCGGAAGTGACGGCTTATCGCAGGGCCGGAAGTGGCGTCCCGCGCTGGTAACCCCCTCCCGCCCCTACTTGGTAGAGCCGGACGGGGCGGTTCCGGCCCCCCCTCCCCGACGCGGCTACCGGCCAATGAGGAACGTCGGTCCCGCCCAGCCGGTGGGGGCGCGGCCAATCGGGAACGCGATGGCGGCGCCGGTGCGGGACCGCGAGGCGCTGCAGCGGCTCAACTTCCTCTTCCAGGTGGGGCGGGGGGTGTATAGGGGTCCGGGGGGGGCCCTGGGGGGGTTATGGGGGGCTACAGGGGTCCGGGGGAGGCCCTTGGGGGTGGTATGGGGGGGGGCTATAGGGGGCCGGGGGGACCCTGGGAAGGGTTATGGGGGGCTATAGGGGTCCGGGGGAGGGCCCTGGGAGGGGTTATGGGGGGGCCTGGGGGGAGGTTACAGGGGTCCAGGGGGGGACTATGGGGGCCCTGAGGGTCCAGGGGGGACCTGGGAGGTGCTATGGGGGTCTTGGGGGCTCAGGATGGGGGGGATGTAGGGGATTGGATGGGGAAGGAGAGGGGCACAGAGGTCTGGAGGAACATAATGGGGCTGGGGGGGGGACAGACACAGGAGGGGTGGTGGGGGGTCTGCAGCCGTGTCCCCCTCTCCCAGGCCGCGCACTGGGTGCTCCCCCACAGCCCGGCCCTCGCCCGCTTCTACTGCAGCACCCAGCGAGGGGCCGCCCGCCGCCTCGTCCTGCGCATGTGAGCTAGAGGGCGGGGGGGGGGGGGGTGTCCCAGGGGGTCCTGACCCCCACACACACTTTGTGTTGTGTCCCCTGTCCCCCCCCCCCAGGGCCCCCTCGGTGAAGCGGGCTGTGTGCCGCCGCTGCTGCTCCCTGCTGCTGCCCGGGGCTGGGGGTTACCTGCGCCTGCGAGGTGGGTCATGGTGGGGGGGGGGGGGGGGACACCCTGGGGGTGTGGGGGGGGCTGAGCCAGACACTTGGGTCCCTCCCGCAGGTCGGGGGCAGCCCCGGAGGGTGCTGCGATGCCGGTGCTGCGGCCGCTGTCGGCGTTACCTCTGCCAGCAGGAGCTCCGCCCCCCCGGCCAGGCCACGCCCACCAGTCAGTGAAGGGGAGGGGCCTGGGGAAAGGAGGCGGGGTCTGGGGAGAAGAGACTTGTGCTAAGAAGGGGAGGGGCTAGCCCTGTTAGAGCCAATCTAGGGGGTGGGGCTAAGGGCTGGGGGTGGAGCCAACTCCAGGGGTGGAGGTGGAGCCAAGTCTAGACAGTGGGGTAGCTTAACCCCAGCCAGGCTAATTTGGAAAATGAAGTTAATTAGGCAGGGCTATTATCAGGGGTAGGGCTAAATACAAATAATGGGAGAGGGGGTGGGATTAAGGAAGGGGGGGGGGCTATCAGGGTAGTGCTGTGACATCACTTCTGCAGGGCCCGCCCCAGACCACAGCCCAGCATAAGCCCTACCCGACAACAGCATGGAGATGTGACTTCTGATTGGTCCCTGCAGAAGCTGCTTCTAACCAATCAAAAAAAAAAAAAAGACCACCAGCTGCAGAAATAAACCTCCCTTTATTCTATATATGGTATTAGTGTAACAATATGGGGCTGGACCTCCCCTTGGCTCCACCCCCAAGGGACAGAGCTAACACTCATCCTCTCCCAGCAGAGCAAAAGGATTGGGGGCGGTGCTGGCAGGGGGCGTGGCCTCCCCAGGCTCCACCTCCTCACCACTCTCACCCTCCTCCTCCTCCTCCTCCGAGGTCGACCCTTCCCCAGGGGGGCCAGAGCCCCGGATGCCCGGGTCCTCTTGCTCCTGCAGTGCCGCCAGCGCTGCCGTCTCGGGGTGCTGCTCCCATAAATCTGGGGGGGGGGGGGGGGCATAGTAAAGGGACCCAGACATCTGGGAACCTCCCCCCCAACCCCAAGGTCAGGCTAAGATCCCACCCCCAGAAAGGATCCAGACCCCCTGGGGGGCAGAAGGGGGGATGGGGATGGTGGGAGGGGGGGCTCACCCTTCTGGGCAGCGTAGCCAGGGGGGCGCAGGCAGAGGCGGAGTCGCCCCTCAGCCGCCAAGCGTAGGATGCTATTGGCCGCCCGGTAGACGTCGTTGCGAGCCGCTTTTGCTGTCTTGTATCCTCGTTTCTCCGCCCACGCTAGAAGGAAAAAAACAAACAAACAAAAATATCCAACAACCCCCACGCAAAAAAGCTTAATAATAATAAAAAAGCCCTTTTTGAGTGAATTTGCCCAGAAAATGACATACCTTCGCAGATGTCCCAAGCAGTCCAGCCGGCGGCAGCACTGGGCGGCCGCAGCTGGAGGAGAGGCGGCAGCGGGATGCGGGAGGCCAGATAGCCCACGGCCGAGTAAGGCTCCTGCAGCTGCGAGATGGGGTAGACGCCTGCCAGCACCTGAGGCAGGGGTACACACACAGATGGAGGCGGCTCAGCAGAGACGGGGGGGGGTGTCTCTGTGAGGGGGGGACAGGGAGGGGACCAGGACTCACCTGGAGAGCCGGCGGGGCGCGGGAGGGGAAAACGAGGCCAGGACAGTCGCAGAGGCGGACGCGGGGGGTGAGGAAATGGGTCTGGAAGTAGCGGGTACGGCCCGGGGCGCGGGAGACGCTGACGGCGCTTCGCCCCACCAGCGCGTTCAGCACCGACGACTTGCCAGCATTCGGCAGGCCTGACAGGGAGGGGGGGGAGGCTCGGGACACGCCCCCTCCTGGGAGCCACGCCCTCCCCCCGGCCACACCCCCACAACAGGACACACCCCCACCCTAATCCCTCACCAGTCCATTTCTCTCTACCTGGAATGGGCAGAGACACCCCCATAAGCCCCACCCCATGGGGCAAGCCCCACCCCATGGGGCAGGCCCCACCCCCTTTTGCCACATGGCCACCCCCCCTTATCAGCCCCACCCCTCACCAGGGTCCACACCCCCACCCAGCATAAGCCCACCTATGCCAAGCCCCGCCCCGTCGCGAAGCCCCGCCCCGTCGCGAAGCCCCGCCCCGTCGCGAAGCCCCGCCCCTCACCGACACAGCCCAGGGTGAGGACGCCATGGCGGTAACGCTCCCATTGCCGGGGGGCCACCATGACACCGTCACCGTCACCATCATCCGCCTCTCCGCTGTCCCCCGCTTCTTCCTGCTGCTCTTCCTCCTCTTCTTCCTCCCCCCGCGCTGCCGCCTCCTCCGCCCGGTCCAGCCGCGCTCGCCAGCTGCTCAGATCCACTGCAAAGCCGTGGTGGGTGATGATGGGGGAGAGGGGCACCCAGGGGATGCTGGGACACCCCCCCCCAGCACCCAAGGGTGTCCCCACAGCTCTACCCACCCCCCCCCAGTCACCCCTTGGGACACCCACCCCATCATGAAGCGACTGAAGGGACACCACGGTCCACCCCACCCAGAAAGCGGATGGGAGACCCCACCTTATACGTCCTCCCCGGCCCCAGCACTCCCGGGTGCCCCCCTTCCCCGCTCACCTTCTCCCCCCACGATGCTCTCGCAGGCCTCCAGAAGCTGCCGGGGTCCCACAGCCCGGCTCCAACCGCCCCCCCGCTTCTGCCGCCGTTGCAGCCCTGGGGGAAAAACAAGGGTGGGTGGGTGGTGGTGGGGAGGGATTCAGGACACTTGGGTGTCCCCCCCCCGCGTCAACGCCCCACCCTTCCCGGGTCCCTACCAGGCACTGGGTTCCGTCGGGGAGCGGAGGTGAAGGGGACGACGCGGGCGGCGGGGAAACGACGGCGTAAGAGGTGGCTCCAGGCAGTGGCCACGGCGGGGGAGGTCAGGTCCACTTTGTTGAGGATGAGGATCAGGCCCTTCCCCAATTCCCGCGTCACGTGGGTGGCCAACGCCGGCGGCACGTTCAGCGCCTGGCGGGGGGGACAGACGACACCAATGACAGAGTAGGGGGTGGGGGAGGGCTCAGCAGCACCCCAAATGCCTGGATCCCACCCCAGACACCTGGATCCCTCCTTCACTCACCGGGTGCCTGGCATCGGTGATGAGGAGGATGATGTCAGACATTTCCAGCACCCGCCAGAGCTGTCGCCATGTCTGGGAAGGGACACAGTGACCCCCTTTGTCCCCTAAACCCCCCCCAACCCCCGCCCGGTCACGTCCCCTCTCACCTCCAGATTGTGCTCAAAGGGAGCCACGTCCCCACCATCATCGTCACCGTCGGTGCCCCCCTCCTCGGCCCCCCCGGGGCGCTGGCCCTCCCGGAGAGCTCGGAGGAAGGTGCCGAAAGCCGCTTCTTCCCTCACCCGCAGCTCGTCCGGGCTCATGGCGAAACTCCAGGGCGGCCGACGTGGGAAATCCAGCCCTGGCACCCAGCAGCCTGGATCCCACCAGCCCCAGGACCCCCCTCGGCGGGTTATTTGGCCCCCCCCCAGGCCATTTACCCCTCCCAGGCACCACATCCCCCACCCCCCATACCTAATTGCCCCCGCTCAGGCCCCCCTTGACCATTATTAACCCCACCCCAAGCCATTTTACCCCTAGATGATTAATTACACCCTCTCCCAGGGCAATTCCCCCTCCCCTAGTTGTTAGTTACAGCCCCCAGCACTTAATTGCTCCCCCTCCAAGCTGCTTACCCCCCCTTCTTTGCTTACTTGCCCCCCCCCCCCCCCCCCCCCAGTGTATTTGTCCCCCTTCCCCCGCGGTATCTGCCCCTCACCAGGGCCGTAGATGGTGTCGGTGTCCAGCTCAAGGGCGGTCTCGGGCAGCAGCTCCAGCAGCTCCTCCTGGGCCCGGCGCCGGCGTCGCGCCAAGGCCTCGGCCCGCGGCCCCCCCCAGCTGCAGCCGGAACCTGCCAGATACCCGCAGCCTCACATAGACGCCCAGATCCCCTCACTCACCCACCCGGGTTCCCTCGAACCGCACACCAAACCCGCCCTCTCCCTTCCATCCTTCCCGGTTACCTGCCGGGATCATGGCGGCGGGGAGGGGGAACCGGATCTCCCGTTTCAACTGGGACCGCGTCGTTTCCCCGCTCCCGGCTCCCGCTACGGCTGCCTGGGCCGGAGTCCGGCCCTGTCGGGGCATCTACGGACAAAGAAAACGGGGGTCAGGGGCCAGCCGGCCGCCGCGGTTCTCCCTCGGCCCGGTCCCCGCTCACCGCCCCGCTTCCGTTCGCGCCGGTCGCGGAGCTGCTGCTTCTTCCGCTTCGCGCTGAACGGCCGCTTGCGGGGCATGACGGGAGATCACGTGACGGGGCGGGGCCGGCCGCGACCAATAGGAAGGGTGGAAGGCGGGGGGAGAGGGGAGGAGGAGGAGCCAATGGGAGGGAAGAGCGCCTCAGAAAGGGGGAGGGACGAATCGGCGGGAGAGCCAACGGCGGGAAACATCACCTCGCGGGGAAGGACGAACCAGCGGAAGCCAATGGGAGAAAAAGTTACGCCAGAAAGGGGCGGGACGAACCCGTGAGAGCCAATGGGAGGAAGAATCACCCCTGAGGGGGAGGGACGAACCCTCCCGACCCGATTAGGGAGTCAGTGGGCGGGACCCGAGAGCCAGCGAACCAATCCCTAGCGGAAACGACTCGGGACGGTGCCGTGGAGGACCGGAAGCGGAGACTCTACCGGGTCGACGCTCTAGCCGAGTGTCTGTGGCTGCGCAGGCGCAGTAAGAAGCGCCCGGCCATGCCGAAGGGAGCGCGCCCGGCGGCCGCCAAGCAGGAGGAATGGCGGGGGGAGGGCGAGGGACAGGGTAAGGCCGGACCCCGGCGTCCCTCCGGACGGGGGGGGGCGGGAGGCAGGACACCTGGGTACCGGGGGGAGGTAGGGAGGCGGGCGGGCCGGGGGGAGGCAGGGGAAGGGGGGGGTCTGGGTCCCCTGAAGGGATAGTGAGGCCTATTGGGGGGGGGGCTGGGACAGCTGGATGTCTAGGTTCCTTTTTTGGGGGAGAATTATCCCTTTTGGGGGGGATCTAACCTCTTTGGGGGGGAACTAACTCTTTGGAAGGGGAATTAACCCTTTCGGGGGGGGAATTATGCCTTTAGGGGGATGAACTAACCCTTTGGAAGGGGGATTATCCTTTTGGGGGGGCATTAACCCTTTTGGGGGGGATTAATGCTTTTGGGAGGGTCTTGGGTGCGTCGGTGGGGTGGTAAAGCAGATGGGAGGGAGGGGGAGCGCTGGGACACTTGGGGCCCGTATCCCATTGCGGGGGGATGGGACAGGTGGGTCCCTTGGGGTGGGGGTGGCTCCAGACACCTGGGTCCCTCAGGGCAGCGTGGGGTGGGTGGGGCAGGGCGTGGCCAGACGCTTGGATCCCCGACACCACCACCCCCCCCCCCCCCCCCCCCCGTCCCTTCCCCGCCCAGACCAACCAGTGAAGAAGGGCAAGAAGGACCGGCGAGGCAAGAAATCGGTGAGCGCTTCACCCCTGACCCCTGACCCCTGACCCTAACCTTGCGACCCCTGACCTTTGCCCTTTGCCCCCAGTTTTTCGAGGAGCTGGCAGAGGAGGAGAAACCGGCGCCTGCTGAGACCCCCACCCCCCCGGAGAAGGAGGCGCCGGCCCAACAGGTTCGTTAGGGCTGCGCTAATGAGGGGGGGAGACCATTGAGGCAAAGGGGGTGGGGCTAGAGGAGGGGGTGGGGCTAGAGGGGGTGGGGCTGGGGGGATGCTGGGGAAGCTGGGACTTAGAATTAATGAATGGGGTAATGACAGGGGTAATTAAAGAGGGGATTAACGAGTTGTCGTCCCCCCCAGGCCTCCCGGCGGAAGCGAGACCGGCGGAAAGAGCGGCGGCGGCCGGGGGCGGAGCCTGAGCCCGAGGAGGTGGAGCTTAGCCGGCGCCTGCAGGAACTGGCAGCTGCTGGCAGCGAGGATGAGGAGGAGGAAGGTGAGTCCCGTGATGGGGGGGCCGTTCCTTTATCACCCCCCACCCAGGAGTAGCGAGTCCGCCCGGACTAGAGCGTCCCCACCAGGAAGTGCTGGGCTGGGTCCGCTCTAGGCCGTGGCTGATCTGCAGCTCTATGGTCCCTCCCTAACCCTGTCGTCGTTCCCCCCCCCCCGTGTCTCCCCCACAGCACCAGCCCCAAGGAAAGGGGGGAGGAGGAGGAAGGTGAGCACATAGCGGGGGGCGGTCCCTAAAATAGGGGAAGGGCCCCCAAAAATAAGAGGGGGGGGAAATTTGAGGGGAGGGACACCCCAAAATTGGGGAGAAATGGGAAAATGGGGAAGGGGGAGCAAGGGAAAGCAGCCAAAATTTGAGGGCGGGGGGGTAAAACTGGGACCCCCTGAAATTTGGGGGGGGAGGAAGGAAATATTTTGGGGTCCCCAGTCCCCATCCCCCTGCATCCCCCTCCCAGGGCGGCAATGTCTTCGCGGCACTAAGCCAGGAACAGAGCGAGGAGGAAGAGGAGGAGGAGAGGAAGGGTGAAAGCTCGCGGCCCAGCAAAGGCAAAAGCAACAAGGTAGGGGCAACCGGCTGCCTGGGTCCGCTGAGGGAGGGTGGGGGCACCCCAAAAACTGGGTCCTGTGTTGGGGGAGGGGCCCGGATGCCTGGGTCCCCCCTTTCTGACGGTTCGGGGCAGGAGGAAGAAGAGGGTGAGAAAAAGAAGAAGAGTCGCAAGAACGAGAAGACCAAGGGGAAGCGGCAGGTAAAGGAGCGGTTTGGGGGAGGGGGCACCCTGGGGTGGGAGTCCCCACACTTTGAGGTCTCACCCCGCTTTTCCCCCTGCTCAGGGAAAAGCCCCCAGCGAGGATGAGGCCGAAGGCTCCGATGAGGATGCACGGCCCAAAAGCGGGAAGGTAAAGCGGGGGGCAGGCAGGGCAAACCCTCTTTAGTGGGGGATCCCCCCCCCAGTGCATCTGTGTGTCCCCCCCCCCAGCCACAGAACAAGTTCGCGGCTCTGCGTGACGATGAGGAGGAGGAGGAAGAAGACGAGGCCGAAGAACCCGTGAAGGGCGACGAGCCCGTGAGTTCCTTTGGGGTGAGGGGGAAAGGGTGGGGGAGCCACCCGGATGCCTGAGGCTGACTGGGGGGCTCGGGGTGGGGGGGTGTCCCCTGTCACAGCACGAGGAGGAGGAGGAGGAGGAGGCCGGGAGGAAGGCCGAGCCCGACGCCCGCGTCAGCAAGAAGGAGAAAAAGAAAATGAAGAAGCAGGTAAGGGTGGGGGGGCGGAGCCTGGTCCTAAATGGGCGTGGCTTGGTGATGGGGGTGTGGCTTGGCACTGACCCCGCCCCTTTCTTTCCCCCTTTCTCCCCCCTACCCCCAAGATGGAGTATGAGCGACAGGTCGCTACCATAAAGGCAGCGGCGGCAGCGGGCGAGAACGACTTCTCGGTGTCGCAGGCCGAGCTCTCCTCGCGGCAGGCCATGCTGGAAAACGCTTCTGACATCAAGGTGGCCCCAAAAAAACCCCCCTGGGGACCCCCAGAACTCCCCGGGACCCCCCCAAATCACCCCAAAAGCCCCCCTAAAGTCTGCCCAGGTAGTACCTACCTCTCCCCCTCCATCCTCGTGAGGTGGTATCACCCCTGTCCCCCCCTGTATTACAGAGATAGTATCTTCCATTCCCCAGTGGGTTGCCCCATTGTGGTGGGAAATGGAGGGACTGGATTATACCATTATAATGGAAAATGGGGAAACTGGGATAAACCACTGTACTGCGAAAGGAGAGGGGAACTGGGCTATGCTATTACATGGGGAAATAGGGAGAATGGGTCATACCATTATACTGGGAAATAGGGAAACTGGGACAAGCCACTGTACTGGGAAAGGAAGGGGAACTGGGCCATGCTATTACACAGGGAAATGGGGGGACTGGATCATACCATTACACTGGGGAAAGGGGGGGTTGGATCGGAGGGGCTATGGGGGGGTCAGGGGGCTGCCCCATTATCCCGGGGGGCTTTCCTGACCCCCCCGACTCCCCGTCACAGCTGGAGAAGTTCAGCATCTCGGCCCACGGGAAGGAGCTCTACGTCAACGCCGACCTCTACATCGTGGCCGGGCGCCGCTACGGCCTCGTCGGACCCAACGGGTGGGTGCCCCTCACCCTTGGGTGGCGGGGGGGGCTGTGGGGAGCGAGGGGGAATCATCACAAACACACACACCCCCCCCCCCAGCAGTGTTTAACCCCTCCTTTGCCGGCAGGAAAGGGAAGACGACGTTGCTGAAGCACATCGCGAACCGGGCGCTGAGCATCCCCCCCAACATCGACGTGCTGCTTTGCGAACAAGGTGCGCTCGGGGCTCTGAGGGGGGGTGGTCTCCTGGATCCCTAGGTCCCCCCAAAACACCCGAGTTCCCCCCAAAACCCCTGAGACTCCCCCCAAAAACCCCTTCCCTGTCCCCCAGAGGTGGTGGCAGACGACACACCGGCGGTGCAGGCAGTTCTGCGCGCCGACACCAAACGACTCCGGCTGCTGGAAGAGGAGAAACGACTACAGGCGATGCTGGAAGGGGGCGACGACGCGGCCGCCGAGCGCCTGGAGAAGGTACAGGGACACTTGGGGACATCGGGGAACCACTGAGGACTCCCTAAATTTACACCCATCCCCTCGTAGGTGTACGAGGAGCTGCGGGCTATCGGGGCAGCCGCTGCGGAGGCCAAAGCGCGGCGTATCCTGGCTGGTCTTGGCTTCAATCCCGAAATGCAGAACAGAGCTACCAGGAAATTCTCCGGTGGGTGGCGGATGAGGGTGTCGCTGGCCCGGTAAGTGGCAGGGGAGGGGACATGGGGGGGGGGTGACAGGCGTCACCGGGACCCACTGGTGACACCAGTGTCATCTCAGGGCCTTGTTTATGGAGCCGACGTTGTTGATGTTGGATGAACCCACCAACCACCTCGACCTCAACGCCGTCATCTGGCTCAACAAGTGGGGATGGGGGGGGACAAGGAGGGGGGGGACAAGGGACAAGAAGGGGTTCCCAGGGGTGGGGGGGACATGGGACCCTGAGAGGGGGTGGCCCCAAGGGGGGGTTGTCACTAAAGTGTGTTGTCCCCGAGGCGGGGGTATCCCCAGGGTGGGGATGTCCCCAAGGTGGGGTGACACCGTGATGGGGTGTCCCCAAGGTGGGATGTCCCCATGGTTGGGTGTTCCTGTGGCAGGGTGTCCCTAGGGTGGGGGTGTCCCCAAGGTTGTGGTGTCCCCAAGATGGGTTTGTCCCCAGGGTGGGGTGTCCCCAGGGTGGGGTGTCCCCAGAGGGAGTTTGTCCTCCATGATCTGAGCTGTCTCCAAGACAGGATAGTGTCCCCAAAGCAGGGTGTCATGCCAGGTTTTTCTCTGAGATGTGATTCCCCTGTGGAGGGGGGGTTGTCCCCACGTTCCCTCAACGTCCCCCCCGCTGATGTCCCCATGCCGTGTTCCCCCCCCCCAGCTACCTGCAGACCTGGAAGAAGACGCTGCTGGTGGTGTCCCACGACCAGGGTTTCCTCGATGACGTCTGCACTGACATCATCCACCTCGACGCTCAACGCCTTTTCTATTACCGGGGCAACTACAGTGCGTGGACGGCGAACAAATTAGGGGGGGGCTGGGGCAATTAGTGGGGGTTATTTGCCCCGCCCCGATGTCCCGCTCCGTTGTCCCTTGCAGTGACGTTCAAGAAGATGTACCAGCAGAAGCAGAAGGAGCTGCTCAAGCAGTTTGAGAAGCAGGAGAAGAAGCTCCGTGACCTCAAGGCTGGTGGCAAGTCCACCAAGCAGGCGGTAAGCGAGTGGGGGATCTCTCTGGGATCCACTCCCTTGGGATCCACTCCCTTGAGATCCACTCCCCGCCCCCCCCTCGATCACCGTTTGCCCCCGACATCTCTCAGTTCCATTCTGTCTGCCCCCAGATCCTCGTCCTGGGGACCCCCATCCCTCCAGGGATCCCTCTGCTTCACAACAGGGATCCCCGCTGCGGGTGGGATCCGCTGCGGGGATCTAGAGGGATCTGGGGGCCGAATTGGTGCGGGGGGGTAGTTAGCAGGGTTGTTATCCCACGGGATTCCCTACGGTTGGATCCTGCCACGCAGCCCAGCTCCCTAGAAAAGATCTGGTGATGGGTGGGGGGGGGTTCAGTGGATCCCTGAGTGAATCCCCCCACCTCACGCCCCCCCAGGAGAAGCAGACGAAGGAAGCGTTGACGCGGAAGCAGCAGAAGTGCCGGCGACGGACGGCGGCAGAGGAGGCGGCCGAAGCTCCGGAGTTGCTGAAGCGACCCCGGGAATACACCGTCCGCTTCACCTTCCCCAACCCGCCCCCGCTCAGCCCCCCCATCCTCGGCCTCCACGGTACCCCGGGGGATTTGGGGGGCTGTTGGGAGGCGTTATGGGGCAATTAGGGGGACTTGGGGTGCTGGGAGGGGGGAGGGGACAGTGGGGGGGTCAGAGGGTATTTGGGGGGTGTCTGGGGCCTCCCCCCAGCTCAGCTCCACCCCATCCGCAGGAGTCGATTTCGGCTACGAGGGGCAGGAGCTGCTCTTCCGCAACCTCGACTTCGGCATCGACATGGAGTCGCGGGGTGAGACCCTACGTAAACACCGCAGATGGGGTGTGGGACCTTACAATAAGGTGTGGGGGGGGGTCCCGGGAGACCCTACAATAACACAGGGTACCGGGGGCTCCCCCTTCCTTCTCTCTCCTGTCCCCCCCCAGTTTGCATCGTGGGTCCCAACGGCGTGGGGAAGAGCACGCTGCTGCAGCTGCTGACCGGGCAGCTGACGCCGGTAGGGAGCTCCCCCCCGCAAAAAAAATGGGGGGTACACCCCCAAAAAGGGGGGATGTGTGTCTCAGTTTGGGGGGACTGCTCTGGTTTTTAGGGCTCCCCCCAGGGATTTGGGGAGTCCTCAGTGCAGGGAGATCCGATAATAACACCCCCCACACACCCTGTGAGGGGTTTGGGGTGTCCCTGGGGCTTCTGGGGGCTGGGGGGGGGGGGGGGGGGACTCCCTGGGGCTCGGGGGGGGTGTTGGATTTTGGGGTCTTGCCCCCCCCCCCCCCCCCAACACGTGTCTGTCTCTTGCAGATACGGGGGCAGATGCGCAGGAACCATCGGCTGGTGAGTGGGTGGGGCCTCTGAAATGGGCGTGGCTTCAAGATGGGGCGGGGCTTCAGAAGGGAGGGGGGCCCCTAGAGGTGGGGCTGCAAAGGAGGGGGTGGAGCTTGGAGTGGGGGCGGAGGATCAGGGTGGGGGTGTGGTCTCCTGCCCAAAGGAGTGGTGGGGGTGGAGCCTATAGGGAGGGGGCGTGGCCTCCCAGCAGGAGTAGGTGTGGGCTCACCCCTGCAGCAGCCTGTTCCATGCAGCAAAGCAGAAGGGGAAGGGGGGGAGGTTAATCCCAGGGGTGTGGCCGGTGGGCGTGGCCGGTGGGCGTGCCCTAACCCCGCCTCCTCTCCCCCAGAAAGTGGGTTTTTTCAACCAGCAAGCGGCCGAGCAGCTGCGGCTGGAGGAGACGGCGGCCGAGTACCTGCAGCGCAGCTTCAACCTCCCCCACCAGGACGCCCGCAAGTGCCTGGGCCGCTTCGGGCTGGAGGGACACGCCCACACCCTGCAGATCGCCAAGCTTTCTGGTGGGGGGGGCGTGGCCAGCACCCAAAAGGGGCGGGGACAGCGCCTGAGGGGGTGGAGTCAGGGGGGGTTGTCTTGTGGGGAAAGGGATGGGGCTGCTACTGGGGGGGCGGGGCTTGGGTGTAGGGGCAGGTGTGAGCCATGGGGTGGGTGGAGCCTCCTGATCCCAGGGGAGGGGCTTTGTCACGATTCAGAAAGGGGTGGGGCCTGATGGCAGGGGCGGGGCTAAGAGGTAGAACGCTGGGGAGGGGAAGGGCTGAGTGTTACTGGCAGGGCTCAGAGCCTATCAGGGAGTGGGGGGGTGGAGCCGTGTTGGGGGCGGGGCTACCCAGGGCTAAGCCCCACCCCTTTCCCACAGGAGGGCAGAAGGCCCGGGTGGTGTTTGCCGAGCTGGCCTGCCGTGAGCCCGACGTCCTCATCCTGGTGAGCGGGCGGGGCGGAGGGGCGGGGCTCCTGGACCCCTCCCCTCCCCAGGGTCCCTCACCCTCCCCTCCCCCGCCAGGATGAACCCACCAACAACCTGGACATCGAATCCATCGACGCTTTGGCCGACGCCATTAACGAATACCGGGGAGGTGAGGCGGGGCGGTGGGGGGAAAGCTGGGGCGGGGTGGGGGTGGCGTGATGTCATCACCACCTTGCCGTGACATCACCACCCCCCGCAGCCGTCATCGTGGTGAGCCACGACGCCCGCCTGATCACGGAGACGGGTTGTCAGCTGTGGGTGGTGGAGGAGCAGGGCCTCAGCCAGATCGACGGCGACTTCGACGACTACAAGCGGGAGGTGCTGGAGGCCCTGGGGGAGGTCGTCATCAACCGCCCCCGCGAGTGAGGGGACGCCGGGGGGCACCATCTGTGCCCCCTCCCCCTCCAGTAATAAAGAGGAGTGGTGCACCAATGACTGGAAAGCGCCTTGATTTGGGGCTGCTGGCAGTAGGTTTCAGAGTCAACGCCATCAGTAGGTTCCAGAGTGAATGCCATCGGTGGGCTCCCAAGTAAACACCATCAGCGGGTCCCAGAGCGAACGCGTAACAACAACCACCACACCCAGCGCTGAGATCAGCTGCTCCGGCTTTTTTTTCCACCAGTTTATTATTAATGTACAAAATATACAAAAGGGGGAGGGGCGGGCGCGGGGCCCCTCCCCCAGCCAAGTTTTCACAGAAAACAGCGTCCGGCGCAGCTCCCCAACCCCACCCCCCACCCCAAAAAAATCCCATCACCCCCCCAACCCCCCCCCCCCCCCCGGCGGCGCAGCCCCGGGCGGCGGCGTGTGTCGCACGTGTGTGTGCAAGTGCCCCGGGCGCAAGGGGGGGTGGGGTGGGGGTGGGGAAGAGGGGGTGGGGAAAGAGCTTTGGGACACACCCCCCCCCCCCAAATTAAGAGGGTGGGGTGGGTGGGGGGGTGTTTGGCCCCCGGAAGGGGCAATTGGGACCCCGGGGGGGTAATTACCCCCTGCCTGAGGCAGATTTTCACCCTGGAAGGGGTATTTACACCCCATAAGGGCTGGTTTACCCCAGCGGGGCTCTTAAAGCCCCGCTGGGGTATTTTAGCCCCCAAAAGGGGTAAATTTGGCCACACCAGGAATAATTACACCCTGAGGGGGGTACCGATACCCCGAGGGGGGGGTATTTACACCTGCATGGGGGTATTTACACCCTGGTGGGGGGGTATTTGGAACCTGGCAGCATTTTAACCCCCGGAGGGGAGGAAATTAGTGTGTTGGGGGGGTAGTTACACCCTTCTGAGGGGATATTTACGCCTCCGGGGGTATTTGCACCCATGTGAGGAGTATTAATGCCCGGGGGGGGGGGTATTTACCCCGGGGGGGGGGGGTTGGTGCCCTGGGGGGGGTATTAGTGCCTGGGGGGGGGGGGGGGGGGTTGTCGCCCTTTGGGAGGTCCAGCCCCCCTTCAGAGGGGGATTTACACCCCATGGGTGGGTATTTACTCCCCTGGGTGGGTAATTATGCCCTATAGGTGGGTATTTATGCCCCAAGGGGGGTGTTTACACCCCACAGGTGGGTATTTACGCCCTATAGGTGGGTATTTACGCCCTATAGGTGGGTATTTACACCTGACAGAAAGGTATTTCCACCCCTCGGAGGGGGTTTCTGCCCCATAGGTGGGTATTTGTGTGCCGGAGTGGGGGGAGATTTACACCCCAGAAGTGGGTATTTACACCCTGAAGGGGGTTTGTAGACCCCATAGGTGGGTATTTCAGCCTCATACGTGGGTGTTTCTGCCCCATAGGTAGGGTATTTACACCCTGAGGGGGGTATTTAGACCCCATAGGTGGGTATTTCAGCCTCACAGGTGGGTATTTCTGCCCCATAGGTGGGTATTTAGACCCCATAGGTGGGTATTTACACCCTGAGGGGGGTATTTCTGCCCCCCAGGTGGGTATTTACACCCCTCAGGGGGTATTTGCGCCCTGGGGTGGGGAGAGATTTGAATTCAGCGCCGGGGGCATCACGGAGGCCTCACAGAAGCCATAAAAGTGGTGGCTGCAGCGCGAGTCTGAGAGGAGAGGAGGAGGAAGGGGGGAGAAGGGAGGAAGGGCAGGAGGAGGAGGAGGAGGCGGCGGCGGCGCGGGAGGAAGGGCGGCGGCGGGCGCTACGGCAGGGGCGGCCCGTTGACGCCGGGGTGGTAGAAGGCACAGTTGTTCTCGTACCTGCAGCTGCCCTTCAGCATGAAGTGGCGACAGACGGCGCGGCTCGACATGTCTGCGTGAGAGAAAAGGGGGGGGGGGGGGGGAAGGCGCGTCAGGCGCCGGCGCCCCGGCCCCACGGCGGCCCCACGGCGGCGGCTCTGGGAGAAGGAAGGAGGGAGGGCGGGAAGGGGAATGAGGAGGGGGAGGTTGGGGGGGGGGACACGGACACACGCACACACGTGGGGTCAGCTCCCGGCCTCGCTCGGGGGGGGGGGGGGGGGGCGTTTGGGGGACGGGGGGGTGAGTGGGGCAGCTGTGGGGCAGCTATGGGCCCCATGGCAAACCCCACTGGTCTGGCCCTAAGAGCTGGTGGGGAGCGGGTGGGGCTGTGGGGCTGGCCCCCCTGCGACGGGGCAGCGGTGGAGCCCCACGGCACCGTGATAGCTGTCGTTCAGCTGCATCTACGGGGCTGGCTGTGGCCATGGGGATGAGCCCCACAGTGCCCCGCTCCCTGCCCTATAGCTGGTGCTGCTGTCCCCGCTATGGGGCTGACGATCTATGGGGCGGCTATGAGCCCCACAGCGCCCCAGTCCCTGCCCTATCGCTTGGCCGTGGGGCTGGGCTGGTCCCTCTACGCAGCCGTGGGGCAGCGACGGACCCCCACGGCACCTGAGCCCTGCCTTAGGAGCTAGGCTGGTCCCCGTGCGCGGCCGTGGGGCAGCCCCACAGCTGCTGAGCTCTTCCTTGCCCTGCCCCGGAGCTGGGGCAGCCGTGGGGCAGAACACCCCAGGCCTGGCCCTGTCACTGTGGGGTCCTGTGGGGCAGCTGTGGGGCGACAAGGCAGCTCCCAGCATGCCCTTTGCTGCCTGCTCTACAGCTGCTCTTAACTCCCAGCATGCCTCGCTGCTGCCCTAGAGCTCCTAGAGCTTAACTCCCAGCATGCCTCGCTGTCGCCCTAGAGCCGTTCTTAACTCCCGGCATGCCTCGCTGTCGCCCTAGAACCGCTCTTAACTCCCGGCATGCCTCGCTGTCGCCCTAGAGCCGCTCTTAACTCCCAGCATGCCTCGCTGTCGCCCTAGAACCGCTCTTAACTCCCGGCATGCCTCGCTGTCGCCCTAGAACCGCTCTTAACTCCCGGCATGCCTCGCTGTCGCCCTAGAGCTGCTCTTAACTCCCAGCATGCCTCGCTGTCGCCCTAGAGCTGCTCTTAACTCCCAGCATGCCTCGCTGTCGCCCTAGAGCTGCTCTTAACTCCCAGCATGCCTCGCTGTCGCCCTAGAACCGCTCTTAACTCCCGGCATGCCTCGCTGTCGCCCTAGAGCTGCTCTTAACTCCCAGCATGCCTCGCTGTCGCCCTAGAACCGCTCTTAACTCCCGGCATGCCTCGCTGTCGCCCTAGAGCTGCTCTTAACTCCCAGCATGCCTCGCTGTCGCCCTAGAGCTGCTCTTAACTCCCAGCATGCCTCGCTGTCGCCCTAGAGCTGCTCTTAACTCCCAGCATGCCTCGCTGTCACCCTAGAGCTGCTCTTAACTCCCAGCATGCCTCGCTGTCGCCCTCGATCTGCTCTTCTCTCCCGGCACGCCCTCGCCGCCCGCCCCAGCGCTAGTTCTATCTCCCGGCACGCCTCGCCGTCGCCCTAGAGCCGCTCTTCTCTCCCAGCCCCCCCCGGCGCCCCCCCCCGGCGCCGCCCTCCGCCTCCCGGCACGCCGCGGTGCCCCTGCCCCACAGCTGCCGTGGGGCCGGGGGGGGGGGTGTCCCTTCGCTCCCAGCACGCCCTGCGGCCGCCGCGGGGGAGGGCCGTCCTCTCTCCCCCCCACCCCGTCCCTAGAGCCCCATGGGGGGCCGCCGCCAATCGGGGCCTCGGCCCCAGGGCCCGGGGGGCTCGAGGGGTTGGAGGGGGTGGGGGGGGGGCTCCCCCCCCCGCCAGCGGGGCAAAAAAGGGGGCGGGGGCGGGGGCGGGGAGGGGGCACCCACAGGCCCCTCCCAGCCGGGGCCGGGCCCGCCCCACAGCCACGCCCCGCAAGCCCCGCCGCCCCCCCCTCCTCGCGAGGGAGGCGCCGGGGGGGGCCCTCCTCCCCCCCCCGCATTTACCTCCTCCGTGGCCTCCGCCGTGCCCCCGGGGGTGGTCGCCGGGGTGGCCTCTGCCGTGATCGCTGTGGCTACCGGGGGGCCCCCTTGCGCCGCCGCCGCCGCCATTTGGGGGGCCCCCGTTGCGCCCCCCCCCCTCCGCCGCCGCCTCCGCCGCCGCCGCGGCATCGGTACGGGGGTTCGGCGCCGCTACGGCCTCGGGGGCGGTGAAAGGGGCCCCCCCCGCGCATGCCGCCGCCGCCGCCGCCTCCGCCGCCGCCGCCGTGGGGGCCGCCTCGGAGGTTCCCCCCCCCCTTCCGGCGTTTCCCAAAAATCGCCGCCGGCGTTGCCGCGTTGAGGGGGGGGCGGCCCTAAAAGTCGGGGGCCGCCTGGAATTCCCGGACCTGGGGGGAGGCCGGGTCCCCCCCCGCCTCCTCCGTGGGGTCCTGTGGGGGGAAAGAAAGAGGGTGAGGAAGTCGAGGGGGGGGCATACGGGCGACAACCCCCCCCCCCCCCCACCTTCCCTGCGTCACCTCCGGTGTCCCCGTGACCCCCCCGCGGTGTCACTTACCTGGCATGGGCCCCCCCGGCGGGAAGTGCTGCATGGCCTTGGGGCCGGGCGGGAAACCGTTGGCCATGGGGCCGGGGCCCAGCAAACCGTGGGGCACTGGGGGGGGACAAAGAAAAAGGGGGGGGGAAGGTTAGTGAAGGGGGGGACCTCCAGCCCCCCCCAGAGCCCCCCCCCCAAGTCATCGTTCCCCCCCCAGCCCAAGCAGAGGAGAGGGGTTGGTGCCCCCCCGCCAAGGGTGGCCATAAGCAGGGGGGTGTCCCCAGTTCAAAGGGACACCCGCCCCCCCCCGCCCCGCCCCAGGGGCATATCGTGTCCCCCCAAGTTAAGGGGACCCCCCCAACTTAAAGGGACCCCCTGTGTGTCACCCCCGAGGGAGACACTGGGTCCCCAAGGGCACCTAGAGCTTGTCCCCAAATTAAGGGGACCCCCAATACCGCCCCCTGCTCCCCCCGTGCCACCCCAGAGGACACGGGGTCGTCAGCAGCACCCGGGAAGTGTCCCCAAACCAAGGGGACCCCCAAAAAGCCTGTGTCACCCCAGAGGAGGACACAGGGTCCCCAGGAGCACCCAGAGCTTGTCCTCAAATTAAGGGGACCCCAAAAGTCCCCTGTATCACCCCAGAGGACGCGGGGTCCCCAGCGGTGCCCAGATAATGTCCCCAAATTAAGGGGACCTCGATACCACCTGCCACGTGTCACCCTATAGGACACAGCGTCCCCACAGTACCCAGAACTTGTCCCCAAATTAGGGGGGCCCCCCATACCCCCCATGTCACCCCAGAGGGGGACACAGGGTCCCCAACTGTCCCCAGATCTTGTTTCCAAAACAAAGGGACACCCAATACCCCCCCAGTGTCACCCCAGAGGGGGACACGGGGTCTCCAGTGGCACCCAGGCCATGTCCCCAGGCTGCGGGGACGCAGCTCCCCCTCCACGTCACCTCCAACCAGAGAAGGGACAGGTCCCCAGGCTGAGGGGACCCCAATGTCCCCCCCGCGTCTCCCCCAGCATGTCCCCAAACCCAGGGGACACCCGAGTCACCCCTGGGAAAAGGGACGACAGGTCCCCAGCAGTGCTTAAAGCACGTCCCCGAGTTGAGGGGACACCAATATCGCCCCCCCCCCCCCCCCCCCCCATGTGACCCCTGGCAGAGGGGACACATCGCTGGCAGTGCCCCAGCCTGCAGGGACAGTTGGGGACACATGTCACACATCCCCAACCCACAGGGAACCCCCCCCCCAAGTGCCCCCGTGTGCCCCCCCCCGGGGATGGGGACAGGTCCTTGGTGATGCCCAGAGGACCCCAGTGTCACCCCAGGTCCCCAGGCTGAGGGACCCCCCCAACGTCACCCCAGGCCACAGCCCAGAGCATGTCCCCAAATCAAGGGGACCCCCAAGGTAGGGGACAGGGTCCCTGGCACTTCCTCGAGCTCAGGGGACCCCACGTCACCCCGAGGTGGGGGACAGGGTCCCCAACACTGCCTGGAGCACGTCCCCGAGCTGAGGGGACCCCCATGTCACACCAGAGCAGGGGACAGTGTCACCAAGTGTGTCCCCAAGCCAAGAGCACCCCTAATTCCCTGTCAGGGCACGGAACAGTGTCCCCAACCATGTCCCGATTGTGTCCCCAAGCCAAGGGCAGCCCTATATCCCCGCCGGGGCAGGGGACAGTGTCCCTAAGCGTGTCCCCAAGCCCCAAAATACTCCCATGTCCCTGCCAGAGCACTGAGCAGTGTCCCCAAGAGTGCCCCGAGTGTGTCCCCAAGCCAAGAGCAGCCCCACATCCCTGCCAGGGCAGGGGACAGCGTCCCTGACAATGTCCCTGAGCATGTCCCCAAGCCAAAGGCATCCCTACGTCCCTGACTGGGGTGCTGGAGAGTGTCCCCAGCCGTGCCCCCAAGCCAAGAGCACCCCCGTATCCCTGTCAGGTCACTGACAGTGTCCCCAACATGTCCCCAAGCCAAGGACACCCCTATGTCCCTAGCATGTCCCCAAACCAAGGGCAGCCCTGTCACTATCCCGTGTCCCCAACTGTGTCCCCAGCATGTCCCCAAGCCAAAGACACCCCTATGTCCCCGCTGAGGCAGGGGACAGTGTTCCTGAACATGTCCCCAAGCCAAGAACACCTCCACATCCCTGTCAGGGTGCTGTACAGTGTCCCCAACATGTCCCCAAACCAAGGACACCCCTGTATGTCCCCGCTGGGGCAGGGGACAGTGTCCCCAAGCCAAGATCTTCCTTTACGCCGCGTCAGGGGCACAACTCGGGCTCCCAGCAGCCCCACCCCGAGGCCACCCATCCCCACGACGTTCCCCCCAAAACTTCCACCAGCGACAGGGTGCATCCCCAACGGTGACCCCGAAGTCCCCTCCATGTCCCGCACTCACCTCCGCTCGGTCCCGGCGGCTGAGCCTGCAGATTTCCCAACAAATGTTTGATTTTATCTGAATAATCCGGTTGTTTCATCAGTTCCTCTGCTTTGTGGGTGCTGGGCCCACCCTGGGGACAAGAAGGGGGGGGACAAAAAGTGAGCGGTGGGGGATGGGGAAAAAAAGGGGGTACCCCCTTCCCCTCCCCCACAATGCCACCCCACCCCACCCCCTTTTTTGTGTCACCCCATTCTGGGGGGAGTCCGTACTGGGGATGGGGGGGGGGGGTTACCATGATGGACGTGAGGATCTCCTGCATGTTGATGGGGGCGGCGGGCGCCGGTCCCTGGGGGGTTTTACCGGCCCCCACGCTCCCCATCAGGTTGGCCAACACCGGCGGGAGTTTGGCACCACCGCCGGCGGCATCCGGGGAAGGTGAAGCGGCGCCGGCTTCCAATCCTTCAGGATAAACGACTTCCTCGGCGGAGCAGTCCTGGCGAGGGGAGAGAGAGGGGTGAGGGGCGAGGGGTTGGAGGGGGGGGTACAGGGAGGTGGGGGCTACGGCGGCGCTTACCTCGTCCAAGGGGATCAGTTTGGGCGGCAGCGGTTCATAGGATTCCGGATCAGGTTCGTGAGGGCTGTCGGGGACGCTGTTGGTGAGGGAGGGGAAGGAAAAGGGGAAGGGGGGGTCAGAGGTTGGTTGATCCCTGGGATCTGGTGCCATCGTCCCGCTCCCAGGGGGATCCTCGGGGATCAGGATGCCCAGCAGTCTCCCCCCCCCCCCCCCCCCCCAACTCTAGATCCTCAAATCCTGGGTGTACACCAAAGACTTTGGATCCACAGGGATCTTGCTGTCCCCCCCAAAAAGACTTGGGATCCTCAGGGATCCTCCAGGCTCCAAAAGGCTCCTCCAGGCACTAGATCCTTGGGGATCCCGGGAGATTCAGGCTCACAGCAATCTGCTCCCCTCACCAGGATTTGGATCTGTGGGGAGCTGTGCCCTTGAAACCTCTCCCTTGGCTCTGAATCCTCAGGGATCCCAGGGGATCTGGGACCCAAAAACCTCTCCCCCGCTCCAGCTCTGGATCCCTGGGGATCTGGGCTCCAACAACCTCCCCCTGGGCTCAGGATCCTCAGATCTGGAACCTGAAGACCTCCCACCAAGGGTCTAAATCCTCAGTGATCCTGGAAAATTTGGGGCCCAGCGGTCAGCTCCCCCTTTCAGATCCCTGAAGATCCCAGAGGATCTGGGCTCCAGCAACCTCCCCCCAGGCTCTGGATCTACAGAGATCCCAGGAGGACCCAGACTCCAGCAAAGTCTCTGCCCAGGCCCTGTATCTCTATAGATCCTCACAGCAGAGACGATTGAGCTTCCAACCCTGTTGACCTGGGGGGGCCAGGGCTCCCACAACCCCCTCCATGAGATCCACAAATCCACAGGGATCCTGGGGATGCCTGGCTCTGGATCCTGATGGATCCCAAGGATATGAGCTCCAGACACATCCCACAGCCGCTAGCACAAGGATCCCTGGGGCCGCACCATGAAGATGCCTTGCATGTGCCCGATCCCCAGGAATCCCCTGAGCCCACCGGGTGGATCGAGAGGATCTGGGCTCCCCCCAGGCTCCAGATTCTCCGGGATAATCCCAGCTCCATCACCCTCCCACAGCCCACATGCCATCTCCATCCAGGACGTCTCTGCTGATCCTCACACCAGGGAAAATCAACCCCCCCCTTGATCCCACAGGGCACTGGGGATCCCCTGCAGCCCTGATCCAAGGGATCCCCAGGGCGATCCGCTCCCCAGGTAGATCTGAAGGGGAGGGGGGGTGGGATTTGGCACCCCCTTGCAAGGAGAGGGGGAATCCACAGTTCTGAGTCTGGTATCAAAGGCAGGGATAGGGGATCCCAAGGGATCTACTCACCTCTCCTTGGACAGAAAGATCTCCTGCAAGATCCCCTTCTCTCTCTCGGCCTGAGTGAAGCGTTCCCGGCTGCCGCTGCCTGGCACCACGAGGGGAGCGGGGAGATCGAGGAGTTTGGGATAAACCCAGGGCACCTTCTCCTCCATGGCGTCGTGGCTGAGGCGCCGGGCCGTCTCGAAGGCATGGCGATCCATCAGCATCTCCCGCTTGGCTGCTTCCCCAAAATCCTTGATCTTGTTGACATTGACTGCCGGGAGGGAGGGGGACAACAGCGTCACCCCCAAAAGCTTGGGGACACCAAGGAGGGGACGGGGGACACACAGGGAAGGAACAGGGCTCACCTCGTTCAGTCTCGTCCAGTTCGAAGTAGAAGTATTCACGGAGTTTGCTTTCCTCTGGCCAACTCACCGTTTTCTTTTTCCGACCTTTTTTAGTGAGCTGGCCGCTTTCCGATGCGTTTTCCATGGCTTTGGTGTCACCGCTCACCTCCGCCGAGCCTGCGGGAGGAACCGGAGGGGGCTCAGCACCCACCTTAACCCCCCCCACACCTGTGCTTTTCCCCCTCCTGGTCACCCCAACTTACAAGTCTCCATCGGTTCTGGCACTTCCACAGCCGGTACCGGCGTGCCAGGTCGATCCGTCTCCATTGGCTCCGAAGAGGCGGTGGGCTCCGGGGAAGAAGGTTTGGCGGAGCTCGTTTCGGGAGCTGGCTTCCCCTCGAAGGGGCTGGGCTGGGGGGGGAAAGAAGAGGGTGGTTATCATTGCGGGGAGGGTCTCTAGACAAGGAGAGGACCCCAATATCTGAGGAGGGCATGCCGATATCCAGGGAGACTCCTCCTCACCTTGGCCGCTGTGGGGGACAACACCTTCTTCTTCTTCTTAATCTTAATGCCGGGGATGGGAGCAGAGTTGAGGGCGTCGAGGAAGCCAAGTCCTTCCATTGCTGCAAGAAGGAGGAGAGGTGTCACCCAAAACCCCACTAATTGTCCCCAAAAAGGCAGCCAAGGGTCCCCAAAGAGGCACCTAAACTCTCCCCCAAATGGCACCTAAATTGTCCCCCAAAAAGACCCCCAGGTGTCCCCTCCTACTCACGCTGGGGTGGGATGATCTTGACTTTGATCTCCTTGGTGGCATTGGGCGCCGTGTTCAGGGGTTTGTATTTCTTCTCTGCAAGAGGAACATCTCCAGGAAGGGAGGAGATGCTGCAGGAAAGGGGGGAAAAGCAGGTCAGATGCCAGCAAGGACCCCCAAAACAGCCCAACAGCCCCCCCAAATCAGCCCCAAGACACTCAAAAGCACTCTCGAGCCCCCCAAAAGCAATCCGAGCCCCTCAAGAGCAGCCCCACACTCACTTTTGCCTCTTTATGGGCATCGGTTTCAGATTGTATTTATCAGTAGTTGAAGAAGAGTTCATTTTCTTCACGGGCACTAACGAAGGTGTCTCCATTTCCAGCCCTGTTCGGAGCAGAGAGTGGGGAACATCATTAGTGCGTCCCCTTGAGGCATCCCACAACTGAGCACAGCCCCTCAAATTCCCCCCAAACAGCCCCAAAACCTGCCATTGCCCCACGGGATGGAGAGGGAATTACCGGTGGAGCGGAATTTGGCGTGGCTGGGAGCGGTAGTGCGCAGGGATTTGGGTTTCTCCCGCTTCTTCTCTGGCATCTCCTCGGCTTTAATCTCAGTTTTGACTTCTTGGGTTTTCTCTTGGACAGGTGTCTTGCTTTTGTTTTCCTCTTTCCGCTTCTTTTTATCCCGTTCTGGGGGAAAAAAGATGGGAAAACGGTGAGACAGCGGTGTTGGATTGAGGGGGGGGGAAGAACAGGGGGCACAGAGCGGGGCTCACCAGTCGGCTGGGCGCTGCTCTGGGAGCGGATGACACCCATCCAGTCACTGACGAGGATGGAGGCGAGGCGGCGCAGCTCTGCGGGGCAAGAAAGGGTTAAAGGAGGGATTTGGGGGGGGGATTCAGGGGATTTTGGGGGCATGCGGGAGAGCGTTCACCTTCATCGTCGCTTGACTTGCTGAGCTGCTTCACCAGCTTGGCTGTGTTGTTCTGGAAGAGATAGAGATATGAGGTGAGTGGCAGCGTGCGGGATGACACAAAAACCACCCCAGGGACACAAAGCCATCTTGGGGGGGGGATGGACAAAAGCCAACTGGAGGACCCAAAAGCCACCTGGGGGGGACCAAAAAGCCACCCAGGAGAGACTAAAGCCACCCAAGGGAGACAAAATTCACCTTGGGGGACACAAAAGCCACCTGAGAGCAACTAAAGCCACCCTGGGGGGTGACAAAAGCCACCAAGGGACACAAAAGCCACTGGGGGGGGGGTATGACCCGGAGGCCACCCCGACCTGTTTGAGGTGGTCGACGGTGAGGGGCAGGTGCTGCAGTGTGAGAAGGATCTGCTGCAGGAAGGGTACGTTGTTGGAGGCTTTGGAACTGGTGAGCCACGTATTGAGCAGCTTGTAACCCCCAATCCGGATAAATCTAGGGAAAAAAGAGGGAAAAACTGTCAGGATCCAGCCAGAACGGGGTAAACCCCCCCAATTCCTGCTCCCCCTGAATGCCCCGACCCCCCTCACTGCTCTTACTTAGCCAGGATGTCCTGCGCCCGCGTCTGCAGCAAGATATTCAGGTAGATGCAGCGACTCACCATCTTCTGCGAGTCCTTCATTAAGCTAGTTAATGACAAATAACGTGTCAGACACACCCCGCCCCGTGTCACGGTGACACTGGGGGGGGACACACGTGGGGACATTTTGGGGGACTCACTTGAAGATTTTGGTGATGCCCTCCATGCTCTTGACCTCGCCATCGCGGCCCAGGAAGCAGTCCAAGCCCTTGAGGAGCTCCTTGGGGTCGATGGGGCCCGAGCCCATGGCAGAAAAGCCCTGGGGGGGGGGGGGGGGGGGGGGAAGAAAAGGAGAGGAGGAGGTTAGGACAGTGGTGACAACTCCACGTCCCCCCCCATAAGCCGTGTCGTCCCCCCCCAAGCCCTGTCCCCAGCCCCCAGTTGTCATTCCCTTCAAGAGGGTGACAATGACAAACCCATCCCTGGAAACATTCTCGACCCCAGAGAGGAGAAAATCGCCCCCAAAATGCAGCTGTCAGAACCAGGGTAGAGGGAGGTCCGAGGGACCCCCAAGGGACACCGGGGGGCTGTCACCCCCCTGCCGAGGTGACACCATAGTGACAGAGTGGCCCCCTGCTCGTGCTTTTAATTAGTGCTGCCACCCCAGGGGACAGTGATGGCAGTTCCGGGCCACACCGGGGGGCAGAGCCCCCCCCCCAGGAGGAGAGCAAGGATCCAGGGGGGGCACAACACCCCCATTTTTAATTACACAATCCCCCTCCCCACTCAGTTTTACCCCAAGAATTAATTAACGAGTCAGTGCTTAACAAGGCACAAAGACCAAGATGACGAAAAGGACGGCGGCGCAAGGGAGAGGGGGCCAGCGATGACGGCGCAAGATTTAAGGGTGTCATGTCCTCCCCCCAATCCAAGGCACAATTAAATCCGACAGCAAACGAATTAGCTATTAATTAGCAGGCTAATAATTAGGGCCAGCACCCTGCTAATGACCCGGCACCCATCAGATCCCTGACCCCAATCCGGCCTGACCGGCCAAGGGGGGATTTTATCCTCCTGACGTCAACCCACTTCTTAATTACCACTAATTAGAACCTTCTCCGGCTTAATTATGCCCCAGCCTTGCTAACAAAGGCAGAAAGGCAGCAGCTGTGAGAAACTGGGCTGCTGGGTTTTTTTTTGGGGGGGGGGGGGGGGGGGTTGGGGGGGTGAAAACAGCCCCAAAACACTGCCAATTGGGGGGGGTCGAAAAACACCCCAGAATACCAGTATTTTGGGGGGGGGGAGGGGTGGCACCCAGCCCCCATTTTCTTCTCACAGCAAAGACTTAACGAGCTGGGACTGCGTTAAATCCCCCCCTACCCAAGGTTGATTAAAGGATACAGGCAGCAGAGCCCCCTCCCCCTTCTTGGGGAGGTATTTTTTTGGGTGGGGGGGGTCAGCGAGCCAGGCACGAGCTGCCCCTCTGAAAAGACACAAGAGCACATTAATTCCAGCACAGCCCCCTCCAGTATTCCCACCCCTCCACCAATAAACCAATTAAAGGGGGAGGCAACTTATTTTAACCCAAAATTGGTTTCTTTAAGCACAGAAGTCCTTCATAACCTTTGACCCCCCCCCCATGAAAAGGAGCCAAGACCCAGTCTGGTGACTCATGGTTTGGGTATCCCCCCCCTTCAGGGCCCCAAGGGTGCTGAGGCCACTGCCCGGGTGACAGAGCCCTGTCCTGGCTTGGGAGACAGACCTTTGTGCCCACCCCCTAAAAGAATTTGGGGTTTTACCCCCATTTTGGGGTTACCCCTCCATTTTGGGGGGGTCACACAGAACCAAACACCGACCCAACAGCCCCCAGCACGCCCACGTTGTGGTGAAGCCACTCAAATACCACTGGGGGGGGTTAAAAACGTACAAGGCGACCCCAAAAAGAACTGAGCCCCCCCCCCCCCCAAGGGGGTAAATCACCCTCTTGGGGGAGTGGGGAGCAAATCCCACCCCCCCCAAAGTAAGGGCAGGGCTGGCTTGGCCTGGCCCAGCCCTGCCAGCAACCAGCCACGAGGCTGAGGAAGGCCTGAACCCCCCCCCCCAGCCCACCACCACGTTTTTACACCGCTTTTGCTCATTTCTCCCCCGAAAACCAGCTTTTTGGGGACAGAACGCCCATTTTCGACAAGGGGGGGTCACACAGACCCCAAAAACGCGGGTGAATTTGGGGGGGGGACGACTACCCACTGTCCTGTCCCCCCCCCCCCAAAAGGGGAAATGCTACCACTGGAAAGAGCGCTGGGAAGAAAAGGGCTGTCCCCCCACACACGCCAAGCTTAATTCGGAGGGAAATTAATAAAAAATTAATCATTTTATTAACAAAACTTAGTATTCTTTTCAAATTTCTCTGCTTTTAACCAAAATCTTTCAGATTTGGGTGTCGAGTGTTTGGCCAGAGCGGGGAGGGGGGTAAAAAAATAAAATAGCTCCCGACCCAGCACAGCATCTGCATGCACCGGGAGACGGATGGTAAAGAAAAAAGGGGGATTTGGGTTTTTTTTTTTAATTAAAAAATAGATAAAAATAAAGGTTGTGAAATGTAATTAAGACCAGAAAGGTTTTTTTGCTTACCCGGCGGGTTGCAGTTGTTCCCCTCCCTTTTGCTGAAGTAAAACCAAGTTCCCTTCGCTTCCTAAGCCTGTACCGCACACAGCACCTCCGCGCTGCCAAAACGGGGCAAATTCATTGAAAATCGGGAAAAAATACAGGATTTTGGGGGTGCGCCCCCCCCAAAATTGAAATTTTTTTGGGGGGGTGAAGCCCAGTGATAGCATTTCCCTGTCACGATAAATTAAAGGTTATAAATTGCTTGAGGACGCTGTTCCCCCCCCCCCCCCCCCAAAACCACCACCCAAACCCACCGGGGAGGGGGGGGCCCGAAAAAAAAGGGAGGAAAGGGAAAAGAGGGGGAAGGTAAAAATAAAAAAAAAAAAAAAAAAAAAGACCCTGTTTTTGGGGAAGAAAAAGGGGATTTTTGGCACAACCTACAAAAGAAGCAGCGGCCCGCAGGTTCCTACTCTGTACAGCACCGGGATCCTGCAGACGAAAGCCGGAGGGGGGGTACGGTTAGAGCGGGATTTGGGGGGGGTGTCAGGATAAATTGGGGGGGGGGAATAAAGAGGGGGGGGGGGAAGATATGAGGGGGCCCCTGGCCGGCAGCGCGGTGGGAGGGGTTTGCCCGGAGCCGGTTGCATCAGCCACGGCCGGCAGCGAGGCCCAGGCGCCATTTTAGAAGCCGAAAAAATAAACCAAATTGGGGGGGTTGGGGTTTTTTTTTGGGGGGGGGGGGGAAGGAACACACACAAATATAAATATAACGACCCCCCCCGCCACCGCGCAACACCTACGCCAATTAAAATAGAACGATTAAATCCGCGTGGATTAGGGGTTTGGGAACCCCCCCTAAAGACAAAGGGGCTTCGAAGCCCCCCCCCCCGCCCCGGGGGGGGGGGCCCAACCTGTAACGAAATAAATATCTATAAAAAAAAGGGGGGGAAAAAGGAGGAAAATGAGTTCTAAAAAAAAAAGACAAAGAGCAGGCGAGCGGCCGCGCCATCTTGGCCCCAAAGCTCCCCAAGTCGGGTTTATTTTTGGGGGGGGTATTCTTGGGTTTTTTTTAAAGCCAACCCTGGGTTTTTTGCTTGAAAAAAGCAGGTTTTTGGGTAAAGCTAAGCCTGCCTAGCAATCTTTATTGCTAGATTGCACCCCCCCACCTTTAACCACCCGCATCCGTCCCCAGCCTTCTTCCCCCCCACCCATTTCTCTGCGCAAAACAATCCTAAAATGGCACCTAAAAAATAAAAATATAAAATAAATCATTCTTTTTAACATTGACTTTTCAAAATTAACCCGGATTCGATGAGTTCTAACAGCCGCCCCGCAATCTTTATGTACAGATTGCTCGCTCGGGTCCCCAATTTCTGTCTCCCCCGCAAAAAACCAAGCGATTTTGGGTATTTTGATGATTTTCTTTTTTCCCCTTTTGGTTTTTGCGTGGGAGCTCATCAACCCTCCGCCACCGGCTCCCACATCTTTTTGAACAAAATACCCCCAAATTTTAAGGTTTAACCACCTTTTAGCAAAGCCTACGTCCTCCTCAAGCACACAGTTGGGGCTCTTCCTCCCATATTTTTTCTCTTTGGTACAAATAAAGGATTTTGGGGGGTTTTTTTGAGGGGAATTCAGCTCGTTGAAAATTCAACACTTACTATCCAATTATTTTTCTCGCCGACAGCGCTTCAAGGTTTGGATTTTGGCATTGGTGGTGTTATCAGAGCAAAAAAAGAATTGCTTTGTTTTTGGTCATGGCTTTAAAAAAATGCAGCAACTTTTTTTTTTTTCAGCTTGATGGGTTTTTTGGGGGGGGGTTGTTGGTTGTTTTTTTTTTCCCTAAAGGGGTGGTTTTGTCGAGCTAAACGATGGAAAAAAAATAAAAAAAAAGTTGCTTGGATTAAAAAAAAAAGGGATTTTGCCTTTGTTTTGGGGGGGGGAAGAAGAGGGAGAATATGTTTTTAAGTGGCAGTTTCCTTCGAGTTTGAAACGGCTTCCCAAGGACGGTCCAAAGGACGGAGGCTGCGATGGCGGCTCTTCCACGGCACCGGGATGGGAGCGGGAAGGGGGGAAGAAAGCTTTTTCTTCCCCCGTTTTTTTTGTATTTGTTTGTTTTTTTGTTTGTTTTGTTTTGTTTGTTTGTTTTTCTCGTGGTAAAGGCGACGGCGTCTCTCAAGAGCAACCAAACCTGGAGCGGGGAAAGGAAAAAAAAAAAAAAAAAAGAGGGGGGGTGGGGGGGGCACAATAAATAAAAAAAAATAATGAAAAAAAATTAGAAGCAAAGAAGAAAGACACGAAATGATTAGCAGTCGTTATCCCCGGTGAGAGTTTTAAAATTTTAAGGGGGGGGGGGGAGACTAAAAAAACCGAAGGAAATCGCCCTTGGCGGGGGGGGGGGGGGGGGGGGGGGTGGTGGTTTCTCCTCAGCCGAGGAGAAAGGAGAGGGCTGAGGGCCCCGTCCCCCCCCCCCCCGGCGGGGTTGGAAAAGGCGGGGGGGGACACACACCGTTTTCTCAAGGCGAAGGGACGCTGGCCCTACAAGAGGGCCCCTTCCAGCGCCCCCAAAAAAGGGGTGGGAACCCCCCACCCCCGCCCGCTCCCCAACCGCCGCCCCGCCGGAGCTGTCTACTCACCTCCACCTAGCCCTCAGAATGGCGACGGTTAGAGCGGGCGGATTCTTTTATAGTCGGCCACGCCCACCAGCCTCGCCCCACCCCTTCGACGCACGTTCGATCCTCCCTCCGCCGGCCCCGCCCTGGGTAGCGTCACTGAGGGGACCTACTGCGCCTGCGCAGAAGCCTCCGGGCCGCCCCCCCCGCCCCCTCCCTGCGCATGCGCGGCCGCCGCCCGCTATTGTTCCTCGGGCTGTGTGGCGCAGTTTTTATTCAAGCGGCGACGACTGCGCATGCGCGGGGGGGAGGGACGGGAGGAGCCGTACGGCAAGATGGCGGCGCCCCGCCCTCTCTCTCCGTATGCGGGGCGGGGTCTGCGCCGGCGCGGCCCGGGGGCAAGATGGCGCTGGCCAGGGGGTTGGCACTGCTACGGGCGGCGAGCGGCGGACTCCGGGGATCGGGGCGGCCGCTGTGGGTTCGGGTGAGGCGGGGGGGGGGAACCGGGGAGAAGAGGGAGGCGCTCGGGGAAACCGGGGAGGGGGGATCGGGGCGCTGCCACGTGCGGGCGGGGAGGTCCCGGCGCGGGTGACGTCACTGAGCGGCGGGCGACGTCACAGGAAGGCGGTTCTCCGCCGGGGGCGGCAGGGCCGGGCGTTGGAAGGGGGAGGGGCACAGGCACGTGCCTGAGGCTCTGGTGCCGCGTGACGTCAAAGGGATGCCGGCGCTGACGTCACTGGCGCCGGCCCCCCCCCCCCCCCCCCCCCCCCCGCACCTCCCCTTCCTCGAGGAAGGGGCCCGGTGTGACGTCCTAGCGCCCTGTGTTCCCGTGATGTCACTGTCCCGCGGGTGGCCTGTTCTGCAGGGGAGGGGGGGCAACCTGTGACGATGATGCCGTGGGTCTGGCCATGACGTCACACACACCCCCCCACCCAGGATGCCCCCCGGCTCTGCAGCACCCAGGCAGCACCCAAGGGCACCCCGCCCCCCCCGTCCCCCTACCAGGATCGGCCCTGGGAGTATCTGGAGAGCGAAGGTACAGGGGGGAGGGGGAGATTGGGGGGCTGGGGGGGGTCCCCAACCCCTCCCCGCCCCCCCCAAAAAACCCCCACCCTTCTCCTCCCCCCCCCTCCACAGAGTACCGCGTCACCTATGGCAACAAACCCGTCTGGCTGGGCTACCGGCGCAACCACAAAGGCGCCATCCCGCCCCAGCGCACCCGCAAGGCCTGTTTGGTGAGGAACTGGGAGGCACCGGGAGGGACTGGGAGTGGTGGGGAGGGGGCACCCCTTGATCGTGGTTTCTGTCCCACCTTCCCACCAGCGCAAGGGCAAGCCAGTGGGAAACCCCTGCCCCATCTGCCGTGACCGCAACCTCCACGTGGATTTTCGGGTAAGTTGGGGGGGGGGGTAAGATTTGGGGGGAGCTCCCCTCCCCCCTGCAGCCCTTTTTCCTCCTCTTCCCCCCCTTTTTCCTCTTCCTTCCCCCAGAACGTGAAGCTCCTGAACCAGTTCATCTGCCCCCACTCCGGTGTTGTCTTCCACCCCACGCACACAGGTGAGGGGGCACCCATGGGTGCTGGGGGGGGGGGGAGGAAGCACCCATGGGTGCTGACCGCGTTCCCCCTCAGGGGTCTGCATGAAGCAGCACAAGCTCCTAACCAAGGCCATCGAGCAGGCACAGGACCACGGTGAGCCCCCGCGGGTGGGCGCGAGGAGGGGAGCGGCACCCATGGGTGCTCCCCCTCCTCACCCCCTTCCCCGACCCCGGCAGGTCTCCTATGGCTCCAAGTGCCCTACGTGCCGGTCCCCCGGGATGACTTTTCCAACCAACACCCAGCCGTCGGCAAGACCCCGCCGGCACCCGTCCTGGCCCCCGGCCGCCCTTGGTACCCCTGGTACGAGTGGCAGCCTCCCCCCGCCGCTGCCGTCGCCCGCATGCGTCGCCTTTACAAGGATTACCTGAAGGAAGAAACGGCCCCACCGGCAGCGGGGACGCCTCCAGACAACCCTTCCACTCCCTCCGTGGAGCACAGAGGGGAATAAAAGCGTCTACAGTCCCCGCTAAAGACTCGCCTTCTTCCACTCGGGGAAACTGAGGCACGGTGCTGACAAGATGGCGGTCGTGCCGCCAAAATGGCCGCCGGGTCCGCAAAATGGCCGCCGGGACCTCAAAATGGCGGCCCTTCTGGGTGGGGCGTGTGGTGGGGGGGATATATCCCGGCATGCTCTGCGGTGGCGGGGGGGGGGGGATGCTTCCCATCATGCTTCGCGGCGGAGCGGGATGCCGGTTGCTAAGGGCGGAGGGTTGATGCGGAGGGGGCGGAGCTTGGTTGCTGGGGCGAGCGAAGACGAGGTAGCGATTGGTTGAGCGGTTGCTAGGGGGCGGGGTTAACACCCACCGGGCCCGGCAGTAGTAGTGGCGGTGGCGGCGGCGGGGCCGGGCCGGGCCGGGCCCGGCGGGCGAAGGCAACGGCGGGGCCTGGCCCGGCGGGCAACGAGGAACGGCCATGGAATTTCCCTTCGACCTGGCCGCCGTGTTGGGCGACCGTTTCTGCGTAGTGGACCAGCACTTGCGACCCGCTGGGCGCCGTGGGCCCACCCACCGGTACCGGGGCCTAGGCCGGGGGAACCTGGGCCCGCCCGGGGCATGCTGGGAAACAAGAGGGGGGGCGCGGGGCATGCTGGGAAACTGGAGGTCCCCATTGCCCTGGCCATAGTTGTTGTTGGGGGGGGTGTTGTTGCCCCAGGGCATGCTGGGAAATTGGAGGTCCCCATTGCCTTGGCCATGGTTGTTAATGGAGGGGGGGCTGGTGGTGTTGCCCCAGGGGATGCTGGGAATTAGGGGGTCCTGTAAGCCCTGCCCCAGGGCATGATGGGTAATGGCTCCCCATCACCCCCCCCCCACTTTGGGTCTTTTTATGGGTGGGGGAGGGGGGACTGGGGGGGTGGGGGGTGACACCGACCCCCCCCCTCCATGTTCCCACGGCGCAGGGGGGACCTGGAGCAGCAGCTGAGGACGGTCATCGACGAGCTGGGCAAGGCCTCGGCCAAGGTAGGGGGGGGGTAACTGGGGGCACTGGGGGGATTAAGGGGGGGGGCACTGGGGGGGTAACAGCTCTTCCCACCCAGGCCCAGGGCCTCCCGGCCCCCGTCACCAGCGCCGCGCGCATGGAGGCCAACCGCCACGTCCTCTACATCCTGCGCGATGCCGACGGCCGAGGGTGAGCGTCTGGGTGTTGTGTGTGCCCCCCCCTCCAAGCCCCCCTCCCTTTCCCCACCCTACAGGGGACCCAGGCATCCAGGGACCGCTCCCAAATCTTTTCTGTCCCCACCCAGGACCCCCAAAGGCGCCGTCATCGGCTTCCTCAAGGTGGGCTACAAGAAGCTCTTCCTTCTGGTGAGTGTTGGGGGGACTGGGGGGGGGTGCCTGGATGCCTGGGTCCCTCCTGGTGGCCATTTTGTCCTCCCCCACGGCCATTTTGTGTCCCCCCCCAGGACCATAATGGTGCCCATAACGAAGCAGAGCCGCTTTGCGTCCTGGATTTTTACATCCATGAGTCGTTACAACGACATGGTTATGGGCGGGAGCTTTTCCAGCACATGCTGCAGGTGACGAGGGGGGGGGGGGAGACCAAAAGGGGGACACACACACAGTGGGGGGACAAAGGGAGATTGAGGACCACCCTATGGCTCACTTGCCCCCCCCCCACTGCAGAGCGAGAGGGTGGAACCCTGGCGTTTGGCCGTCGACCGACCCTCTGAGAAGCTCCTGGCTTTTCTCCGCAAACACTACGGCCTCGCCGACGCCATCCCGCAGGTGGGACATACGCACGTTGGGGACGTCCCTGGGGTGCCCCCCCACCCTCTTGGGGTGCCCCTCGCCCTTCTGGGGTGCCCTCACCCCGGGTATTTGTCACCATTCTTGTTCCTGGCAGGGGGGTAAATGGTCTCTTGGCTTCACCAGGTTGGGGTAGAGCCATGGGAATTGCCCCGGGGGGGCAAAAATCACCGCAAATATTTGCCCCAAGGGGGGTTAGAGTCTCAGGAACTGCTGGGGGGGTGGGAAATCACCCCCCAGATTTGCCCCAAGAGGGGCTAGAACCTTAAGAATTGTCCTGGGGGGGGGCAAATTACCCCAAGGATTTGCCCCAAGGTGGGGTAGAGCCTCAGGAATTACCCTGGGGGGTGGCAAATCATCCCCTGGATTTGCCACGGGGTGGGGGGGGGGGCAGACAGAGCAGCCCCTCACCCCCAACCTTCCTCCGCAAACCCCCCCAGGTGAACAACTTCGTCATCTTTGAGGGTTTCTTCTCCAACCGACCGGGTGAGTTTCGGGGGGGTGACAAGGAGGGTGGGGAGTCTATGGGGTGACCCCCCCCCGCCCTAATAACGCTTCCCCCCCCCCCCCCCCCCGCAGCCCCACCCCGCCGCCCGCCCCCCAAGCGCACCGAGGAGGAGATCAAGCCTTATTCGCTATCGGAGCGCGACTGTAAGCTTGCAGCTGGGGGAAACTGAGGCACGGCGCCTGCCGGGGCTCCGCCCCTTTCTCAGATAAGTGGGGCGGGCCTTGCCTAACGTTCAACCAATCGCCTTCAGTCTTACGAGAAGAGACGGAGCCTCCTTGGCCGTTCAACTTGACCTCGGGGCGGGCGGGGGGCTCGCCGGTGCGCGGCAGCCTCCGACCGTTCCTGCTGCGGCGGGAGACGCCGGATGGACAGACGGACCCCCGGCCGCCGGACGGACGGACGGACGCCCCCCAGCACCGCCGCGCTAGGTGGGCTGCCTTATTTTATTTCATTTTTTTTCCCAATTTTGCCATTTTTTTGCCTCATTTTTCACTTCCCGTCCCCCCCGCTTTGCTGTTTTCTTGCCCCCTCAGCTCCCTTGGGCGCGCCGGCCGATGAGCCCCACGGCAGCTCTCCCCGCGGCGGGGCCGTGGGGGGCTCAGCGCCTGCTGGGTGTAGGGATGTGGGGTGCCAGTTCCTGCCCCACAGCCCCCCTGGGTGCCAGTTCCTGCCCCATAGCCCCTATGGGTGCCTGTCCCCACAGCCCCACTGGGTGCCAGTTCCTGCCCCATAGCCCCTATGGGTGCCCGTCCCTGCCCCATAGTCCCAGTGGGTGCTAGTTCCTGCCCCACAGCTCCCGTGGGTGCCTGTCCCTGCCCCACGGGTGCCCCCTTCCTGCCCCACAGCTCCCGTGGGTGCCTGTCCCTGCCCCACGGGTGCCCCCTTCCTGCCCCACAGCTCCCGTGGGTGTCTGTTCCTGCCCCGTGGGTGCCCCCCTTCCTGCCCCATAGCTCCCGTGGGTGCCTGTCCCTGCCCCGTGGGTGCCCCCTTCCTGCCCCATAGCTCCCAGGGGGTGCCTGTCCCTGCCCCATAGGTGCCTGTCCCCACTCCACAGCCCCTCTGAGTGCCCATCCCTGCCCCACAGCCTCACTGGGGGGGGGGCCCAATTCCTGCCCCATAGCCACCATGGGTGCCTGTTCCTACCCCATGGGTGCCTGCCCCTGCCCCACAGACCCAGTGGGTGCTAGTTCCTGCCCCATAGCCCCCATGGGTGCCCCTCCTCACCCCGGGGGTGCCTGTCCCAACCCCACAACCCCACGGGGGGGGTCCCAGTTCCTGCCCCATAGCCCCCATGGGTGCCTGTCCGTCCCCCCCCCCCACTCCAGCCCCAGTGGGTGCCCGTCCCCACCCCACAAGTGCTCATCCCTGCCCCACAGCCCCCATAGGTGCTCATCCTCCCCCCCCCCACGGCCCCTGTGGGTGCATGTCCCTGCCCCATGGGTCCTCGTGTCCCCCCCCCCACAGCCCCCGTGGGTGTCCCTCCCCACCCCACGGCCGCGGGGTGGGGGGGGGGGTGCCCTTCCCCTCCACTTTTTGGTTACATTTCAATAAAAATGGTGACTCTCAGCTTTGGGTCTCAGGTGATGTGGGGTCCTGGGGGGGGTGATGTCACCGCTGGGGGAGTGATGTCACCACCGGGGAGGGCGTGGCCTCGCTCAGCGCCGCCCCCTCGGAGCTGTACAGCCGCTGACCTGGCTCTTACCTTTATTAAGCCGCGCCCACTTGTCTCTTAGCCACGCCCCGTGTGGGTTACGCCCCTCCTCCCCCGCTGGAGACCCCTCTCTCCTATTGGCTGCCGGCGAGCCGGCTCCGCCCCGCCCGGCCGCGCCCCGCGCCAACGGAGAATGAATGGGCCTCGCCACCCGGTGGGGGGGAGCGACTGCGCATGCTCTTCCCGCCGGCTTCCCGCCCGGCGCATGCGCAGCGTTCTCCCGCCCACTGCGCCTGCGCACCCGTCCGGTCACCTTCCCCGGCGCGTTCCCCACCGCCCCGCTCGCCGCTCCCTCTCCCCGCGCATGCGCGTCGCTCATCTCCCGCCTACCGCGCCTGCGCCTCGGGGCGAGGCGTGGGCGGAGTCAGCCCGACCCGGCAGCGGACGCGCAGGCGCAGTAGAAGCGCCGGCTTGAGGTGAGGCGCGGCCGAGGCGAAGCCCGGTGGGGGGGGGGTGCGTGGTGGTGGTGTTCCGCCATGTACCGGCACGGCCGGGCCGCCGCTACCGCCGCCTCCCGCCTCCGTCCCGCCGCTCCTCTCCGCGTCTGGCCGCCGCTCGAGGCCGCTGGGCTCGGCCCGGACCCGCCGCGCCGCCGTTACCGAGCGCGGCCGCAGGTGAGGGGACGGGGGGGGGGGGGGGGGGGGGGGGCCGGGTCTGTGGTGAGGGGAGGAGGAGGAGGAAGAAGGGGGCGGTGCTATGCAAATAGAGGGGAGGCACGGGGGCGTGGCTACGCCGATGGCCGTAGCGGAGGAGAAGCGGGGCTGGGGGCGGGGCCTGTTGCTTGAGGGCGTGGTTATGCTATTAGGCATAGCGGGGTCGGGTGGATCGGGGGCGTGGCTATGCAAAGAGGAGCCGCGGAGTAGAGGTGAGGTGGGGCGGGGTGCTTGTTTGGGGCGGGGCTATGCAAAGAGCCATAACGGGATATAAGTGAGGTTGGGCGTGGCCTGATGCTTGGGGGGCGTGGCTATGCAAAGAGACAGCAGAGTAGAAGTGAGGTGGGGCGGCCCCTCCTGTTTTCGCGTGGGCGTGACTATGCAAATAGACATCGCTAAGTACAGGTGAGGCGGCGCCGACTGTGCCGAAGGGGCGTGACTATGCAAATAGAACGGAATGGGATCCTGCTGGGGGAGGCAGCTCGGGGGCGGGGCCTGCGCCTTGGGGGCGGGGCCGTGGGTGGCTGAGGGTCCCCTGTGTGGGGCAGTTCCCTCCCTGGGGGGGTCCTGCTGGGTGCTCCGTGGGGCAGATCCACCCCCCCATAGCGGAGATGACCCCCCCATGGGGCAGCTCCATTCCTGGGGGTCCTGCCAGGTGCCCCCTGACCCAACACCCCCCCCCTCAAATCCCCCCCTTGGGGTTCCCCATGGTGCATCCCCCCCCATCATGGGGCAGCTCCATATCCCCCCCTTGGGGACCCTCACACCCCACACCGTCCCCCCCCCAGGACCTGGAGCCCACCCGGGGCCACGTTTCGGCGCTGCCCCTCCTGCCCCCCCCGGCACCGTCATGGCCCCCCCCGGCCCGGCTCCCCGGCAGCCCCCGCCTTCGAGCCTTGTCCCCACCGGAGGGGATGGAAGGTGACATCACCACGGTGGACGGTCATCGGGAAGATGACATCGCCGTCTGCGATGGCCCTGCCACCGCCGTCCTCCTCCTCCTGCGGCCCCCGTCCCCCTTCCTGGCCCCCGCTGGGCCCCCCCGCAGCCCCCCACCCAGCATGGAGGAGCACTTGGCCGTCATGCACCAGAAGCTGCAGCACGAGGTGACAGAAGGGTGACATTAGGGTGACATTGGGGGGTGGGGGGGGGTCTGTCCCCCACTGTGGGGTGTGTCACCTATAGGTGGTGATGGGGTGGCCTTGACGGCACTGTGGGGCACGTGGGGTGACAAGATGGGGGGGTGACAAGATAGGGAGTAGGTGACAAGATGGGGGGAGAGAGTGACAAGGTGAAGGGGGAGTGAGAAGATGGGGGTAGGTGACAAGATTGGGGAGGGGGGTGACAAGATAGGGAGTAGGTGACAAGATTGGGGGGCAGGGTGACAAGGTCTGGGGGCATGACAAGTTGAGGGTAGGTGACAAGATTGGGGGAGTGGCAAGGTGGGGAGGAGGGTGACAAGGTGGGGGGATGACAAGATAGGGGGTAGGTGACAAGACTGGGGGGGTGACAAGGTGTGGGGGGGTAACCCCTAAGCCCCCCCCCCCAGCTCCGACCCCTACACCCAGCCCCATCGCACTGCCACCCATCCCTGGGGGGGGGGGGGGGGGGGTCATGTCCCCACACAGGGGTGGGCTGTGACCCCCCCCCTTCTCTTTTTCCCCCCTCCAGCTCCCCAATTTCTTCCTGAAAATCCCCGACTACGGTCTCTACTCCCACGACGTCGAATTCATCAACCACCTCCTGCACCTCCACACGCGGTGAGTGACACCCCCCCCCCAAAACCTTCCCAGGGGGGAGTCCACAGGTTGGAGGGGGGGGGTGACAACCGTATCACACCCCCCCCTCCCTGTCCCCAACGCCAGCGGGCGGCCGATGTACCAGGTGGCGGTGGCCTTGTGCCGGGCGGTGGCCTGGGGTTACTTCGCCAGCCTGCGGCTGGAGGTGCTGGCGCTCACCCGGCACCCCGAGGACTGGAGCATCCGGGCGCGTTGGCGCCTGACGGGGCTGCCCCTCCACCTCTGCCTCCTGCGCTTCTACCGACGGGACAAACGCCACCTCCTGCGGTCAGCACCCTCCTGGCACCCTTTTGTCACCCCACCGTCCCCAGGTTCCTCCTCATCCCGCTGGAGCGGGAGCTTGGATCACCCCGTCCGCTGTCCTTGCCACTCTGTCACTCTGTTACTGTCCCCTCTGTCACCGCGTCCTTGTCACCCCACGGCCCGACGGCCCTTTCTCACCACAGACCCGTGTCCCCTCTGTCGCTGTCACCCCGTGTCCCCACATCCCTGTCCCTCCCCAGGGTGGGATGCCAGCCCCCCGTCCCTGTTACTCCTGGGGAGGGGGGAATGCCAGCCCCGTGTCCCGGTGTCCCCCATGTCCCCACATCCCTGTCACCCCCCCAGGGTGGGATGCCAGCTCCATGTCCCCTACGTCCCTCGTGTCCTTATCGATCCCCAGGGCGGGACGCCAGCCCCGTGTCCCCCACATCCCGCGTCCCCACATCTCTGCCACTCTCTGGAGTAGGGGGATGCCAGCCCCACGTCCCCGTGTCCCCATGGCCCTGCCGCTCCCCGGGGAGGAATGCCAGCCCCGTGTCCCCCATGTCCCCACATCGCTGTCCTTCCCCAGGGTGGGATGCCAGACCCGTGTCCCTTGTGTCCTCTGTGTCCCCACACCTGCCCCTGACTCCGTCCCCCCCCCCCCCCAGGTCCTACGACGCCTTCTCCACCTTCTTCCTCAACTCGCAGGGGCTCATCCGCTGCCACCGCGTGGACAAGGTAAGGCCGGGGGGACACCGGGGGACCCCGCAGTGTCCCTCATGTCCTCCCCCCGCCCCTAATTTTGCGCCCCCCCCAGCTGATGCCAGCCCCCACGGCCGTGACCGAGGCCAAGAAGCTGCTGGTGGCAGCGGCGGTGGCGGTGGCACTGGCCGAGCCGGGACCGGCCTTACGCCTCGCCCTGAAGCCCTCTGCCACCTCGGGGGACACCTGAGTCCCCAAATCCCTGTCCCCTTCCCCCCTTAACTTAATGTACAGAATAAAAACAAACGAATGGAGCTGCCGCAGCGGTGACAAAAAAGGACAGCCATGTCCCCAAACGGGGAGGGGCAGAGGGAGCCGAGAGCCACTCGTCTTCCAAAACAGCTGTATTGGGGGGTTGTCCCCAAATGTCCCCAAGTGTCCCCAAGGCGCCTCAGCCCAGCTCGTCCCGGCTCTTGCCCACCTTCTTGGGCATCTTGCGGGCGCTGGCGTCCTCCAGCTCCTTGGCCTGGTAGTAATGGGGGGCCACCTCCAGCAGCCACGCGCTGTCGATCTCGATCACCTGGGGACAAAGGGGACAGGCGGCGGAGGTGGGGGGGGGGGGGTCACTTGGTGGCCCTGGGGACTGTCACGGCACCCCCAGCCTGTGCGGGACACGGTGCTGTCCTGTTGGAGTGGGGGGGGGCTGTCATTGTCCTGGGCGCAAAAGGGACAGGGCCACCGGGTCCTCGTTGATGTCCCATCATCCTTGGTCCCCATGGGGACATGGGGTCACCATCCTGTCACCCTGCTCCTCATGGGGACATGGCTATGGGGTCCCCTTCACCCTCCTGCCACCCCATTCCCAATGAGGGACGGAGGTCCTTGTCCCCACAGCGGTGGCCGTGTCCCCATCCTGATGTCCCCAACCCTGTGACTACGTCCCTGTGCCATGCTCAGCGTCCCTATCTCTGTCCCCGAGGCCGTGTCCCCAGTGTCACTGGCCATGCCCATGGTGGTGTCCTTGACCCTGTCCCCACCCCTGCGGCCACATCCCTGTCGCAGTGTCCCCATGTGCCTGTCCCCATGGTGACATCTCCACACCCACAGTGGTGTCCCTGTCCCCATCCCTGTGTCCCCATCACTGTCCCAATGTCCTCATGGCCAACTCCCCATCCCCACAGCCACATCCCTGTCCCAATGGCCATGTCCCTGTCCCCATGGTGACATCTCCACACCCACAGTGGTGTCCCTGTCCCCATCCCTGTGTCCCCATCCCTGTCCCTGTGTCCCCATCCCTGTCCCTGTGTCCCCATGACCAATTCCCTGTGCCCACAGTGGTGTCCCTGGCCATGTCCCTGTCTCCATGGTGGCATCCCCATGCCCACAGTGGTGTCCCTGTCCCCATCCCTGTGTCCCCATCACTGTCCCAATGTCCTCATGGCCAACTACCCATCCCCACAGCCACATCCCTGTCCCAATGGCCATGTCCCTGTCCCCATGGTGGCATCTCCACACCCACAGTGGTGTCCCTGACCCATCCCTGTGTCCCCATCACTGTCCCAATGTCCTCATGGCCAACTCCCCATCCGCACAGCCACATCCCTGTCCCAATAGCCATGTCCCTGTCCCCATGGTGGCATCCCCACGCCCACAGTGGTGTCCCTTTCCCCATCACTGTCCCAGTGTCCCCATGACCAATTCCCCATGCCCACAGTGGTGTCCCTGGCCCCGGCCCCATCCCCACAGCCACATCCCTGTCGCAGTGTCCCTATGGCCATGTCCCTGTCTCCATGGTGGCATCCCCATGCCCACAGTGGTGTCCCTGTCCCCATCCCTGTGTCCCCATCACTGTCCCAATGTCCTCATGGCCAACTCCCCATCCGCACACAGCCACATCCCTGTCCCAATGGCCATGTCCCTGTCCCCATGGTGGCACCCCCATGCCCACAGTGGTGTCCCTGTCCCCATCCCTGTGTCCCCATCACTGTCCCCATGGCCAACTCCCCATGCCCACAGCAATGTCCCTGTCCCCATCCCCATCCCAAGGTCCCCACGACCAGGCTCCTGGCCCCACAGCATCCCCCCTGGCCCCACGCCACTGTCCCCAGCCACGTCCCCGTGTCCCCACCTGCCGCATGAACTCCTTGGTGGTGAAGACGAGCTCGTGGTAGAGCACCCAGCGGGGCTGCTCCTCGAAGAGGGAGCTGTTGGGGTGGATGAAAACCGTCTGCTGGTGTTTCACCGTGCGGTAACCGCCCCGCGTCAGCCGTGCCGTGTGGTAGAAGAAGCCGGCGGTGATGGCCTGGGGAGGGGGGCGGCAGGTTGGGGGTCAGCACCGGGGGGAAAGAAGGGTGCCAGAGGATCCTGGGGTGGGGGAGCAGGAGGCAAAATGGGGGTCCCTGGAGGGCCCAGGAGGGGAAATGGGGCGGTCTCTGCAGGTTCTGCGGGGGACTTGGGGGGTCTCAGGGGCTCCTGGGGGGGTCCCAGAAGGGGAAAGGGGGGTCCCAGGAGGGAAAATGAGGGTCCTTGGGGATCTCATGAAGGGGAAATTGGGGTCCCCACAGGTCCTGGGGGAAACCTCAGGGTCCCAGAGGCTCTTGGGAGTCCCAGGATGGGAAATGGGAGTCCCAGGAGAGGAAACGGGGGTCACTGGGGATCCCATAGGGGAAATTGGGGGTCCTGGTAGAAATGTGGAGGTCCCAAGAAGGGAAATGGGGGTCCCTAGGGATCCCAAGAGGGGAAATGGGGGGTACCAGGAGTCCAATGGGGGGAAATGGGAGTCCCCATGGGTCCTGGGGGGAACTTGGGGGTCCCAGAGGCTCCTGGTGGGGGGGGCAGGAGGGGAAATGGGGGTCCCTGTAGTCCCAGGCTAGGAAATGGGGGTCCCTGAGGATCAAAGGAGGAGACATAGGTGGGCCCGGTGGGCCCAAGATGGGAAATGGGGGTCCCTGGGGATCCCATAGCGGGACATGGGGGTCCCCACAGGTCGTGGGGGAAACCTGGGGGGTCTCAGGGGCTCCTGGAGGTGGTCCTAGGAGAGGCAATGGGGGTTCCTGGGGGTCCCAGGAGGGGAAATGGGAGTCCCAGGGGGTCCCAGGAGGGGAAATGGGGGTCCCTGGTGATCCTGTGGGGGCAGGAATGGGGGTTCCCTGCAGGTCCCTGCGGCTACATGGGGGTCTCAAGAGTCTCTTGGGGGTCCCTGGAGTGGAAATGGGGGTTCCCAAGGGGGAAACGGGAGACCTAAGTGGGTCCCAGGAGGGAAACGGGGGCCCTGGGGTGGAAACCGGGGGCTCCGCGGGCAGTTGGGGGGTCCCGGGGTGGGGGGAACATGGGGGTGACCTTGCGGACGGGTCCGTAGTCGCCGGCGCAGGAGGAAGGGGCGATCTCGACGCGCTCCATCAGCCCCTCCAGCTGCTCCCGCACGTCCCGCGCCCGGCGCAGGGAGCGCGCCTGTACGAAGTGCTCGTAGCACCACTGCAGGGAGTGTCCGCTGGCCACCCACTGCGGGGGGGGACAGGGACACAGAGGGGGGGACACAGAGGGGAGCAAGGACATGGCGGGACACAGTGGGGACAGGGACACGGGAGGGGAGGACAAGGACACACTCAGCACCTGGTCCTGGACGCCCACCCCGTGCCCCCCAACCTGCCCCCCAGGGCCTCCCTGAACCCCCCAAGCGGCCCCCCAGCCCCACAGACAGCCCCCCCCCGCTCCAAAGACTCTGTACCCCCCAACCTGCTCCCTAGAATCCCCCCCCGGATTTCCCCCCCAGGGTCCCCACGACACCCCACACCCCTCAACCTGCCCCCTAATCCCCATATTTACCCCCCAATACCACCCCCCCAGACACCCCGTACCCTCCAAAGCCCCCCCGCCCCATATTTACACCCCCCCCAGAGCCCCACATACCCCCGCCAAACACCCCCCTACCCCCCAAACCTACATCCCCCAGCACATCCCATCACCCCGCCACGTCCCCATCGGTGTCCCCATCCGTGTGTCGTCGTACCCCCCCGCCACCGTGTCGTGTGTGTCCCCCCCCCTCGCCCCGTGCCTGGTTGTAGACGTTGAGCAGGACGAGGTGGTCCCCCCCGGGGACGTGGAAGCCCAGCCGGGCGCTGTCAGCGTGAAGGATCTTGTCCTTGGGGCGGTAGAAGATGGCGTTGTTGACCGAAAGCATGGCCGCCACCGTCAGCACCTCCTCCGTGCAGCCGTACCTGGGCGGGGGGTTGACGTCACCGCGTCACCGCGGGGACCCAGGATCGGGTGGGGGGGGTGGCACCACCCCCTGGTAGGCGCCCGATGGGGGTCAGGGATGGGGACGCCACTGGGACATCTGGGGACAAGATGGGGACGCAACGAGGATGCCCAAGGATAAGCTGGGGACACCCAGGGGACACCACCGGGACACCAAGGCACAACCTAGGGACACCTGGGGACAACCTGCAGACACAGGGGGACCCAGGAGGGGACCTGGGGACAACCCAGGGGACACGAGGAGGAGAACGACCTGAGAACACCTGGGGCAACCCAGGGGACAACCAGGGACACCACGAGGACACGCAGGGACGAGGCAGGGGACACCACAGGGACACCCAGGGAACAACCTGGGTTGTCACCCAGGGACGCCCAAAGGGACACCACCAGGACCCCTAGGGACAACCTGGGGACACCATGAGGCCACCCAGGGGACACCCCAGAGGACATCGCAGGCACAAGCCAGGGGACACCCAAGGGGACACCACCAGGACACCTGGGGACACCAGCGAGGACACTCACTGCTCGGAGGCCAGGATCATCTTGGCCAACATGGGCTCCACCGGCAGCTCCGCCATGCGCCGGCCCAGCTGGGGACAGGGAGGGGACAGCGTCAGGGCCAGTGCTCCCAGTAACCCCGCTCAGTGCTCCCCGTACCATGGTGAACTCACCCATGGGGTTCACCACCACCATCTCAGCCTCTTCCAGTGCTCCCAGTACCATGGTGAGCTTCACCCAGTGGTTGAGAGCACCCAGGGCCCCCATCCCAGTCCCTCCCAGTGCTCCCAGTACCGTGGTGAGCTCTCCCAGGTGGTTGAGGGCGCCCAGGGCGTAGAGCTGCTCCAGTGCCAGCACCAGCGTCTCGTGGGGCGGCGGGTCCAGGAAGTCGAAGTGGATGAGGTCGTTGATGCCTGGGGACAGGGACATCACCCGCTGTCACCCCAGGGCCACCCCAGACCTCTCCTGGTACCCCAGGGTGTCCCCCACAGCCCAAAATGTCCCCAGTGTCACCCAGGCCCTGAGCTGTGCCCCTGCCCCAAGATGCCTTGAGGTCCCCCTTGTCCCCAAATGTCCCTCGAGATGCTCCCAAGATGCCCCAAGAGCCTCCAAGATGCCCTTGAGATACCTCCTAAGATGTCCCGATGGTCCCCTGATGGTCCCCAAGATGCCTGGATGTCCCCTGTGGTGCCCCTATCTCCCCTGAGATGCCCTTATGCCCACCCAGGTGCCTCCTGAGATGCCCTGCCACCCGTTAAGACATCCCAATGTCCCCTAAGATGCCTCCTGACATGCCCCAATGCTCCCTAAGGTGCCCCAATCCCTTCCAAGATAGCTCCCGAGAAGCCCTGAGGGACCCTGAGATGCCCCAATCACTCCTGAGATGGCCTAGCAGCCCCTACAATGCTCCAATGCCCCCCGAGATGCCTCATGAGATGTCCCAGTGCCCCCCAGGATACCCCGATGCTCCCTAAAATACCTCTTGAGATACCCCCATGCCCTCTAAGGTGCTTCCTGAGAAGACCTGACAGCCCCTAGGATGGCCCAACGCCCCCAAGATGCCTCCTGAGATGCCCTGATAGTCCCTGAGATGCTCCAGTGCCCCCCCAAATGCCTCCTCAGATGCCCCAATGGTCCCTGAGATGCCCCAATGCCCTCTAAGATGTCCCAATGACCCCTGAGATGCCTCCTGAGACACTCTGATGGCCCCCAAGATGCTCCAATGGCCCCTCAGATGCCTCCTGAAATGCCCTGATGGTCCCTAAGATGCCCCAATGCCCTCTAAGACGTCCCAATGGTCCCTGAGATGCCTCCTGAGGTGCCCTGATGGTCCCTGAGATGCTCCAATGCCCCCTGAGATGCCTCCTGAGATGCCCCAATATCCTCTAAGATGCCCCAATGCCCCCCAGGATGCCCCTTTAGACCCCAAAATACAAAATACGACCCCGCAGCATCCCCGTCTCACCGAGGCTCTTGAGGAGCAGGACGAGGGAGCCCAGGTCGGCACGTTGGATCTCAGGCACCGGCGTCTCCTCCAGCTCGTGCTGGAAGGCCCAAGCCGTGTAGAGGCGGAAGCACTTCCCGGGAGCCACCCGTCCCGCCCGGCCTGCCCGCTGGTTCGCCGAGGCCTGCGGGTCATCGTCACCGGTCACCAGCAGGGCCACGGGGTGGGGGGAGACAGGGGGAATGTGGAAGGACAAGGGACACGGCTGTCCATGGACACCCAGAGGCATGGGGACCCAGAGATGTGGGGACCAAGGGACATGGGGACGTGGAGACCAAGGGACCTGGGGACACAGGGACATGGGGACACGGAGACCAAGGGACCTGGGGACACAGGGACATGGGGACATGGAGACCAAGGGACCTGGGGACCAAGGGACCTGGGGACACAGGGACATGGAGACCAAGGGACCTGGGGACACAGGGACCTGGGGACACAGGGACCTGGAGGAGACAGAGGAACACGGCTGCCCATGAGGATCCAGACAAATGGGGACCTGGGGACATGGGGACCCAGTGACATGGGGACATGGGGACCAAGGGACGTGGGGACACCAAGGGACAAGGGACATGGCTGCCCACAGGGACCCAGAAGCACGAGGACCTGGGGACCCAAAGAGGGGACCTGGGGACTCAGTGACATGAGGACACGGTGACCAAGGGACGTGGGGACACAGGGACACGGTGACCAAGGGACATGAGGACACCAGAACACAGCTGCCCATAAGAACCCTGGGGACATGGGGACACACCAACCCCCGCAGAAGGGCCACAGGAGGGGACACAGCCACCTAAGGGGACCGAGGGGGGACACGGGGGGGGTGACACAGTGAGGGAGGTGACAGGGGAGGTGACAGGGGGTGACGCGGTACCCGGGAGCAGGGGGTGACCACGAGGGACTCCATGCCGGTGCGGGCGCTGTAGCTCTTCTGCTTGCAGAACCCGGGGTCCAGCACGTAGACGATCCCGTCGATGGTCACCGACGTCTCCGCGATGTTGGTGGCCACCACCACCTGGGGGGAGGGGAGGGGATGTCACAGGCCCTGCCCACCCCGGGCTCCACCCCATGAGCCCCCACCCTCTTAAGCCCCACCCTCTTAAGCCCCATCCCTTTAACTCCACCTTATTAAACCCTACCTCTCAGACTCCACCCACAGACCCCACCCTATCAAGCCCCACCTCCTTAAGCCCCATCCCAAGTCTCACCCCATTAAACCCCACCCCAGACTCTATCTCCATAAGCCCCGCCTCATCAAGTCCCACCCCTAGGCCCCACCTGCACAGGCTCCACCCCCTTAGACCCCACCCCATACAGTCCACTTTTTAGACCTCAATCTCTTAAACTCCATCTTATAAGCTCCACCCCTTTTAGGCCCTGCCCTATTAAGCTCTGCCCTTTAGACCTCATCCTACTAAGCTCCACCTCCTTAGACCCTGCCCTAAACCCCACCCTATAAAGCCCCACCCTATTAAGCTCTATTCCATGAGACCCCACCCCTTAAACTCCACCCTATTGAACCCAACCCCTTTAAACCTCACCCTATTAAGCTCCACCCTCTCAGCCACCACCCCTTAAACTCCACCCTATTGAGCACCACCCCTTTAGGCCACACCCCATTATACCCCACCCTATTAAGCTCTACTCCATTAAACCTCACCTTTAGACCCCCCCCTTAAACTCCTCCCTATTAAGCCCCACCCCTTAAACCCCACCCTATTGAGAACCACCCCTTTAGGCCACACCCCATTATACCCCACCCTATTAAGCTCTACACTACTAAGCTCTACTCTGTTAAACCTCACCTTCTTAAACTCTCCCTTAAACTCCACCCTATTAATCCCCACCCCTTCAGACCCCACCCTATTCACCCCACCCCCATAGACCCCACCCCTTAGGCCCCAGCCCATTAAGCCCCACCCCTTAGACCCCCCACCCAATTAACCCCACCCCTTAGACCCCACCCTCTCAACCTGCCCCCCTCCCTGACTCCCCCTTCCCGGCAGCCCCCACCTCTCCAAAACCCCACCCCCTCAGCCCCACCCCTCTTCCCCTCCCCTCCCCTTAAAGGGCCAAAGCCCCCCCACCTTGCGGGCGCCGGGGGGGGTGGGCTCAAAAATACGGGCTTGCATGTCGGAGGGGAGGTTGGCGTAGATCGGCAGCACCAAAAGCTCGGCCAGGCGGGAGCCCAGGCGACGGCAGCGCTCCTGCAGCAGCTCCACGCACGCCTCGATCTCCTCCTGTCACCCACGGGCAGGGGACGTTAAGTGGCAGGGGACGGGGACATCCAGGGGGAGGGGGAAAAGGGGGGGGGGGGGGAATAGGGACACCCGGAGGGGACAGGGATGATGACTGGGGAGATGGGGATGCTCAGGGGAATGGGGACATCTGGGAGGGATGGGGATGGCCAGGGGGATATCGGGGACACCGGGGGAATGGGGACATCCCCGGGCGGGGGGGACACTGGGGGGGAAGGGGACACCCAGGAGGACGGGGATGGCCGTGGGGATGGAGACACCCAGGAGGACGTCAGGGGAATGGGGACAACTGGGGGGACACCAGGGGACACCCAGGGGGATGGGGATGGCCAGGGGGACATCAGGGACACTGGGGGAATGGGGACATGCTGGGGTGGCAGGGGGACGCCCAGGAGGATGGGGACAGCCGTGGGGATGGAGACACCCAGGAGGACGTCAGGGGAATGGGGACAACCGGGAGAATGGGGACATCCAGGGGGGATGGGGACAGCGCGGGGGGGACACTGGGCCACCAGGAGGATGGGGACAGCCATGGGGATAAAGACCCCCCAGGGGACATCAGGGGAATGGGGACACCCGGGGGGAAACTGGGGACACCCAGGGGGATGGGGACATCTGGGGGGGATGGGGACACTGCGTGGGGGACACTGGGACACAAGGGGGGAAGGGGACACCCAGGAGGACCCAGGGACCCCTGGGGGAATGAGGACATCAGGGGACACCCAGGGGAACGGGGATGGCCACAGGGATGGAGACATCAGGGGACACCCAGGGGAATGGGCACAGCCATAGGGATGGGGACACCCAGGGGACATCAGGGACACCCGGGGATGGGGACACCTGGGGGACGTTAGGATGACACTGAAAGCATGAAAAATATGAGGGGGACAGAGAAAGGGACAGCAAGGACATGGGGGGTGGCAGGGAGGTGACCCACTTGCCTGGTGTGGAGGATGATGTCCCCAGGGGGCTGGGTGACACAGGGGTGCCCAGGGGACATGGAGGTACTCAGGGGGGGACGCGAGAAGTGGCAGGGAGGGGACGGGGGTGACAGTGGGACACCCACCTGGCCGGTGAGGAAGACGAGGATGTCCCCGGGGGGCTGGGTGACGTGGATCTGCAGCACCGACACCACGCACGCCTCCAGGTAGTCGGCCTCGGGCGCCTGGGGAGGGGACATCGAGGGGACATCAGCACCGGGTGTCCCCAAGTGTCCCTAGGCAGCCCCCTGCCCCCCCTGCTGCCCAGTGTCCCCCAGTCGCCATGTCCCCCTGCATCCCCCCGTGTCCCCACGTCCCCTGACATCCCCATGTCCCCCACTGTCCCAGTGCTCCCACGTCCCTCGATGTCCCCTTCTCCCCTGTCACCCCCCATGTCCCCCTGTGCCCTGAGGTCCTCCAACACCCCCCAGTGTCCTCAGACGTCCCTGTGCCACCACGTCCCCCGATGTCCCCTTGTCCCCCAGCACCCCACATCCTCCAACATCCCCCAGTGTCCCCAGGTGTCCCCCTGCCCCCCCCGTCCCCTCATGTCCCCCATTGCCCCACATCCCCCAGTGCCCCCACATCCCCTTGCTGCTCCCGTGTCCCCCCTGTCCCCTTGTCCCTCCGTCCCCCAGTGTCCCCTTGTCCCCCAGCACCCTAAAACCCCCTGCTCCCCCCGTGTCACCTTGGTGTAGTAGATGTCGACGGGGAAGCGGCGGCCGGGGATGCGGAAGACGGGGGCCTGGTCGAAGAAGGCGGAGAAGCGCTGCGTGTCGAGGGTGGCCGAGGCCACCAGCACCTTCAGCTGGGGACGGAACCGGGCGATGTCCTTGATCAGCCCGAAGAGGACGTCGGTGTGCAGCGTGCGCTCGTGGGCCTCGTCCACCATGATCACGCTGCGGGGACGGGGGGGACGGGCATGGGGACAGGGATGAGGACATGGGGACAAGCGTGGGGACACGGGGACAAGCGTGGGGACAGGTATGGGGACATGAGAACAGGTATGGGGACACAGGGACAAGCATGGGGACAGGTATGGGGACATGAGAACAGGTATGGGGACACAGGGATAAGCATGGGGACATGTATGGGGACACAGGGATAAGCATGGGGACAGGTATGGGGACGGGGAGGACATGTATGGGGACGGGGGGACAAGCGTGGGGACGGGTACAGGGACATGAGGACAGGTATGGGGACACAGGGATAAGCATGGGGACAGGTATGGGGTCATGGGGACAGACGTGAGGACATGGAAAAAGCACAGGGACCAGGTATAGGGACATAGGGACAAACGAAGGGACATGGGAACAAGTGTGAGGACAAGTGTGAGGACAAGCGTGGGGATGTGGGGAGAAGTACGGGGACAGGTATGGGGACACGGGGACAGCCGTGGGGATGCAGGGACAGGCGTGGGGACAGTCACAGGAGTGTTGGGATGTGAGACAAGACACAGGGACACGGAGACAGGCACAAGGACATGGGGACAGGGACATGGGGACACCAAAGTGACACCAGTAAGACTAAGGACAAGGACAGCGACGGGGGCATGTGGCTGCTCTGCCAGTCCCCTGCTGTGTCCCCAATGCCCTCCCACTGTCCCCAACTGCCCCCCATCCCCACAATGTCCCCAATTATCCCCCCCAGATATTCCCCACCCCCCCTACTGTCCCCCCATTGTCAACCTCCCCCCACACCTTACTGTCCCCATCCCCAGGTCCCCAACGTCCCTAATGTCCCCACGGTCCCCCAGCCTCTGACGTCCTCAACGTCCCCAATCCCTCTGCTCTCCCCCCAACATCCCGATGCCCCCCATGTCCCCATTATCCTTGGTGTCCCCAGCATCTCTGGTGTCCCCCGTGTCCCCTATGTCCCCTCCGTGTCCCCAGTGTCCCCAAGGCCACCTGTAGGAGCCGAGGTCGGGCTCGGTCAGGAACTCCCGCAGCAGCATCCCGTCCGTCATGTACTTCAGCACCGTCCGCTCCGACGTGCAGTCCTCGAAGCGGATGCTGTACCCCACCTGGGGACAAGGGACATGTCACCAGCGGGGCCCAGTGTCCCCTGACTCCCCCCCTCTGAGTCCCTTAACCCCTCCCCAGCGGTCCCCAGGGTCCCTAACTGTCCCCAGGATCTCCTGGAGTCCCCTCGCTTGCCCAGGGTGCCCTAACGTCCCCCTGGGGTGTCCTGGGATGGGGATGTGTCCCCAGTGTCCCCTGCGGTCCCCAGGATGGTGACATCTTCCCTGGAGTCCCCTAGGATGCAGATGTGTCACCTGGAGTCCACTAGGACAGGGACATGACATTAGGGTTCCCTGTGTCCTCAGGGTTCTCTGGGACAGGGACATGTCCCCCATGTCCCCTGAGGTCCCCACAATGGGGACATCTTCCTCGGGGTCCCCTAAAATGCAGACAAGTTCCCTAAGGTCCCCAAAGATGGACACATGTCATTAGTGCCCCCAGTGTTCCTCAGGGCTCCCTGGGACAAGGACCTGTCCCCAGTGTCCCCTACGGTCCCCAGGATGGCGAGGTGTCCCCTGGGTCCCTTGCGAGGGGGACGCGACCCCAGCATGTGGATGTGTCCGTCCCCGGGGTCCCCTGGGACAAGGCCACATCCCCAGGGTCCCTCAGGGTCCCTTTGGGACAGGGACGTGCCCCCAAGTTCCCCAGCCACCCTCAGGTCACCAGAGCCACCCCTGAGGGTGTCCCACACCCCTCACGTCCCCGTCGCTCCCCGTCCCCGTGTCTCCCCCTGTGTCCCCGTGTCCCCGCCGTGTCCCTGCGTCACCTCGTTGCCCAGCTTGGTGCCCATCTCGACGGCCACGCGGGCGGCCACGCTCATGGCGGCCACGCGCCGCGGCTGCGTGATGCCGATCTTCAGCCCCTGGCGCGTGTAGCCCTGCGGGGGGGGGGCGGGTGGATTCGGTTGTGGGGGGGACGGGGATGACAACCTTTCCCTGCCCCCCTTGCCCTCCAGCTCCCTTATTACCCCCCTGATGCCCCCCCAGCCCCCATCTGCCCCCCTGAAGCCCCAAACCCCCTTATCTGCCCCCCAAAGCCCCCCAATCTGCCCCGTCACCCCCCTCATGCCCCCAAACCCCCTATTTGCCTCCCATAGCCCCTTGATCTGCCTCACATAGTCCCCCCATCTTTCCCCCAATACCCCCTGATGCCCCCAGCCCCCCATCTGCCCCCCAGCTCCCCTATCTGCCCCCCATTGCCCCCCCAGCCCTCCTATCTGCCCCCTATAGCCCCCTGATGTCCCAACTCCTCCATCTACCCCCCAATACCCCCTTGATGCCCCCCAAGCTCCCTATCTGCCCCCCATCATTGCTGTGATACCCCCAACCCCATTATCTGACCCCCCCAACATCCCCCATGCCTCTATCTGCCCCCGCAATTACCCTTCTGATACCCCCCAACCCCCCCATCTAGCCCTCGATGCCCCCTCATTTGCCCCCAGCTCCCCACATCTGCCCCCCATTGCCTCCCATCCCCACTATTTGCCCCCCCCCAGCCCCCCCAAAAGCCCCCCCACCTCCTCGTGCAGGTACTGGGGGATCTGGGTGGTCTTGCCGGAACCGGTCTCCCCCTCGATGACCAGGATTTGGTGCTGAGCGATGGCGGCCACCAGCTCGTCGCGGTAAGGGAAGATGGGAAGGCTACGGCGAACCTCCTGCGCCGACTGCCGCCGCCGCTCCGCCTCTGGCACCGGCGCCGGCGCCTCCTGCGGGTGCCGACAGTGTCACCCCCGCGGTCCCCATGTCACCTCCAGTGTCCCCACAGCCCCCTGGCATCCTCCCAGGGTCCCCCCAGTGTCCCCATGTCACCTCCAGTGTCCCCAAAATCCTCCATTGTCCTCCCAGGGCCCCCCCCCCCACTGTCCGCATGGTGCCTATAGTATCTTCAGGACCCCTTCCAGCACCCAAATCCTCCTTTGTCACCCCCAAGGTCCCTGCCATCCCCCCTAGAACCCCCTCCACCTCCCCAAATTCCCCTTCCATCCCCCCAAGGTCCCTCCCATCACTCCCAGGACCCCCTCCAGCACCCCAAATCCTCCCTCTACCTCCCCAAGGTCCCTCCCATCACCCCCAGGACCCCCTCCAGCACCCCAAATCCTCCCTCTACCTCCCCAAAATCCCTCCCATCACCCCCAGGACCTCCTCCAGCACCCCAAATCCTCCCTCTAACTCCCCAAAATCCCTCCCATCACCCCCAGGACACCCTCCAGCACCCCCAAACCCCCTGCCCCCTCACCTTATCGGGCTCAGTGCCTTTCATCTGCACGGCGCTGACGAACTGGATCATCTCATCTTCCTCCAGCACGAAGTCGTAATCTTTGGAGGGCTGACGGCGGGCGGCATCGCGTGCCCCAAACCTCAGGGAAGCCGCCCCTATTCGCTCCTCTTCCCATCGCCGCTGCTCGTCCCGGGGGGCCATCCGCTCTTCCTCCCCTCCCGTTGCTTCCTCGCGTTCTGGGATCTTCTACGGGGAGGTGGTGAGAGCGGTGAAACCACGGTGGTGTCCCCCCGAAACCCCCTGCCGTGGCAGGAGGGACCTTGGGGAGATGGAGGGTGGAATTTGAGGCATTGGAGGGAGTCTTGGTGGTGATGGGAGGGATTTTGGGGGGATAAAAGGATGATTTGGGGTGCTAAAGGGGGTCCTGGGGGTGATGGAAAAGACCCTGGGGAGACACAGAGAGCATTTAGGGTGCTGGAGGGGGCCTTGGCAGCCATGAGAGCAATCTTGGTGGGGACAGAGACAGGATTTGGGGTGTTGAAGAGGCTCCTGGAGGTGATCGGAGGGATTTTGGGGGGATAGAGGAAGGATTTGGGGTGCTGGAGGGGATCCCAGGAGTGATAGCAGTGATCTTGAGAGGACAGAGAGAGGATTTGGGGCGCTGAAGGAGATCCTGGGGGTAATGGAAGGGACTCTGGGGGAATAGAGGAAGGATTTGGGGTGCTGGAGAGGATCTCAGCAGCGATAAGAAAGACTTTGAAAGAATAGAAAAACGATTTCAGGTGCTAGAAAGGGCCCTGGGGGTGATGGAAGAAACCCTGATGGGGATAAAGGCAAGATTTGAGGCACTGAAGGGAATCTTGACAGTGGTGGGAAGGATCTTGCGGGTCTAGAATAAGGGTTTGGGGTGCTGCCAGGTATTTGGGGCCCCTCACCTTGCCCCGTGTTTCCTCGGGGATGTAATACCGGTTACTTTTCTCCAGTTTCTCTTTCTCCCCAGCCCGTTTGTACTCGCGGGCCAGATCCCGCACGCGCCGTTTGTACTCCAGCTCACGCCGCTCCGCCCTTGTCAGCGCCTCTTCCCCGAAAAGATATTCTTCGTCGGCGATCTCTGCTTCCAGTTCTTCTAATTTATCTCGTTCCCGCTTAGCTAGGTATTCCCGGCGGGACTTCTTCCGTAGTTCCGGAACCTGGATGGGGACACACACACACAGAGGAGGAGGAAAAAAGGGGTGTCGGGGTTCGGTGGATGCCCCCTCGGCACGAGGTTGGCCAGATCCTGGAGCTCACCATGGTTTTTTGATCTTCTTCGGCGACTTTGAGGCGTTTCTGGGCTTCTTCGTAGGCCTGGGGGTGGGGAGAAAGGGGGTGAGGAGGGGAGGGGGACCCCAAATTCTAGCTGCAGAGCATGGAGAAGGTGGGGGGCCTTAACAGCAACCCCAGATCCCCCCAATCCCAGCCAGGGATGTTGAAACTGAGCCAGGAGTCAGACAAAGCCCCCGTCAGTTCCACCTAAGGACCCCCCAATCCCACCCAGCACCCACCCAAGCCCAGCTGGGACCCCTAAATCAAACACAGGGACCCCCAGGAAACTGGCAGGATCCCCCCCCATCCTGGATGTGACCCCCCCAATCCCACCCAGCACCCCACCAATCCCAGTTAGGACCCCTGAATCAAACCCAGGGTCCCCCAGGAGCCAGACAACACCCCCCCACCCCAGGGACCTACCCAGGGACCCTCAATTCCACCCAGGAACCCCAAACCTTCTCCAGGATCCCCTCCCATTCCCACCCAGGGATCCCAAATCCCACCCAAGGACCCCCAAAAGCATGGCAGAACCCCCCTCATCCTGACTGTCACCCCCAAATCCCACCCAGGGACCCCAATTCCCACTCAACCCCCCTAAATTCCATTCAGGGTACCCAAACCTAAGTCATGGACACCCCAAAATCCTACCCAAGGACCCCCAGGAACCTGGGAGGGCACCCCAGCTTTCCCTCTGGCACCCCAATTCCCACTCAAACTCCCTAAATCCCACCCAGGGAACCCAATTCCACCCAGGGACCCCCAATTCCATCCAAAGACCCCCAGGAGCTCAGCAGGGCCCCCCAAACACAGCTGGACCCCCTCAAATCCCCCCTGGGACCCCTCCAAAAGGCGTTGCGACCCCCCCCCCATCACCTTGGCATCGGGGCGGGCGAGGACGGTGCGCGTGCGGTCGCGGTCGCGGCGGCGCAGACGCTCGGCGAAGGCATCGCGTTCTTCCAGGTCCCGCAGCCGTTCCCGCTCCGATGCTTCCCATTCCGCTTCTGGCTCTTCAGGGGGCTCCGGAGCCCTGGTTTGGGGGGGGGGGGGGGGGGACGTCACATGGGGGAACCCCAAAACCCATAGATCTTAATAATTTGGGGGGCCCTAAGGTTTTTTTAAATGATCTTGAGGGTGTGAACCCCAAAATTCCAGGGGGGACTCAGCACCCAGAGGGATCCCAAAAGCTCAGGGGGACCCCATAAGTCAGGAGGGGACCTTGAGACCCCCGGGAGACCCCCAAAAGCCTGGAGGGGACCCCAACATCCAGGGGGACCTTGAGTACCTGTGGTGACATTCCAGGAGGCAGGAGGAAACCCTGAGACCCCCATAACTGGGGGGGGGGACCCCCAAGAATCAGGGGGACCCTGAGGGGCAGGAGGAAACCCCAAGACCCCCATGATTGGGGAGGGAACCCCAAGTATCATGGGGACCCTGAGGGGCAGAAAGAAACCACAAGACCCCCATAATGGGGGGGGGAACCCCAAGAATCAGGGGGACCCTGAGGGGCAGGAGGAAAGCCCGAGACCCCCATAATGGGGAGGGGACACCCCGATAATGGGGGGGACCCCAAGAACGGGGGCTACTCACGGGGGTGTCGGCGGCGAGGGGCTGGAGGCCTCGGGCGACTCGGAGCGTCGTCGTCGGAGGTGTCGGCGTCGGCGGTGGGAAGCGTCGGCCATGCCGGGGGTGGAGCCATGGGAAGGGGTGGAGCTTGGGGCGGGGCCCGCCCCCTCGTCGTCGCTATCGACCAATCGGTAGCCCTGGCTGCGGCGCTGCAGCTCCCGCGCCGCCCGCTCAGCCGCTCGGCCCGGGGGCTCCCGTGGTGCCTCCCGGGGGACCTGGGGGCGGGGACAGCGTCAGGACACGCCTCCTCTGCGGTTAGCCACGCCCCCGTGTCTGGCCCCACCCCTCAACCTGGCCACGCCCACCTGCACCCCAATGCCCCTTTACTGGACACGGCTTCCCTGGTGGTGCTCAGGCATGCAAACCACGCCCCCTCCGCCTGACCCCGCCTCCCCAAGCCCCACCTTCTCACCTTAAAGCCACACCCCCACCTCACAAGACACGCCCCTACCCGCGTGTAGGGTTACTAGGCTCCTCCCACACACTACCTTAGAAGCCCCGCCCCCTCCGAGGCAGCCACGCCCCTTCCCGCCACAGCCACCCCGCGATAAGCCCCGCCCTCACCTACAAGCAGGCCACGCCCCCCACCCGCAAAGTTCCCCTCCTAAGTCGAACGGGGAAGCCCCGCCCACTCCCACCCTCGGAGCCCCGCCCCGGAGGGGAAGCCCCGCCCACCTTGTCCCACAGCTCCCGCGCGAAGGCGCGCACGCGCGGCTCCTCCACCCGCAGCGCCTCCGTTTCCCGCAGCCGCTCCAGCAGCTCCTCCACGCTACGGCTCCGCCGCGCCAACGCCACCAGGAAGGCGGGGACGTGCCGCCCGCTCAGCCCCAGCAGAGCCTGTAGCTCCCCGGATACCCACCGCTCCAGCGCCGCCGCCGCCGCCGCCATGATCGTCCCCTACTTCCGCCTTCCCTCCGCGGCCGCCGTACTGCCGCCTGCAGCCGATCCGCCACCGCGGCTCGCAGCGCTCTGCGCATGCGTCGTTGTAGAGCACCGCCCCTCTCGCTCTACGCATGCGCCCCGCCCGCATCGTCCTCCCGCCCCGCCCTCGCGGCGCGCTCGCGCTCTGCCGCGGCCCCCCGCGTCCGCGCATGCGCGATTCCGCTGTACCGTAACTTAAAAAAAAAAAAAATATATATAAACCCGCCTTTCGGCCTCCAGTTCCCCCCGCCCCCGGTGTCACCAGCCAGGCTCACAGCAGCCGCCATCACCTTTTATTGTCGCTTGTCGCGGTACAGTGCAGCCAAGAGGCGGCGCGGCCCTCCCCACGGTGAGCCGAGGGCTTCGTCGCCGTGGCAACGGGCGTAGGCCTCAGGCTCCGTTGCCATGGCTACGGGAGCAGGCCTCAGGCTTCGGCCTCCTCCGCCATTTTCTCTCCCGTCCACCGCTCCCACCTTCGGCCGATGGCAGCCGGGCCCCCCCCCCAACTCCAGACTGTTTCCCCCCGCCCACGCCATCCACCGGCCACCCGCCGCCATCCTTCATGCTCCCACCCGGCCATTGCTCCTCCGCCGTTTGGCCTCTGTCCACCGTTTGGCCTCCCTCGGCCATTTTGGAGCCTTCCTCCTCACCCATCCCCTCCCTCACCATCAGCCACCACAGCAATAAATCACGTCCCCTCCCCATCTCCCCCCCCCCCCCCAGCATAGCCCCCCCCAGCTAATACTGCCATGGCTTTGCCCCCCCACCCTCCGCCCCCCAGCCCAGTTGTAACTGAGCCTGGCCCAGTTCCTAACTGGGGCAGCTCTGGTTGACCCAATACTGACAAAGTTGCCCCACCCCTGGCTAAAAAAAGTCCTTAATTAGGCTAAAAAAAAAAAAAAAACCTCGTTAAGGATAATTGCCGTGCCCCCCCCCCCCCCCCCCCCAACTAGAAAAGCTACAAAATGGGGCGAGAAGAGCTGGATACCCCCCCAAAAATCCCCCCATGGTGCCCCAGTGGGGGGGGGGGGGGGCAGAATGCCGCTGGGTCCCCACAGTGGGGACAGTGTCCTTGTGCCCCCCCTCCTGGGGCAGTTTTTGGCGGGGGGGGTGGTCCTTGTCCGTGCATCTGGCCCTGTCCTGCCCCGCCGGGGGGTCCCTCAGGTCCGGCCCTGTCCCCCCCTTCGCTGGCAGGGGGGTGGGGGGCCCAGCATGGCTCCCCCCCACCCCCCCGCCGTGGGGCAGAGGCCGGGGTTACCGCCTGCAGGACTCATCTGGGGGGGGGGGAATGGGGCGTGAGGACCAAAGCATCTGGGCCCCCCGTTAGCCCCTCCAACACCCCCAGGGGACTCAGGTGTCCAGGGCCCCCCTTTACCCCCCTAACCCCCCCCAGGTGTCTGGGTGGCCCCCATTACCCCCCTCACTCAAGCCCCCCCAGGTGTCCAGGGCCCACCATTACCCCCTTAACCCCTCCAGGTGTCCAGGGCCCCCCATTACCCCCCTCCAACCCCCCCCAGGTGTCCAGGGCCCCCCATTACCCCCCCTAACCCCCCCAGGTGTCTGGGTGGCCCCCATTACCCCCCTCACTCAAGCCCCCCCAGGTGTCCAGGGCCCACCATTACCCCCTTAACCCCCCCCAGGTGTCCAGGGCCCCCCTTTACCCCCCCTAACCCCCCCCCGGTGTCCAGGGCCCCCCATTACCCCCCCTAACACCCCCCAGGTGCCCAAGTATCCCCATTACCCCCCCTCAGCCCCCCCTCCAGGGGACCCAGGCATCAGGATCCCCCCATTACCCTCTTCAACACCCCCCCCTCCCCGGGGCACCCAGGCATCTGGTGCGTGTGTGTCCCCCCCCCGCAAAAGCCACCCCAGGGCACTCACCCACAAGCAGGGCGCGGGCTCGCAGCCCCCCCGGCAGCCCCCGCACGGGAGGGGGCTCGTCCTCATCCTCATCCTCATCAGGGGCCGAGGGGGGGCCGGGGGGGGGGTGGCTCTTCGGGGGGGCCCCAGGCCGCCAGCGCTGCCCCCTCCGAGGGGTAGCAGAAGGTGCGCTCCAGCTCCCGCTCGCTGAACCAGATCTTCAGCTGGGGGGGGGGGAACGGGGGGACACAACACAGGACATGGGGACATTGTGGGGATGGGGACACCCCTGGGGTCACCCTGGGGATGGGGACACTTTGGGGATGGGGACAGCCTGGGGACACCCGTGGGGTCACCCTGGGGATGGGGACACTTTGGGGATGGGGACACCATGGGGAAAGGGGTGGCATGGGGACATCCTGAGGACAGCCTTGGGGTCACCCTGGGGATTGGGACATCCTGGGGAGAGGGGTGGCATGGGGACACCCCAGGGTCATCCTGGGGAAAGGGGTGGCATGGGGACACCCTGGGGACACCTGTGGAGTCACCCTGGGGATGGGGACACTTTGGGGATGGGGACAGCCTGGGGAGAGGGGTGGCATGGGGACACCCGTGGGGTCACCCTGGGGATGGGGACACTTTGGGGATGGGGACACCCTGGGGACACCCCAGGGGTCACCCTGGGGATGGGGACACCCGTGGGAAAGGGGTGGCATGGGGACACCCCAGGGTCATCCTGGGGAAAGGGGTGGCATGGGGACACCCCCGGAGACACCCTGGGGATGGGGACACTTCGGGGACGGGGACACTTTGGGGACGGGGACACCTTGGGGTCACTCTGGGGATGGGATCACCCTGGGGACATGGGACATCATGGTGACAGCGGTGCAGGGGTGGCATGGGGACGGCCCGGGGATGGGGACAACATGGGGACGACGTCACCCTGGGGTCACCTCGGGGACGGGGTCACCCTGAGGACAAGGTCACCCTGGGGATGGGGACAACTCGGGGACCCCGTGGGGACCCCGTGGCCCCACGCCGTGCCCAGCTCCGGGGACAAGCAGGGACGTGAGTGTGTCCGTGTGTCGCGTGTCCCCCCCCTCCATGGGGGTTCCCATGGCAATTAATCCACCTCCTGGCTTAATCGTAATTAACGGGAGGTTATTAATGACCCGGGGGGGGGGGTCACGCGGCCCCACGGGGAGCGGGGGATGGGAGCGGGGCAGAGGAAGGGGGGGTTGGGCAGGGGACCCAGGCATCCGGACAGCCTCACCCTGTGGGAACCGCTTCCTCCCCCCCCCCACCCGCCCCCGCCAGGGTTCCTGTTTTTGGGGTGCCCCAGAGGATTCTGGGTAATGCTGGGGGGGGGGGGGGTGTATTTGTGACAAACACACCCCCACCCCCCAGTTTAACCACCGGACCCCTCTGCTCCTCCATCACAGGGGGACCCAGATGTCGGGGTCTTCACCCCCCCCCAAAAAAAAAAAAAAAAAAAAAGAGGGACCCAGGCGTCCGGGTGCGCACCGGCTGCCCGCTGCTTCCGCGGGGGGGGTGAAGTGCGGGCAGGACGTGCGGGCAGGGAGAGGAAGAGACAAGGACCCAGGCGTCCGGGTGCCCAACCCCCCCGGTCACTCTCGTTGCCTTCCCACAACTGGGGGGGGGGGAACGGGACGAGGGTTGGGGACCCCAGGAAGGGACAGGGATGGGGACACGGGTCAAGAAGGGGACAGGAGTGAGGGTCCAGGAGGGGACAAGGAGGAGGACAAGGATGGGGACAGGGGGTCCAGGAGGGGACATGGACCAGGGATGGGGACAGGGGGTCCAGGAGGGGACATGGACCAGGGATGGGGACAAGGAGGTCCAGGAGGGGACAAGGATGGGGACAGAGGGTCCAGGAGGGGACAAGAATGGGGACAGAGGGTCCAGGAGGGGACATGGACCAGGGATGGGGACAGAGAGGTCCAGGAGGGGACAAGGATGGGGACAGAGGGTCCAGGAGGGGACATGGACCAGGGATGGGGACAGAGAGGTCCAGGAGGGGACAAGGATGGGGACATAGAGGTCCAAGAAGGGACAAGGATGGGGACAGGGGGTCCAGGAGGGGACATGGACCAGGGATGGGGACATGGAGCTCCAGGAGGGGACAAGGATGGGGACAGAGGGTCCAGGAGGGGACAAGAATGGGGACAGAGGGTCCAGGAGGGGACATGGACCAGGGATGGGGACAGAGAGGTCCAGGAGGGGACAAGGATGGGGACAGGAGGTCCAGGAGGGGACATGGACCAGGGATGGGGACAGAGAGGTCCAGAAGGGGACAAGGATGGGGACAGGGGGTCCAGGAGGGGACATGGACCAGGGATGGGGACATGGAGGTCCAGGAGGGGACATGGACCAGGGATGGGGACATGGAGCTCCAGGAGGGGAGAAGGATGGGGACAGCGATGGGGTGGGTCTAGCAAGGGACAGGGGATGAGGACAGGGAATAAGAAGGTCCAGGAGGGGATGAGGGTGGGGGACGGGGACAAGGAGGTCCAGGAGGGGACAAGGATGGGGGAGAGTGACACTGGTGGGGCTCCAGGAGGGGATGAGGGGACAGGGACAGGGAGGAGGCTGCAGGAAGGGACAAGGATGGGGACAGCGTGGGGTCCAGAAGAGGACGGGGGACAAGGATGGGGACAAGGGACGGGGTGGCAGGACGTTGAGGGGCTGGAGGACGCACGGCGGGACCCCCGGGGACATGGAGGGGCCACCGGGGGAGGCGGGGAGGGCACGACAGGAACCGCGGGGGGGTGACATGGGGCTACACAAGGGGACATGGAGGAGGACACGGGGGGGGTCCCTACCTTCTTGCGGTGGGGGTCGTTCTTGGCCAGGCAGGAGCGGGGCAGGGCCAGGTACCCGCCGATGACCTGGATCTCCTCGGCCGTGGGGTAACGCTTCTTGGGGGGCCCCGGGGGAGCAGCCGGGGGGGCGGGAGGCGCCGGAGGGGCGGGGGACCCTCCTTCGGGGCCGTTGGCGGTCACCCCCCGCCGGGGTCGCACCGTAATGGTGTTACCGCTACGGCGTTGCAGGGCCGGGTGGGCCAGGGGGGGCCCGGGTTCTCGGCGGGGCACCCCTCGCATGGCCGCCGGCCCGCTGCCCGCCCCCCCCAACCGGGGCCACCCCGGGGCTGCCGGCACCCGGCCCCTCCCCAGCACCGCCCTCGACACGCCCCTGCACGGGCGTCATGGCCGCCGCGGGCGTCGCGGTCCCCACGGGGGTCACGGCCACCACGGGCGTCATGGCCGCCGCGGTGGGCCCGGAGCCCTTGGCTGAGCCCTGTCCCTCGGCCGTCCCAGTGCCCTCGTGGCCATCGGCTGTCCCTTGTCCTCCTGGTGGCCCCCGTCCCTCGACCATCTTCCAGCTCTTGACCATCCCCTTGACCGTCCCCTGTCCCTCAACCGTCCCCAGGTCCTTGGCTGTCCCCTGGCCCTCAACCGCCCCTGGGCTGGTGGCCATCCCGTGGCCCTTGACCGTCCTATGGGTCTCAGCCATCTGCTGTCCCTCAGCCATCCCCTGTCCCTCAACTGTCCCCAGGTCCTTGGCTGTCCCCTGGCCCTCAGCCGTCCCTGGGCTGGTGGCCAACCCGTGGCCCTTGACCGTCCTATGGGTCTCGACTGTCCTACAGCCTTCGGCTGGCCCCCGTCCTTCAACTGTCCCCACCATGCCCTTGACTGTCCCCCATGTCTCAACCGTCCCCAGGTCCTTGGTCGTCCCCTGGCCCTCAGCTGTCCCTGGGCTGGTGGCCAACCCGTGGCCCTTGACCGTCCTATGGGTCTCAACAGTCCCTTGTCCCTCAACCGTCCCCCAGCCCTTGGTCGTTCCCCGTCCCTCAACTATCTCCAGGTCCTTGGTTGTCCCCAGACCTTCAGCTGTCCCCGGGCTGACGGCCAACCCGTGGCCCTTGACCGTCCTACAGCCCTCGACCGTCCCCTGTCCCTCAGCTGTCCCCACACCCTTGGCTAAGCCCCATCCCTTGACCAACCCAAGGCCCTTGACTGTCCCCCGTGTCTCAATTGTCCCAAGGTCCTTGGTTGTCCCCTGTCCCTCCGCCGCCCCCGGGCTGAGAGTCAACCTGTGGCCCTCAGCCGTCCTACAGCCCTCGGCCGTCCCCTGTCCCTCCACCGTCCCCACACCCTTGACTGAACCCCGTGTCTTGACCGTCCCCAGGTCCTTCGTTGTCCCCAGACCCTCAGCTGTCCCTGGGCTGATGGCCAACCCGTGGCCCTTGACCATCCTATGGGTCTCGGCTATCTGCTGTCCCTCAGCCGTCCCCTGTCCCTCAACTGTCCCCGTGCCCTTGGTTGACCCCAGACCATCAACCATCCCCGGGCTGCTGGCCAATCCATGGCCCTTGACCGTCCTATGGGTCTCAGCTACCTGCTGTCCCTCACCTGTCCCTTGTCCCTCAGCTGTCCCCATGCCCTTGACCGCCCCCCGCGTCTCGACTGTCCCCACGCCCTTGGTTGTCCCCGGACCCTCAACTGTCCCCGGACTGGTGGCCAACCCATGGCCCTTGACTGTCCTATGGCTCTCAGCCACCTGCTGTCCCTCAACTGTCCCCATGCCCTTGACCGCCCCCCGCGTCTCGACTGTCCCCACGCCCCTGGTTGTCCCCAGACCCTCAACTGTCCCCGGACTGGTGGCCATCCCATGCCCCTTGACCACCCCGTGGGTCTCAGCCCCCTGCTGCCCCCCGGCCCCTCCTTGCCCCTCGCACCCCTCATCCCCCGAGGTACAATGGCGGTTGGGGGATGTCCCGGGGGGGCTCTCGGGGAGACCCTCGGTGCTGAGCGAGCGGGCAGGGGGCCGCGGGGCAAAACGACTGAGCAGGCGGCTGACCCGACCCCGGGTGGGTTCGCTCTCCCCGCAGCGTTCCAGCCCCTCGGCGCTCCGGCTCAGGCCCGGCGCCAACGCCAAGGACCCCCCATCAGGGACCCCCCCCCCCGGCGGCTCCTGCTTTGGCTCGACGCCGTTCCAGCAGCTCCCGCTTCCAAGGGGGCAACTGAGCCGCCCGGTCCCGCTGCTCCCGCTCCCGCCGTCGAGCCGCCTCCTCCTCCCGCCGGCGCCGTTCCAGCAGCTGCAGTTTCCAACCCGGCACGGCCATCGCCTGCGGCGGGATGGGGCGATGCGGGGATCGGGGTGGGGGAACGGGAGGGGATCGGGGGGGGGGGGCACGGTGGAGTTACGGGGGGTAGGGGAGGAACCAAGGATGGGGCTTGAGGAACCAAGGATGGGGTTGGGGAAGGCACCAGGGATGGAGCTGGTGGAGGCACCAGGGATGGAGTTGGGGCTGGTGGAGCCACCAGGGATGGGGACTGGGATGGTGTTAGGGAGACACTGGAGCCACCAGGGATGGGGACTGGGATGGTGGAAGCACCAAGGATGGGGCTGGTGGAGGCACCAGGGATGGAGTTGGGGCTGGTGGAGCCACCAGGGATGGGGACTGGGATGGTGTTAGGGAGACACTGGAGCCACCAGGGATGGTGGAAGCACCAAGGATGGGGCTGGTGGAGGAACCAGGGATGGGGACTGGGTGGTGGAGCCACCAGGTATCGGGACAAGGATGGTGTTAGGGAGACACTGGAGCCACCAGGGATGCAGACTGGGATGGTGAGGCCACCAGGGGTGGGGCCTGGGATGGTGTTAGGGGGATGCTGGAGCCACCAGGGATGGGGACTGGGATGGTGAGGCCACCAGGGATGGGGACTGGGATGGTGTTAGGGGGATGCTGGAGCCACAAGGGATGGGGATGGGGATGGGGATGGTGGCAGCACCAAGGATGGGGCTGGTGGAAGAACCAGGGATGGGGACTGGGATGGTGGAGCCACGGGGGACAAGGGACACCAGAGCCATCAGGGATGAGGGAACCACCAAGGATAGGGACACTGGAGCCACTGAGAATGGGGATGAGGATGGTGTTATGGGAATGCTAGAGCCATCAGGGATGGGGACAGGGATGGTGGAGCCACTGGGGTGGGGGACACAAGGCCACCAAGGATGGGAGGCATCAGGGCCACCAGGGATGGGGACAGGGATGTTGGAGCCACTGGGACGGGAGCCTCCGAGGCCACCAGAGATGGGGACCACCAGGAATGGCGACAGGACCCACCGGGACGGGGCTGACAAAGCCACCAGAGATGGGGACACACTGGTGGATGCTGGTGGGACAGAGAGGGGACACTTGGGGACATCGGGACGGACGTCGTCACCCCCGTCACGCTTCCGGCCCCTGACAGCCCCGCACATGGCCGAGGCGGGGGGGGGGGGGGAAACCCAGGCGTCCGGGGGGGGGGGGGGGGCCCATACTTGGGGGGGGGGGCTTGAAGGGGGGGACCCCGGTATCTGGGACCCCCCCCACCCGACCCCAGGGCGGGGGGTGACCGGGGGACCCAGCTATTCGGCCGGGAGCGCTCCCTTTGTCGGGGAAGGGCGGAGGTGGAAGGGGGGGGTTGGAAGGGAAATCCCAGTGTGTGTGTCTCCCCCCCCGCACCCGGAGGGACCCAGGACTCCAACTGGGGGGGGGGGGGGGGGGGGATCCCAGTATACTCACCCCGGGATGGAGCGGGACCCAGGCGTCCGGGAGGGACCCAGGCGTCCGAGGAGGGGGGGGGAGGGGGAGGAGGAGGAGGAGGAGGAGGAGGAGGGGGGGGGGGGGGGATGAAAAGCGGCTTTTCCCGCGGGGGGGGGGGGGGGGGATGACTCGCAGGAACCCAGACGTCCGGGCGGGTTCCCCCCCCCCCCCAGCTTTGTTATCCACCCGCTGGGGGCTCGGAGGGACCCAGGAGTCCGAACTGGGGGGGGGGGGGGGGGGGGGGCGGGGTTAACTCCGAAAAAATCTGCCCGGAACCCAGGAGTCCGGGGGGGGGGGGGACACCCAGGCGTCCGGGGGGAAGGGGGGGGACACCCAGGCGTCCCGGGGGGGACGACACCCAGGGGTCCGGGAGGGACCCCAGGACCCCCCCCCAATGGGGGGGGGGCGTCGTCTTTGTGTGCAGAAGGGGGGGGGGGAGGGGAGAAGGGAGGGGCGGGGTCTATTGGAGGGGAGGGGCTTGTTTGGAGGAGGGGGCGGGGCCGCCGGGGTGTTATTGTAGGGTCGCACAAGCAGCGCCACCGCGCGGTCGCCGGCTGGGGGGGGGGGGGGGGGGGGGAAGCCCGGACGACCTGGATCCCGTCCCCCCCCCCCCCGAGGGATCCCCAGATCCCCCCAGATCCCAGTGATCCTCAGGTCACCCCCCCCCGGGATCCCCCCCACCTTGGTTTTGGGGGTCTCCCTTGATCCTCGCCCCCCCCGGGTCTCCCCTGGATCCCCCCCAGATCCTGCCCCCCCCCCCCGGGGGGGGATTCCCAGATCTCCCCAGATCCCAGTGATCCTCAGGGGATCCCCCCCGCCTTGGTTTTGGGGGTCTCCCTTGATCCCCAGGGTCTCCCTGGATCCTCCCAGATCTTTCCCACCAAGGCAGCTCACATCTTTGGGATCCCCCCCCCAGATCCCCCCCTTCCTTAATTCCCAGGATTAGACCCTGGATCCCCCCCAATCCCCAGGATTCTCCCCCAGGATTCCCCTCATTCAGGACCTCCCGTATCCCTGATCTCCAGGCTTCACTCCAGGACCCCTCTGTCTGGGAACCCCTGGATCCCCCAGGACCTTCCCTCCCTGGGATCTGCCCCCCCCAGTATTCCCCCTGTTGGGGACCCCCTGGATCCCCCCAATTCCCAGGATTCCCCTCAGGATCCCTGCTGCCTGGGACCCCTCAGATCCTCCTGGATCCGCCTGGATCCCCAGCATTTCCCCCCCCTCCTGGGACCCCCTGGATCCTCCCCGATTCCCAGGATCCCCCCCAGGATCCCCTAGGGACCCCCTGGACCCCCCCCCCCAATCCCCAGCATTCTCCCCCAGGATCCCTGCTGCCTGGGACCCCTCAGATCCTCCTGGATCCCCCCTGATCCCCAGGATCCCCCCCAGGATCCCCTAGGGACCCCCTGGACACCCCCCCCCCCCAATCCCTAGGATTCCCCCACAGGATCCCCACTTCCCAGACTCCCCCCCAGGATCCCCAGGAATCCCCCCCGGGATTCCCCCCCCGGGGACCCCCAGGATCTCCCCACATCCCCGGGCTTCCCCCCCCCCTCTCCTGAGACACCCCCCCCGCCCCGATCCCCAGGATTCTCCCCCTCCCGGGGATCCACCCCCTTCCCAGATCCCCCCCCCGATCCCTGGGACGCAGTGGGTCGGTTCGGTCCCCGGGTCCCGGGGAGGGACGGGAGGCCGCGGGCACCACCCGACCCTAATCGCCGCCTTCCGGGGGGGGACCCGGGCGTGGGGGCCCCGCCCTGACCGTCCCGACCGCGCGGCCCGAGGGGACCCGGGCGTCCCGCCGCGCCCGCCGCGCCCCGGTGCGGGAGACGCCCTGACCCCGATCCTCGGGCGGGAGGGGGCACGGCTCCCCGGGTGACCCCCCCACCCCGGAGGGGACCCGGCTCCCCGGGTGACCCCCCCACCCTGAGAGGGGACACGGCTCCCCGGGTGACCCCCCCACCCCCGGAGGGGACCCGGCTCCCCGGGTGAAGATGCCCCTCCACCCCCTGGAGGGGACCCGGCTCCCCGGGTGACCCGCCCCCCCTGTGAGGGACCCAGGAGTCCGGGTGACCCCCCCACCCCGGAGGGGACACGGCTTCCCGTGGTTCGCCACCCCCCCCACACCCCCGGAGGGGACCCAAATGTCTAGGTGCCCCCCACCCTCAAAGGAGACCCAGGCATCCAGGTGCCCCCCACCCTAGAGGGGACCCAAGTGTCCAGGTGCCCCCCACCCTCAAAGGGCACCCAAGCATCCGGGTGACCCCCCCCCCCAGAGGGGACCCAGGCATCCAAGTGACCCCCACCCTGAGAGGGGACCCAAATGTCTGGGTGCCCCCTCCCTCAAAGGGCACCCAGGCGTCGGGATGCCCCCCCTCCTCAGAGGGGACCCCCGCGCTGGGCTCCCCACCCTCAAAGGAGACCCA